>NC_136806.1:35747369-36347369 GCF_951216825.1 Electrona antarctica
ATTTTAGATTTTTAGCGTTGGCTATTTAAAAATAGCCAGCTGCGTGTGTGCGCTGTGAACTAACCTGTATTGTATGTGTACTCTGTATGTTCTTCAGTCCTTCTTTGAGGGTCTGGACTTGGTTCTGCAACTGCTGTTTTTCCTCCATACTGTTCTCAAGATCCGCTTCCCGTTGTTTTAACTTCTCCCTCATCTTTAATAGTTGCTACACCAAGAAAAACACAACAAGTTCTTCAGTAGCCTTCAGCATGTAGCAGTCAGTCATTAACTGTGGTTCACACACAATAACTAGCAATTACTGTCATTGTTATTTCGTATCTTGTTCTCTCTGGCAGATCCATCCTCAGCAGGTGCTACACAAGGAACAGAGCAGACTGTCACCGATGTCAATTTCATGTGAAATAATGACCATAGAATCAAGAGGTGATGTCGTGACGGCACTAATGAAAGTGTTTTGCAGAGAGAAGACAAAGCATAAATTCTGTCTTGTGTCTGAGATAAGCTGCGAGCCTGTGAAAACCCTTGGTAAGCAATAGAGCACTTAAGTCTGACATCAATGCCGCTAGAGGGCGCTATTCTCCTGGTTTGTGGGGTTATATCTTTTGTTGAAAACCCCACAGGGAAATCTTAGATCGCCTCATATAAGCTCTGTGTTCTAAGAATAAACATACCATCCAGGCTTTTCTGTCAAGGGGGGTGGCTCTGAATAATTTATAATATTCATTCATATTTGATATATCCCGTTTCTGGAGCAATTTGAATTCATTCAGCCGTAAAAGTCTTAAAACTACACTTCCGTGTCTGAAATCAATGTCGCTACTAGCCGCAATTTGCAACTCTAGATTTTATTAGATTTATTAGAATTAGTGCGAAATCACCCTTATCTCTCCCTAAGCTCTTCCACTACCACAGGGGAATCTTAGATCGCCAAGGACTGTATATAAATAATAAATACAAAATAAATAAATCACCCCATCGATTTTACTCATATATGAAGCATCGACTGAAGGTGGAAATGTACAAATATACTCAGAGTAACACAATAAACACTAGAAACGAGTCAAACAACCCAAAGACTACAAGAGCGTATTTTAGTAGCGACATAGCCACAATTTGCAACTCTAGATTTTTTGAGTGATGCAACCACTCCCCTACGGACTTATGTGTGTGGGTGGGTGCCTGCCTGGCTGGCTGGCTGGGTAGGTATGAGCATGAAAACAGCATGGTTGTTTTTCACCACCTGTGCGCAACCTAACACACACACAAACACACACGCACATATTAACTGTATATATGATGATTTCGGGTGTGCCAGTACAGTACAGTACAGTGACAGTACAGTACAGTAGAGGGTACAGTAGAGGGACCGGCACATAGTAACTCTGTCATTTCTCAACCGCTTCGGACACGGGGCGGCACGTCGGAACCGGCCCGGCCCCCTGGGCGCGTTCCTGGGGGTCTGGAACCACCCCCCACCCCCTCACCCCCAGGGACCCCCACATGGTAACTCTGTCATTTCTCTACCGTTTTGGACGCGGCTGAACCCTGGGTGCCGCCCCCAGCACTTAGAAAAAGAATCACCTGCACAGAATTTCTTGACAGAAAGTAGCTCATAACATGTCTACGGTGGATGTTTATGAAACAAAAGCTCGGCAGATTGAAAGAGGATAATTCAAGCTTGGCCTAGAGCTGCAATGATGGTGAGTTTAACGTTGTTTAAGGGTGTTTAAGGTAGGGAGTCAATGGAGGGTATTGCAACTCTAGATTCATCCCATTATAAAACAAATCTAGAGTCGCTACTAAAATACGCTCTTGTAGTCTTTGGGTTGTTTGACTAGTTTCTAGTGTTTATTGTGTTACTCTTTGAGTATATTTGTACATTTCCACCTTCAGTCGATGCTTCATATATGAGTAAAATCGATGGGGTGATTTATTTAATTTTTATTTATTTTTTAACAGTCCTTGGCGATCTAAGATTCCCCTGTGGTAGTGGAAGAGCTTAGAGAGAGATAAGGGTGATTTCGCGCTAATTCGTCTAAAATCGTTATTAGTTTTGCCCAAAAAACAAAACTTTGGGCTAAATTCGGCCATAGCCACTTGCCCAAATGTGATGACAGCTGTTTTTTGCCCAAGGAGTGTTTGTTGTGCAAAACGAATGCTTACAATGGATTCAGAATCATGAAAACCCCCTAGTTTGAAACGCCACATGCTACTTAAAGCATAATGAAATTTAGAAAATGTTTCCTTATATATGCTGTTAATGGTGGCCATATGGATTTGGCTGCTGTGGTGACCCCGAAGGTCGCCGGCTCGGGCGCTGCAGCTAAATCATTAAAGCATGCCCTGGGCTACATCTGTGCAAAATGTGGCGCTTTTAGACGAATTAGCGTGAAATATCCCTAGGCTGCTCCACTATGGGGCTTTCAACACAACTAACTAGAAAAAGTGCCCTTCTGGGCACAGGTCTCCACCAGGAGGATAGGACTGTGTGAGATGTTTGGCAAAATGTTTAGGAGTAATATAAACATGTTTTTTTGTTTGTTAGTTTTTTGCAACCATTTTCTTCATTTTGTTGAGGAAATGCAGAGTGCCTGGTGGCACTATAATAGGCCAATGTGAAAAGGGTGCCATTTCTTCATACGCCTTTAATGGCAATTGGATGATTTGAGGCATTTTGTTCCAAAAATGTGTTTTGCAAAAATCAACCTGTTGGTGGCGCTATAACAGGCCAATGTGAAAAGGGTTCCTCAGCCTAGTAAGAAAATGTGTGAAAGATTTCACATAAATTGCATGCTGCGTTCATGATTTGATGCTTTTGTTCAAAACGGGGCAATCTTGCAAACTGTGAAAGCCAATAGCCAATTAGGATGGAATATGAAATATCGGACAGATCCGACTTGAGCACATGACCATAGAGATACTGTGTAACGATTTGTGAGATTTTTGGACAGAATCTGGAGGAGTAATATCAAAAAAATTGTTTTACAAAAGTCGGCCTCCTGGTGGCGCTATAAAAGGCAGATGCGGAAAATGCAGGTCAAAGATTTGTCCTTGGCCTCTAGGGAGTGTGCATGCAACGTTTCACGCAGATCGGTGCAGTTTCAGGTAAAAAATGTGAAAAGCTGCCTCATGGTGGCGCTATAACAGGTCGTTCTGGAAAATGTGGGGCAGAGGTTCATCGTTGGCATCCAGGGAGTGTGTGTGCAAAGTTTGGCATCGACCGGGTTAACGGTGCCGGAGATTAGCTGGTAACAGACGGACGGAAGGACACACACACACGGACGGAGTGCAAAACATACTCTCTCCCCATGCCTTCGGCCGAGACAATAACCCCATGGACCAGGGGAATAGTGCCAACTAGTGGCAGGGGTGTCAGTGGTCTACAGTGGTTCCCAAACCTTTTAGCCTGTGACACAAAATACAAATGAGACGTTTGCTCGGGACCCAAACAAGTGAAAATAGCCAATCTACAAGCTCACAACGTGGCGCTTCCAAATTGAATTTCTTAGATTAGGAATGTTTTTGTAAAACGTTTTTGAAATAATTAAAAACAAAATGTAGGAAACCAAAAATATAGGGATCCAAAAAAAATTGTCCGCGACCCACACATGGGACCCAGTGTTTGGGAAGCAGTGGTCTATACTATAGACTCTATAGAGCGTCGCAGTCCCGCCCCTTACCATGGACCAGGAAATTATTCTCCGTTAATTTTCCTCATAGACATTTCAGAAAGTATTATTTTAGTTAAAGACGTTTACGCCGCGGACAAAGCCAACTCGAGTCGTGACAAATCATGACAACAAACACAATTTTTGGGGGCGAAAAAATAATTAGAAAGAAGAAAAAAACGGCAGGTTACAACACTTTTTTTGTTGTTTTTCTTCTTTGTAATTATTTGTTTGGTCCAAAATATTGTTTGTGTTGTCATGAGTTGTCACGACTCGAGTTGGCTTTGTCCGCGGCGTAACCGTCTTTAAATAAATACTTTAAGAAATGTCTATGGGAATAATGCATTGGGATTCATTTCCTGGTCCATGGTAGGGGGCGGGACTGCGACGCTCTATAGGCAAGATGTGTGGACAAAATAATTAAAAACGATCAGAAAACTAACACACAGCACAACTCTATTTTATGTTCACA
Source organism: Electrona antarctica (assembly GCF_951216825.1). Lineage (NCBI taxonomy): Eukaryota > Metazoa > Chordata > Actinopteri > Myctophiformes > Myctophidae > Electrona > Electrona antarctica. Next base: position 35,751,510 of record NC_136806.1, read on the forward strand.
ATGTGGAATATAACCAGATTTTGGCAATGGTTTGATCACGTTAGGTTCTCCTTCACTGAGAACCCAGCTGAGATGACAAGAATCATCTACTGTGCTCATTTCAATACCTAGCCCCTGACCGAGTTGCGGAGGCAGCTTTAGCATGCACATGGGAGCATATTCATCAAAGTGTGACACATTCAATGCTTTCAAGCTACAATAGCCAAGAGGAAACAAACAAATGACATACTTTCACTGTAATTCATGTGGCTGTGTGATACAATACGTGGACCAGACAAGAGCCGTCCAAACTTGGCATCTTCCAATTCATTTAATCCATTCAGCTAATCTTTTCATAAACAGACCATGAGAGACATACTGTATGTTTGGCACAGTCATTTCTTTCTGCCTGCAGAAATGAACAGCAGGGGCATAATGGATTCTCTTCATCTAAACAAGAATCTATCATCATTTCCATTACCTGTGGCAACTAGCTGCATAGGTGACGAATGAAAGGTGAAGGAATCTGTTCACAATTCAAAAGACACATTTTGAGCATGCCAAACAGTGCTTGGGTTCTGGGGAAATTGCCTCAAGACGTCACAAATCGAAGACATCAAAACTGAAGAGGAAATAATCTGCAATGAGCATACTGTATACCATGCAAAGATGGCCTCCCTCCTCTTCTTCCACCCGTTATATCTCTTTTCCTGTCAACTAAACTACAGTCTAGGCCCTAGACTGTAGAACCTCTGGTTCCCTAGACTCTAGGGAACCAGTTCTGCCTGTGTGAGGACGAAGGCCTTAAAAAGCCCAATTTAATTCATAGTTGAAGAAGAAACAACAGTGATGGACACCCACAGGGTGAAGCAGACATAATGATGTCACAGTGTTGATGTCCCTGATTTTAACACTATAACAGCACCTTTAAACTCATGTGTGTGTGTGTGTGTGTGTGTGTGTGTGTGTGTGTGTGTGTGTGTGTGTGTGTGTGTGTGTGTGTGTGTGTGTGTGTGCGCGTGCGTGCGTGCGTGCGTGCGTGCGTGCGTGCGCTACCTTCTGCATGCCCTGCAGAGCCTGCTGAAGGAAGCTGAGCTGCTGACAGCGTGTGTTGTCCTCTTCACTGATTGGCTGCTGGTTCTTGCCCTGTTCCTGCTTGAGGAGTTCTACTTCGTTCCTGTAGGCGTCCAGCTGGCAGCGAAGGGAGTCATTCTCTTCCTTTAAGGCCTCTGTCTGTAACACAGCTACACGCACGCGCACGCGCACGCACACGCACACACACACACACACACACACACACACACACACACACACACACACACACACACACACACACACACACACACACACACACACACACACAACTATGTACATTCATAATAGGATCCTTCCAGTGGTGTAAAAAGTACTTATTTTTAAAAAGACTGGAATTCAATAGGCCTACAAATGTGTATCAAAATTTACTTAACTCACCAAAAGTATAAAGTACTCATTGTGCAGAATGTCCCAAGTTTTAAAATGTATACAAATCTCCTGAAAATAGCCGATTTACAAGCTCACAATGCGTCACGAGCTTGTAGATAGTCTATTTTCAAATGGCTAAAATGTATATACGGTATAGGGCTGAAGTGGGTAATGTATGTATTGTAATATTAATGAAAACCCACAAAGTAACTAGTTGGCAGAAGACTGGTGTAGTTAGGAAGTATGCCACCACTGACTGATGACATCACTGAAACTCACCTGAGCGTGTCATCAGGTGAGGTGTTTAGCCCCACCCAGAAAAAGGATTCTCAGCAGGAAATGCCCAAAACGGGGCATTTACTGATACTGAGAGTCCAGCAGTGAGACTGGGCTGAAGAGATAAGGTTAGACGTGTAGGATAGGTTTTATGTGGGCGTTCAACAGTCTGCTATGGAGAGCCCATCAGTGGTGCTGATGAATCTCCTGCTGTGTGTATGTGTGCGTTTATTTCAGGCGGCAGGCCGTGAGGGCGCGCATTTCTCTCTCCCGGCAGAGTCATTTCTCTGCATCGACTCAGAAGACTCTGGAAGGTGCCTTCTTTCAATACGTTTCTATGCATGCATGCATCCATGTATTATGAGTTACAGATGTCCAAGTGTGTGTGTGTGTGTGTGTGTGTGTGTGTGTGTGTGTGTGTGTGTGTGTGTGTGTGTGTGTGTGTGTGTGTGTGTGTGTGTGTGTGTGTGTGTGTGTGTGTGCGCGCGCGTACCTGAGTCCTCAGAGTCCTTGCTGTCTGCACCGTTCACGTCTTCCATGTCGTCGTCTGACATCTCCATCTCCTCCTCTCGTCTGATGTCCATCAGCTGCGCGTTGTGCATGTTCCTGATCTCCTGGAACACAACGACAGCCACAGAGGAGCAGAGTTAATGATCTACCTCACAGCAAAGGCTCTCATGAGCGATGTCGTTTAGACGCTTAGAACTAACAGAAACAGAGTGTGATCAGGTTTGTCATCTCTCCTTTTCTGTGTCTGCAGACATAATTTACAAGCAGGAAGACTGGTAGTGAATTTGAGCAGTATGGGATGTTCTCAACAGACAGCAATAGAACAAAGGAGAGTAGAAGAGTAAAGAGGAGATGGTTGGTCTGGGGCTCAGGGCTTTATCTCCCTCTGGCACAGAAACAAGGCAGATGGAAGAAGCTGGAACAGCTACATTGCAGTATTACACTGTGCTAGAATGACTGACTAACGCTAGCCTCCAACTTCACCTACAGGAGGGATGTTTGGGCAACAGTATTGTCTGAGCCTTCCAGCTCTGCAGAACCAATGAAGCTAATGGAGCAAGAGAATGGAGGGTAGTCAACCACACTGTGTGAAGAGACACATCACACATGGCAACACACAACACTGAGACATGACGCATGTGATGAACAGCAATACAAGCACCACACCAACATACTGACAACCTCTCCTAGGAAGACATGGGAGCAAAGAAGACAAGAAAACAGCAGTAAACAAACTCAACCATCTGCCTGCTGCCACCATCTACCTCAGCCCCCGGGCAAGGTAAGCATGCACGCACGCACAACCTGGGTAGAAGGTTTGTCACACCGCATATAAACAGACATGGTGGCAGCTGTTGTCTGCACTGCCTCTCAGCTGCAGTTTGTTTGTCTTATACATTATGTTCATCCATTATTTTTCATCCCACTTTGGTTCTCACTTTAGGGCAAGAATAAGTATTTTTGGTGTGTTTGCACACACGCAAAGACACCAAATGTTGAAATGACTTCCTATTAGAAAATGCAAAAGGTAATGTTTACACAAAACATACATTTATACAGTGCAACACTGATGATAGTGCTGTCAAACAAGTCTATGAAAAAGTTGAATATGTGTTGTCGGGGTCCCTGTTTCATCTCTCTCTGCTTGAGGGTTTTTGGCCTGAAAAACGTTGAAGAAAACGTTGTTTTCCACTGGACTGACACCCCTCAGAGAGACTGCCCCAGCAGAAGACCCCTAGAATGAGGACTGTCTCACAATCCTGATGATATCTAACATCATCGTCATGATAACTACAAGGACGGATTTGAAGATGGACCAAATAAGGTGTTCCTGGACTACCCCAGAGATGGAAAGATATGAGAGAGACTGGGACTAAATTAATTCTTACAGTATTGTAAGACAACAAGGAGCCTACTAGCAGAGCCTACTAGCAGAGAGCACAAACACCAGAGAAATTAGTCAACGAGAATTCAGACCAACAACAGTCCCATGTTGTCTAACAGAGAAACAACGCAATGCAAACGAGTACCACTACCAACCTCGGCTTGCTTGCGCCACATGTCCAGGTTCTTGCGTTGCGCTTTGGAGAAATGGTCCCATGCCTTTTGTTTGGAAGCAGCTTGGAATACAGACACAATCTGTTCAACTGTGGCAGGATGCAGGAAAGGACAGAGATACCATCCAGAAAGACACAGAGAGAGAGAGAGGGAGGAGGGAAAGGAGCAGAGGAGGAACATTTTGAGTCAACCAGGGACGCATAGAACTGTGTGTGTGTGTGTGTGTGTGTGTGTGTGTGTGTGTGTGTGTGTGTGTGTGTGTGTGTGTGTGTGTGTGTGTGTGTGTGTGTGTGTGTGTGTGTGTGTGTGTGTGTGTGTGTGTGTGTGTCTGTGTGCGTGTGTGCGTGCGTGCACACTGTACAGCGCCGCTACAAAGGTTATTTGGACTTGGACCAATCATTCTGAACTGAAAAACCAAGGACATCTCAGTGTCTGGTCTCAAAAGGACAACATTACGGCTTTGAACAGGCAGCGTTGACACACAGCTCCTTGGCTATTGATTTAACCTAGGTTTAATGGGGGAGGTTTGTTCAGGTGTGAGTGCTTCCGCTTCAGTGAACAGCCTGTTGTGAGTGTTGTCACATTCATACCCTTTCCTTTCTCAAAAACGAAAAGATCTGTATCGACTTTAGACGTATACCCCACGTCCTACCAAGAACAATGTCATCCAGGGCCAGCCAGTGGAAATCGTACCCAGTTATCTTGGCACGAATATCGATAATAACTTGAAATTTGATGCAAACACTGACATACTGTGCAAGAAGGGCTAGCAACGCCTTTCCTGCCTAAGAGTGCATACATTCCGTCATTTCTTTCTCCTGTATCTGTTGGTACGGTAACCTCGTTATCAATTCCCTTGGGAGAATTGTGAAAACTGCTTCTAAAATGACTGGCATCTAATTGGAGAGCCTTGATTTCTTTTATAATAGACAGCTGCTCAAAAAAGCCCTGTCCATCCGCTCAAATAGTGCCCACCCACTCAGTTCGGAGTATATGCTGCTGCCATCTGGCAGCAGTTGGTTTGTTGTACCACAAAAAACAGGTATAAATACTCCTTTGTCCCTGCCTCGATCCGAGCAGTCAATGCTGCCGGAAGAAGGTACTGAAGGTAAAACTGATGATGATGATGATGATTTAGTACCTAGCACTTATCACTTGGCACTTTATGATAGTGACAGTTTATGATGCTATGATGCTTCACTTTGTACTGTACTTGGTTGGCTACTCTTTTATTTCTTGTCCTTTTTTATCAATTGCACAGATGTGCTCATGCTATGTTGTCCTATGCTATGTCTGTTGCTGTTTTGTACTGTTTTTACGTTTCAAACCTCTACGAACTGCTGTAAACCAAATTGCCCTCCGGCGACATTAATAAAGAACTTGAACTTTCAAATGCATTCAGAGCTGGAGGATGCCCAGCGAAAGGTCTTGTTTTCTACTCATGGAGTGCTCCTGCACTGCAACAGTTAGTGTAATTACTTTGCTAGAAGGCAGATAGTCTCACACAGTCAGACGATTATGATATGTCTGGACTCTGGATTAATCTGAATTCAAAGTAGGGGCTAAAACTGAGTGGGTAACCATTTGAAAATGAAGGAGAACAAATAAAATAACAGCATTGCCGAATCAATGCAAAGACTTCATACTGGGATGGCGATTATTATACATTTTTCCCTTCAAACCAGTGGGCGTAGGTTTATTATACTCGCTGCTCTTCTAGCACATGTATTGAATTTAGATTATTATGTGGATATCTCTGATGGTCTGCATGCCTACGCGAGACAAAGGCCTGATTTACACTGGCAGCCAAATCTAGCCTGAATCAGATCTGTGTCACTTCAAGATAGAAATCCGATTTGCTTAAATAAGTCTAAATGCAGACAGGTCACATGGAATCTGATTTTTTTTTTCAAATGTGACTTGAGTCACATTTTCAGAGGTGGTTTCAAATCTGATCCAATCTGAGGAGATCTGTCACTGCAACGACCAGATGAAGTGACCCAAGTTGCATATGAAACTATGCAAAACGTCACCCGCAGTGCGACCCGAGCGCTACTGACGTGACGTCATTACAGAGCGCGAGTATTTTCATTTAAGTAAACAAACAAGAGAGAAAGAAAAACAACGAAACGAGAGCAAAAGAAAGAAAACAAGCGAGAGGACAGAAAAGAGAGAAAACAATAGTGCAACACGTTTGTTTTATAGGAATAATGTCACTGACGTCACTCGCTCATCCCCTAGGGCTGGGTCGCAGAAGTTTCATTTTAAAATGAATTGTGGTCCAAAAATAAATAAACTGTCTCTGCGATATTGTTGGGGATGTGTCTCTGTATCGTTACAACAGTCAGTTAGTCATATTTGATCTGTTTTAGCGAAAATGTTAATAATTCGGCGGCTGTAATATTAGCGTTTTCTCTCAGTCAGTTGAGAGTCAAACCACTGCGATCATTTGTTTCCTTTTTGGAACACAGTTCTTATTTGAGGCGATATGAAAAAGTTATTGGAATTCCGAAGGGGGGAGGCGGTTAATAAGCAAACTGGGTAGGATGTGAAATTACGTCAGACTTTGGCGCTCCTGTCACTTTGGGGGATGCCTCCGTACAACGGTACAAACTAAACTGTACGAAATGTACAGAAACAAGGAGGACATTTCTCACGGAATGGTAGAGAATGGCTACACACGGTCCTATCTGCAATGTCAGATTGTTGTTGGTTACCACGGTAACCAAAGCAGATATGTTGACGCAGGGCGGCTCTGGGTTGAGTTGTTAAAATCAGTCTGAACGCACAGATCGGATCTGGTCACTTGCAAACGGTAGTGTGAATTAACTTGGATTTGACTTTATGTGACTGCAGTCTAAATCGGGCCTAAAAGGCACATTGTTGTTAGCAGCTTAACTTACTTTCCTGACCCATATTTGCGTGGTTGGAGAGGGCAGGACGTCATATGTGGCTCTAATGATGAAACTTAGCCTATTAGACTCCATGCTCCACAGCTCATTCCATGTGATTTTCCTCCTCTCCACGCCATCCCACTTCATCCAGCGGCCTTGCTGGGCCTGGGAGACTGCCTTGGCAGACCTGGCTGCTTCCTCCTGGTGGCGCACCTCCTCCACCACCATGTGCCGCTGTTCGGTTGGAGTAGCCGTTTGCCATGTGGGTGTTGATGCTTCCAAACCAAGCCGTGTTGGACATGCCCCACTATATCCCGGTGTCTGAGGTCTTTGCCATATATATAATTGCCTATACGCTACATGCTCAAATGTCTCTGTCTGTCTAATATGCACAGATGGGCAACTCACACAATGCATTTCCAAAATTATTTGAAGCCTAGAATCAAGGCATCCAGGGTCCTGGTGAATGATGACCATAAAACACTTGATTCCGTGAAGAAGAAATGTTGAAAACCGCAGTGTGTAAAGTGTATTTATATCGTTTATAATTAATGCAATTAATTAAAATAAGACAGAAAAACGAAAAACAAATCAAGTGTTTTATGGTCATGATTCACCAGGATCCTGGATGGCTTGATTCTAGGCTTAAAATAATTGATATACATATTTTTGGAAATCTCTATGGGTAAAGTTAATTGAGTGAAGTGGAACCATTAGTGGAACCACTAAATGGCCACCACTGCTATGCTCTATAACAGCAAATTTGACGATGGAGAGGGCCACCATATTTACACACTCACTCCAGAGGGCCACATTGCATAGCATATTACTCTCGTAGCAAAACGTAGCTCAAACGCGCTACAAGCTCAAAACGCGCTTGTAGATCAGCTATTTTTGCTATATTTGAATTGAAATCCTGAAAAGTTACCTTTTTTATTTAGTTTCAAATGCATTTAGTTATAGTTATAGTTATAGACACTAACATTGTAATACTAGTCATTAAGCTGCTGATATAGACTGAAGTAATTAAAGTGGGTCATGTTTGCATGTTTGGAAATGTAACAGCTGAAATCAATAATGTATCAGTATTCTGATATTAACCTGCGGGCCACATTAAGTGATGGTGGGGGCCGCATGTGGCCCCAGCCCCGGGGCCGCCAGTTGCCCATGTATGCTCTATAATAGGGATGACAATGGTCACTGTCCAATTCTCCTAAAGTGCTGAAACCATCACTGGGCGAAAAACCCAAGAATCCCTAGAAATCGTTGCCCGAATATTACCAGATATGATTCAAATACGGTGATATCCGTATGGATACTCTCCGGATTCTTGACATATACTCCCGTAATGGATTTCATGTTCGGAGAATATCAAAACTCCAGAATGGGACCAATTTTATTCTTCTAGAATATGGAGTTAATTTTATCCAGGATACATGTCATATCCAATGTCAAGATATGACTACTATGAATATCCTAAGTCCTAACCCCAGTTGTATCTTTTGTCAGAATATGACCTGTTGTCATATCCTAAGTCCTAAAACCAGTTGTATCTGTTGTCAGAATATGACCTGTCGTCATATCCTAAGTCCTAAAACCAGTTGTATCTTTTGTCAGAATATGACCTGTCGTCATATCCTAAGTCCTAAAACCAGTTGTATCTGTTGTCAGAATATGACCTGTCGTCATATCCTAAGTCCTAAAACCAGTTGTATCTTTTGTCAGAATATGACCTGTTGTCATATCCTAAGTCCTAAAACCAGTTGTATCTGTTGTCAGAATATGACCTGTCGTCATATCCTAAGTCCTAAAACCAGTTGTATCTTTTGTCAGAATATGACCTGTCGTCATATCCTAAGTCCTAAAACCAGTTGTATCTTTTGTCAGAATATGACCCGTCGTCATATCCTAAATCCAAACACCAGTTGTATCTTTTGTCAGAATATGACCCGTCGTCATATCCTAAGTCCTAAAACCAGTTGTATCTTTTGTCAGAATATGACCTGTCGTCATATCCTAAATCCTAAAACCAGTTGTATCTTTTGTCAGAATATGACCTGTCGTCATATCCTAAATCCAAACACCAGTTGTATCTTTTGTCAGAATATGACCTGTCGTCATATCCTAAGTCCTAAAACCAGTTGTAACTTTTGTCAGAATATGACCTGTCGTCATATCCTAAGTCCTAAAACCAGTTGTATCTTTTGTCAGAATATGACCTGTCGTCATATCCTAAATCCTAAAACCAGTTGTATCTTTTGTCAGAATATGACCTGTCGTCATATCCTAAATCCAAACACCAGTTGTATCTTTTGTCAGAATATGACCTGTCGTCATATCCTAAGTCCTAAAACCAGTTGTATCTTTTGTCAGAATATGACCTGTCGTCATATCCTAAGTCCTAAAACCAGTTGTATCTTGTCAGAATATGACCCGTCGTCATATCCTAAATCCGAACACCAGTTGTATCTTGTCAGAATATGACCTGTATATTTCAGTGTACCCAAAACTTTATACTAGGCCCAGTTATTTTTTCCCCTCTACACCAAATGTTTCATCCAAAAAGGCGACCTACTTTGAATATAAACATCAAGCTAAAAACAATTTACAAAACAAAAATCACTTCAGTGCAAACAAACATTTATTTATCAACCTGAAAACAGGGGCCATGCCTCCAAAAGATACGGATGCAACGTGAAAGCATTGAATACAGTTGAATGAAGTGTACTCGGGGGCGGCAGAATCAAGGGTAGTGGGGACCAGGCAATGTGTATTCTGGCATAATTTTGAATCATTAGAGCATGGGGGTACTTTTTTACAAAAATTTATAGCGATTTCTTTTTTTATTATTTACTATAGTCCTACTAGACCCCACGATATTATATCTGGCCACAAAAGATCACAGGATCTACTGAATGTGAAGGTATAGCCTACTGGGAGGAAGCCACACTGTCATGTACGTTTGACACATTCAGTAGATCCTGTGATATTTTGTGGCCAGATGTAATTTCTTGGAGTCTAGTAAGACTATAGTAAATAATAAAAAAAAAAAAATCGCTATAAAAATGTGAAAAAATGAAACAGCTAAAATTCCTAAAACAAAAAAAAAGCAGCAAATGAAAAAAGAAATTACATTAATCTTTTACTTTCTATAATAACCTAAAACATGAACCTAGGTTGAAAAAGTCACAGGAAGGAACAATACAATGAAGGTTTAAACATTTAAATACATTTTAAAACAAAAAAAGGCAGCTTGAAAGTATTGTAGCCAGGACATTCTCAGTTTGTCTGAACAGGACAAGAACACATGATGGCGCACAGGATGGAGCACAGACGACGGGAGTCAGGGTGAGGAGCAGATGAGGGGAAACCACTCACACGCGTGAATTCCGTTTGTGTCCGAGCATAGGCACGGCTGAGGCATGGTAACCCCCCGCCTGCCTGTGATTGGTCTACAGACACTGCCCGTCTTAACTGTCCTCGGAGACGCGAGGTTAATTAATCCGTGGTGAGATTGAGAAATAAATAGGCTACAATTTTGTAGAAGAGGCAAACTAATATTGTTTATGCAGTTTGCTTTGATTGAATAACACGTATGTTGTAACCTACTATGATTTGATTTGGGTGTGTTCTAAATAAAGTGTTAGTGTTGATTATCATGTATTAATCTAATTATAGTAAACTAATACTATTACACTAAGATGGATAAAGATGAAGGGAAAATATATCTTTTTATAGTACAATAATATTTCAAGTTTACACAAATTACACAATAATCAACACAAACACACCCAAATCAAATCATATTATGGCGTGCATGTTCAATAAATTATTCCATCAAAGCAAACGGCATAAACAATATTAGTTTGCCTTTTCTACAAAAATAAAACGTACAAGTTAGCGTTCTCTTGTATCATACCATACTACTTGTATCATTTCCCACCACGGAGTAACCTCGCATCAGACTATCCAGCATATCCACCTCGGAGGACAGTCAAGACAGGCAGTCACAGGCAGGCGGGGCGTTACCATGCCTATGCTCGGACACAAACGGAATTCATGCCTCTCACACTCACGCACTCACACTCCTCCAGTCCCTTCCTCTTCACCCTCCAGGGCCTCTTTTATGTACAGACGTTTGCCCTCTGGAGCAGGGGGGGATCTCAGGGTAAAGAATCCAGAATGAACCCTCATGCGGGTCTCCTTGGGCTCCACACCCCTCTGGAGCAGGGGGGATCTCAGGGTAAAGAGTCCAGAATGAACCCACATGCAGGTCTCCTTGGGCTCCACACCCCTCTGGAGCAGGGGGGGGGGGGTCTCAGGGTAAAGAGTCCAGAATGAACCCTCATGCGGGTCTCCTTGGGCTCCACACCCCTCTGGAGCAGGGGGGATCTCAGGGTAAAGAGTCCAGAATGAACCCTCATGCGGGTCTCCTTGGGCTCCACACCCCACCAACTGTTGTAGGCATATGAAATTAAATTGGAGAAAAAGGGGGTAAATTAAGTGGTTACTCAAAGAAAAGAAAAAGTACTCGTATCGGTACTCGGTATTGGCGAGTACTAACAATTAAGTACTTTTACTCAGTCTGAAAGAAATCGGGACAACGCTATTATGTCATTGGCAACTACACACATCTCCAAACATTCTACCCCTTTGTGTATGACCCCTCTGCTTCATGTCCTGCAGCAGATTTCTCTGTAATGACCACCTCACTGTTATATCCCTTGGCTTAAATAAACCAGTAAGACACCTAAGAGGCGGATGTGTGCACTCGTTGACGGTAGACTGCTGGCCAGTGCTGGGCGAGCACTGGCGCTTTGGCATGGAAGGGTCAGATCAACATGGAATGAATTCTTTCCATATAGCCTAATAGTCCGGCAGCCGACAGGCTTCTTTTGTTTAAAATTAACATCCTATGGCAGGCAAAAATGTCAAACTTTAATTTTGCTTTAAGTAGCATGCGACATGTCAAACTAGGGGGTTTATTATTCTGAATCCATTCCAAGCATTAGTTTTGCACAAAAAACACTCATTGGGCTAAAAGCAGCCATAGCCACTAGCCCAATGTGCCCAAAATGTGCTGACCTCAAACTAATGCTTGGAATCGATTCAGAATCATGAAAACCCCATAGTTTGACATGTCACATGCTACTTAAAGCATAAAGATCATTTTTGACATTTCTGCCTGCCATAGGATGTTAATGGTAGGGTCACAAGAAACCCCTATAAAAAAAATGCCCAATAGTGACAGCCGGTCAGCAAGTGGATTCATGAATGTATGTATATAGACAATATTTTAGGCCAATAAAAAAAAAGACTATATACCAAATTTCCCACCCCATAACCGTGGCTGCCGGACTATAAGGAGCATGTCTTGAGTGTACAGTGTTTGATGATGTCAGATCAACATATGGAATGTCAGAACAGGTCAGCTCCATATATGGAGATCTAAGGGTGGTAGCGGGGACATTCTCTTGTGTACAGGGTTTGATGAGGGCCGGGCCTTCATTCGGGCCTGTTGAGAACTCTAGTTGCCGGGCGCAGCTGCACTAATAACTTTGGGGCAGGCCCGTCTAGAGTTTAAATGGACAGGTATCAGTCAAAAGGGAGACATCAGGTTCTGACATTTCACATGTCAGTAAGAGCAGGTCAATAGCTCACCCGATCCCTCCGGCTAGTGAGAGCCTTCTTCCTCTTCACATCCTCCAATGTCCCGGGCAGCTCAATTCGTGTGGTTGTCTTGAGGCTTTCAAAAGCCCTGTTACAGGCTTCTAGTGAATGCCAAATGACAACACAAATACCACATTATGATCTCTAAATGTATTATATTAAGGCATCTCAAAAGGATGGTGATAGAAATTAGCAGACAAACTGTAAACTGTCAAACTAAATGGGGGTACTCTGACGAGCTAGCTATAGAGACAGGGAGACCCCTATTATTTAGCAAACACTACAGACATGATTACCATTTGAATAGAAAACCAACCTATTTAACAAAAAAATAACACCAATATTACATTTGTCAATATTTGGTCATTGTGCCATCTGTTATTTTTAACCGTATCAAATCAACACTAATCTACAATTTAGGCATTTAGCACACTTTATCAAGAGCGATTTACAGTAAGCAAGGTAAACATACATAGAATGCAGAGACAGTGAAGTGCCTCAGTAAACTAGGATCACATGGTAAGCTAGGTCACTCAATTGTTAAAATTGCTACTTCAAAAGGACTAAGTCGCCAAATGAATGTGATGTTAGACTTACTCCTGATCAAGCTGAGGTCCCAGTGTGGCTCTGAGTCCTTGATCGCCTCCACAATGGCCTTGGTCACTCTCACATTGTGATCCTTCCTGAAGCTGTGGATAATCACACTTTTAAGATATCATTCAGCATAACACGATAAAAATGTCCATTGACTATGCGTTGTTATTTCACAAACAGAGGCATTTCAGAGGGGAAAAAAACGTACAAGTCAGTTGGCTGGACGTACCATTCCTTTCCCATTTCTCTGTAGGTGTTCCGGACAGAGGCCTGTAGGGACATTAATACAGTGGTGTCTAATCATGCTTCATGGAGAGGGCATAGATAATATCGGTACATGCTTAATGCCATAATACATGGATAATATTGGACATACTGTTATACTAACAGTAATACATAGATGATTGAGGATCCCCCAGATCAGCTCAATGTGCACACATCGTTTCCTCACTCAACAGTAAACAAACCAACGTACAGTATACAGTAAGTGTATACAGGGTATTTGCATAAGTCACAATTGAATGACTTTCAAGACCTTTTCAATACCAAATTGTCTATTACATAAGAAAGCAGAAAACATGAAAAAAGGCGATCTACAAGCTCACAACGCCTCCCAGTTTGAGGCGTTGTGGCTAGGGTGGGGCCCCCAGTTAAAATATGAATATTCTGGGTAGGGTCACAGCCATACATTTATACAAGGGGTTCTAGAGTTGTACTGTTGGGGGGGGGGGGGGGGGGGGGGGCTCTGTTGAAGATAAAGATAAATAGGTAGATTAAGTACATACAGACAACTCTTGGGGAATCTTTTGGCTGGCAGGAAGAGGCGTTTGCAGGATGGATGCCTCCATCCTGTCCAGCCTCTCTGTCACCCCTGAAAAGCTCTCCTTGACGGTGCTGGACAACTCCTTGATGGCATCCACCCTTCTGGTGAGCTGTTACCGCTCTACAAATTGTGAGGGGAAAATAAATAAGTTAGGATTGAATTACTGTTATTATTACAAGTTTATGTTCTGTGTTTCATTTTCCAACAAAATCACAATAACCTTGGTCAATAGGTAGCAGTGCAGGACCACAGGTCATAGCTGGGTCTCTTCGGGGTGTAGTGTCTTAAGCGCATGCGTGTTCCCTCATAACCGAGAGGACATGTGAAAGAAAGCCACCAAAATAATGCACCGAATAACACGTGCGTGCGTGGCCAAAATTCTTACCATATTCAAGATCACGCCCCAGTCATGGTCCGAAAGAAACTGGATCATGGTAGACACCCTAGGATTCACACTAAGTCGTGATTTGTTTTGCTTTCCACTTTAGTGCCTTTCTCTGGGTTGATCAAGAACAAGCAGCTGCAGACACACAAGGACAATGAAGAAAATCTTTAGATTATAATACAGCTATGTAAAGAAAATAAACTAATGTAGATTATATTAAAGCAATTAAAAAATAATAAAAACTGGAGGGTGGTGTATGTGTGTGTTTGTGTCTATGAAATGCGTACTGAATGTTTAAGCTTACTTGTTTTAAAAGGCCATATTCGAAGATCATGTTACTCAAAGGTTCCTGGTCTTTGGTCGTCTTCTCCACCATCTGGGTTGACCTGATAAAATAGAATTCAAATTATTAATGTGTGTATATCTAAGTACTGTGTGTGTGTGTGTGTGTGTGTGTGTGTGTGTGTGTGTGTGTGTCCACGCACGCACGTGCGCAACTATGAATCTTACCATAATCAACAATCTCACTAATCATGGTGAGAGTGAATCAAGGTAGACCTAGGATTCACAACTATAGATAAGATGTGCTCTCCTTCTCTGGGTTGATGGAGAACAGACACCTGCGGAAATAGAATAAAAACAGTATTATATAGATATATATATATATATATATATATATATATATAGATATATATATATATATATATATATATATTATAAAACAAAGTTGTTCATTTAAGGCAACTTCTAATGGAAAAGATTTAAATTAGGCAGTGCTACTTTCTTTTAGTGCAGGCTAAAGCAAACACAAAAATACACACCTCTCCAGAAACTCCAGGGTTGATGCCAGCGCTGATGGGTAGACGTTTTGCAGAAAACAGGACTCTGAATAAGAAACAAAATAATAAAACAAGCATCATTAAGATTTTAAAACTGCTCATCACCATCAACATAAAAGATTTGTGCCAATCCTATGCTTTCATGTTGCATCATTTGATGTCACAATATCATCAGCAACTGGTTGACACTCTGGAAACTTTCAAGCAATCACTAATAAACAAGGTGATAAAATATGAAATACTATTAGAAACTAACTAACTACTATAACATTTGCAATCGGAGGGGTAACCCAGTTAAAAATGGTAACCAAACATGTCAATGATCAGTCAGTCAGATCAGTATAAAGAATTATGATGTCACTTCCTGAACTGCCACTCCCCTCACTGTGTCAGTCACTGAAGGCAGCATTCAGTGTTTGGTTGCAGCATGCTGTGTTGGCAGTGTTGCTGCTTTGTACTCCACCTAAACTTCACGTTATACTCAGCGGTGAGTAAAATTTATGAAATCCAGTGCAACTGTGCTCTATATAAAGGTTAATTTGATTATTTTACACTTCCCTATCGACCATCAGTGATGTAAATAGGTTTTGAAATGTCAATATGGTCTTCCAGAAGCACACAAGAAAGAACCCTATACAAAACCGCCACTAGACCTATTATCAGTATGTATCTAAAGTAACTCTAAATTACTGTACTGTCCTTGTATGTAACTCATCTGTACATTTAGAACTCATGGCATTGGCTTGGCAGCAACTGTCAAAGTGTGCAGTGACACAGAGATCCTTCCAACCGCTTTTCTCTGTGAATTCCTGAACTTTTTATCAAAAATATTTCATGCACGAAAACAAATTCTACATTATCTAAGCACATGTTAACACGCACCAGGCTATAGGACATCAGCTATATACAGTAGTACCTCAAAGACAGGCTAAAACAAAATGTGCTGGAGACAGTAAGTGACTATCGGATCTACAAGCTCACAATTCCATGCATTGAGCTTGTAGATGAGCTATCTTTTATTTGGCCCATGTTTGACCAGTTTATATGATGGTTTCTTGATTACTTTTGATGTAGTCTTTCCTTAAATTGTCACTACAGTATTACTGTCATCTGGGGACCCCCGAAAAAAATCAGACCGACCGGTAGAGAACCACTGCACTAACAAAACTGTACATTCCTCTTTTTAATTGAAAGCAATAATGAAATTGCCAGAAATTATGCTCTCATAGTGCTCAGTTACATAATCATGTGCACAACTGCAGTGCTAATTAGTGCTAATATACAGCCACTGAGCGAAAAGCCAAAGAATCCTTTGCCCGAATATGACCAGATATGATTCAAATATGGTGATATCCTCCATATGGATACTCTCCGAATTCTTGAAATATACTCTTGTAATAGATTTCATGTTCGGAGAATATCAAACTCGAGCCATGGGACCAATTTTATTCTTGTTGCTGAACAAACACTATAGCAATGATTACTGTCACAATATAGAGCTACTTAAACTGTTACTGAACAAACACTGACTATACCAATGATTATCACAATATAGAGCTATTTGACACTTATTTCAACCAAAGAAAATCCTCTACACTACCTTTAATTAAGCAACATGTTTTAAGTCTTTTCAAACGTGGCTCTGCAGTCTGCAGCCAAATAGCCTACTTTTGGTTTGACATGAAAACATTGACAAAGGCAAACATTGACAAAGGCTGAAAACACTACAGTATGAAGTGCAAATGTAGCTGCAAACCAATAAATAAAAGCTTAGCATTACATTACCTGTAATCTCCATTCCATGCTACAGCTTCTGTGTGTGTCTGTCAGCTGCTGAATGCAGGCAGGCTCGTCCTCTCTGTTCAAAGGACAGCGTGTACTCTTTCATGAGCCAATGGCTGCCTGCCACGTCACTGCCTAAACGTCACAGCCAATCAGATTTCGTCTTTTCAAAAAAGAGGTGCACTATGGGTGAACTGAAGAGCTGCAATGCATTGTGGGATGTGTAGTTGATCTTTTAAGTGCTTTCCATTAACACTCCTTATGTCACGTTTCTTCAGCAACTACAATGATGAATGCCTGATTTATTTCACTTTCATTCACAATATAATATAATAATACAGATTGTTTGGGCCTTAAACTGATTATTTTCTTACAACCTGTCAATTAATGTATGTTGTCTGTATTGACTGTATGATGCAGTTTTTAAAAAAAAACTTATTTCAAGCAGTTTTTTTGTGTTTGATATTAAATTATATGGTTAATATCAGGTGGGTTACACTCAGCAGTGGTTCTGGGGAGTTCCAGTTGTTCGAGGACCACCAGTGGTCCTTATAGGGGTTCCAGGTGGGCCCCAGCTAAATGATGGAGAGTTGGTTAAACCAAATGGACCCTTATAGATCTACGTAAAATGAAAAATGAAAGTTATGAAACCAATAACTGCGTCTGGCACCACAAGGGTGCCAGAGGGTAGTTGCAAATTCTGCACCCTCATAGTTTAAATTTAAAAATTTGATTGACATTTGACAATTGACATTTTTATTTGCCGGCCTCAGTCATTTAATCCTGGAGCCAAGCATGGTGTGCACTTGTGTCTGTGTGTGTGTATGTGATTGTAAAATCCATAATCTTTTCAAATAGCTGTTAATGTGTGTGGGTGCCGCTACTACACACATTGGAAAGATTTAGCATAGACAACCAAGTATTAAAGAAGGTCTTTCCCCCTCCGTAAGGTTGCAAGATACCATCCTGGAATTTATACCCTCACATCAGTAAGCAGGAACTGGGGATGGCAATGACGGACCTGAAAGTCTGACGTGGCATATGCATGTCAAACTGGGGGTCCTTGAAAAAGGTTGAAATCACTGCTAGAGCCGTACATATCTTATATCAGTATTATCAAGCTCAAAGTTTCCATGGGAAATCTGAGCATGAGAGAGGTCATGTAGGACATGTAACTTCTCTGCCTGGATAGCTGTGGCGGTGGGGGTCTTTCCCTGTCCCCCACTCAATAACCATTGACACAGTTGTAGTTATATTTACACTTTTATCTCAAAATGATTTTTCTATTCTACTGTTAGCTTGTATCCTATCCCCCCACCCCCCTACCACACACACACACACACACACACACACACACACACACACACACACACACACACACACACACATACATACATACATATGCCTACATTCAGTTTTCTTGCATTTTGCTTATCTTAGGAGGTGATAACTTTGATTCAGACAGACAGACAGACAGACAGGCTGTATGTCTGTCTGTCTGTCTGTCTGTCTGCCTCGCTGTCTATCTCACTGTCTGTCTCGCTGATAGATAGATCGATAGATAGATAGATAGATAGATAGATAGATAGATAGATAGATAGATAGATAGATAGATAGATATTTTTAAACCCCTCTGGGCAGGTGGGAGACTGGCATGTTATATTATGATGGTGCCATTTACCAAAACACAGACAGGCACCATGCACATTTTGCAGGTGCCTGTGAATTATTTTGTAGTCCACTTCCAACTCTGTGTGGTCGATCATACGTCGATCTAACTACAGACAAATGAGCTGCAATGTTTTGGGAAGAATGTCCTGGAACACAGATTGTCGGAGAGACACGAGACCCATTTCATCGGATTTGGCATCCTTCAAATATGAAAAATGTGTCCTGCCTGAAAAAAAAGGATTTTGTTTAAATATTTAAATGATTTATAATGCCCAAAGGTCGCTTCAAAGTCTTGGGTGACTGTTGACCTTTAGGAGTGTCCGTTTGGGAGGAGACTTATGTTTTCTCGTTCGTCTCGGCCAGCCGATCGAGGATCTGTTTTCCGTTTGTCTCTACGATTTTTTGGGAATTTACTATTGATTTTAAGGACAGAAGGCCGCAAATGTTGAATCGGCTTAGTCCGAATGTCGTGTCTATTCCTGGATCGTGGACGCTTAGAAGTGTCGGAGAGACACGAGACCCATTTCATCGGATTTGGCATCCTTCAAATATGAAAAATGTGTCCTGCCTGAAAAAAAAGGATTTTTTTAAAATATTTAAATGATTTATAATGCCAAAAAGGTCGCTTCAAAGCCTCTTGGGTGACTGTTGACCTTTAGGAGTGTCCGTTTAGGAGGAGACCTATGTTTTCTCGTTCGTCTCGGCCAGCTGATCGACGATCTGTTTTCCGTTTGTCTCTACGATTTTTTGGGAATTTACTATTGATTTTAAGGACAGAAGGCCGCAAATGTTGAATCGGCTTAGTCCGAATGTCGTGTCTATTCCTGGATCGTGGACGCTTAGAAGTGTCGGAGAGACACGAGACCCATTTCATCGGATTTGGCATCCTTCAAATATGAAAAATGTGTCCTGCCTGAAAAAAAAGGATTTTTTTAAAATATTTAAATGATTTATAATGCCAAAAAGGTCGCTTCAAAGCCTCTTGGGTGACTGTTGACCTTTAGGAGTGTCCGTTTAGGAGGAGACCTATGTTTTCTCGTTCGTCTCGGCCAGCTGATCGACGATCTGTTTTCCGTTTGTCTCTACGATTTTTTGGGAATTTACTATTGATTTTAAGGACAGAAGGCCGCAAATGTTGAATCGGCTTAGTCCGAATGTCGTGTCTATTCCTGGATCGTGGACGCTTAGAAGTGTCGGAGAGACACGAGACCCATTTCATCGGATTTGGCATCCTTCAAATATGAAAAATGTGTCCTGCCTGAAAAAAAAGGATTTTTTTAAAATATTTAAATGATTTATAATGCCAAAAAGGTCGCTTCAAAGCCTCTTGGGTGACTGTTGACCTTTAGGAGTGTCCGTTTAGGAGGAGACCTATGTTTTCTCGTTCGTCTCGGCCAGCTGATCGACGATCTGTTTTCCGTTTGTCTCTACGATTTTTGGGGAATTTACTATTGATTTTAAGGACAGAAGGCCGCAAATGTTGAATCGGCTTAGTCCGAATGTCGTGTCTATTCCTGGATCGTGGACGCTTAGAAGTGTCGGAGAGACACGAGACCCATTTCATCGGATTTGGCATCCTTCAAATATGAAAAATGTGTCCTGCCTGAAAAAAAAGGATTTTTTAAAAATATTTAAATGATTTATAATGCCC
The DNA here is from genome assembly GCF_951216825.1 of Electrona antarctica. Taxonomy (NCBI): domain Eukaryota; kingdom Metazoa; phylum Chordata; class Actinopteri; order Myctophiformes; family Myctophidae; genus Electrona; species Electrona antarctica. Next base: position 35,771,605 of record NC_136806.1, read on the forward strand.
TAGAGGTCGCTTCAAAGTCTTGGGTGACTGTTGACCTTTAGGAGTGTCCGTTTGGGAGGAGACCTATATGTTTTCTCGTTCGTCTCGGCCAGCCGAATTGTATGCGCATAGCCTACTGTACAGATTAGGCAAGCAGGGCTCAGAGCATTATTGGTTCCCAGTCCCTGATGGCTCATTGAAGTCAGTCAGAAGGAGATATTTTAAAATATGTCCTCTGCATGCTCATGGATGACTAAGACCCCTACACATTCTGTATCCGGCCGGTTGACAGGTCACTAAAGTCATGCCTGTGTGCCGTAAACCCCTTCAAACTGTTGAAGAGCTTATACAGTTGGTGAAGAAGCCTGCATGTATGGGGGGCTGAGGTGGACTCGGGAAACCTTGATGTTTAAATCCTCAGGCCTCTGAGCGTTATGGGCTCCCATGAGTCCCCGATTATATATTGCTCATTCAAGTCAGGCACAATACATAATGTAATTATCAAACAAATAGGTTATATGTTGTCCCTTTCGCACTGTACAATGTTTCTGTCTGTGTGTGTGTGTGTGTGTGTGTGTGTGTGTGTGTGTGTGTGTGTGTGTGTGTGTGTGTGTGTGTGTGTGTGTGTGTGTGTGTGTGTGTGTGTGTGTGTGTGTGACTTCAGTTAATAATATCTCCATATGTATAACCATTCAGTCAATTACTGTTTAAACAAAGCTGGTGAGAAATGATGACCAAAAGCTGACTAGAGTTGCTATATAGACACATTTCAGAAAGGTCAGCTGGTGCAGCATTTAAGGGTTTCTATTAAAAATAATAAAGAATGGCAAGTGAAAGGGTATTAGGAGGACTGTACTGTCTGTCTGTCTGTCTGTCTGAATCAAAGTTATCACCTCCTAAGATAAGCAAAATGCAAGAAAACTGAATGTAGGCATATGGATGTGTGGGTGTGTGTGTGTGTGTGTGTGTGTGTGTGTGTGTAGGGGGGTGGGGGGATAGGATACAAGCTAACAGTAGAATAGAAAAATCATTTTGAGATAAAAGTGTAAATATAACTACAACTGTGTGGGGGACAGGGAAATCTGCCGATCTACAAGCTCACAAAGCGTCGCAATGAAATAGGTTGAGAGTTTGTAAATCAACTGTTTCCGGTGGGCGTTACTTTACCAGGGGCCGCGCGCGGCGTCGTGCAAGTGCACTGCACACACAGACACAAACAGTAAACACAGACGCACGTGGAGCCTTGGGAGTTTTACCGTTTATTTTACAAACTTTAGGCCTACATTAAATTATTATTAGCACTCTCTCTCGTCTCTCTCCGACGAACACTCCTTTCGTCCGTTTTACCCTACATGGCACGTGCAGTAGCCAGTGTGCATGCTGTACTTTCAAAGTAGCATTTTCTACAGCAAGACAGGAATCTGTTAATGTGTTGGTAACACTACCTTCAGCAAGATATGTTTAACGGTACACAAACGTTTTTGTCCGTGCACCCCCTGTTACCTCCTGACCTAGCTGAGCTGACGAACCTCCAACGCTCAGTCTCTCATTTGGATGAAAAGTAGGCCTATACATTTTTTACTATGATTATGGAAAATAATCACAGAATGTCACTGCACTGAAAGACATGCCAGCTGCTGTATACTCCTGCAGCTGCTCTATACATCTCCTTACAACAGTGTTGCAGATTTGGCTGTTTGTGTTAAATATCACCATAAATCCACCATTACCCTTTTCATGTCACGCACCCCATAGAGCAGTGGTTCCCAAATGTTTTCATGTCAAGGACCCCCAAATTGACATTTATTAGCCCGCGCCCCGCGGACTCCCATTTGAAAAGATATGTCAGGAACTCCCATAAGAGAAGATATGTACGGCTCTAACAGACCCCCCATTTAATGGCATTTCCATCTCTGGGACCCCAATTTATATTGTAAAATCAATGTTAATTGAGAGTGTACACATGGTTCCATTTGTACACTCAGAGTTATAGACCAATAAGGGTCCATTTGGTTCCAAACTATCATTTAGCTGGGGACCCCCTGGAACTCCCTCAAGGACCCCTGGGGGTCCCCAGACCCCACTTTGGGAACCACAAGGGGTGCACGCACCATAGTTTAACCCCTGGTTTAACCTATGTAATTGTTGGGCAGAATGGCCCCCCAACAACCTTTACACAATAGAGTGCCACCCCCCTTTTGTTTTTGAAAAATCGTGGAAATGTGTTATTTGGAACACGTGACAAAAATAAGATGTAGCTGCTGGTATCCTTATAGTATTGTTACTGTTACCACCCAACTCTATTTTGGAGGTTTTAGATGATGGCATAAATCAATGCTATTAACACACAATGAAATCGTAAAAGGTGCTTTGAACTAAACCTCTTAACTCAATTGGACACTCAAACTGTCTGTTAAAACAGCTAACTCTACCACCTCTCATGCAAGTAAGTGACAATATATAAATTCCAACTTTGAGGCAGTATTGCTTTGTTTAAAAAATAAATGTTTTCTTCATTTTCTGAAAAAAATAACAGTGGTTTCTTCCTGACAGCAGAGATGTATGTCCTTGTGATGTATATTGGGTTTGTATTTGATAACATTTGGCATATCAAAGAACTCAGGATATCAGCTCTGTATTCTACAGAAAATCCAGTGACTTATCCAATGAGATATTTTGGGATTCTGGGCATTTTCGCCCAGTAGAAATCACCAGATTCTGTCAATGTTCATGAACTACCAAGTACCAATATCAGTAAAATATCTCACTCAAAACAGGCCCAATGGTCATATGGTGCATATGAACAAACTCAGGATATGCATAAGAAATGTCCGTATTCTAGAAGAATCCTAAACCCGGAAATTAGGGTTCTTGCTATTTTCGCCCTCAGGTCATTTTCGGAACACATACATGTCAAAAATAAAATTACGCTCATATCCTAGTACAATATATTGTCTTCAGGGTGTATATTGAGTTCATATTTTACATAATATGCCGCATATCAACAAACTCAGGATATGCATAAGAAATGTCCGTATTCTAGAAGAATCCTAAAACCGGAAATTAGGGATTCTTCCTATTTTCGCCCTCAGGTCATTTTCGGAACATATACATGAGCAAAATAAAATTACGCTCATATCCTAGTACAATATATTGTCTTCAGGGTGTATATTGAGTTCATATTTTACATAATATGCCGCATATCAACAAACTCAGGATATGCATAAGAAATGTCCGTATTCTAGAAGAATCCTAAAACCGGAAATTAGGGATCCTTGCTATTTTCGCCCTCAGGTCATTTTCGGAACACATACATGACAAAAATAAAATTACGCTCATATCCTAGTACAATATATTGTCTTCAGGGTGTATATTGAGTTCATATTTTACATAATATGCCGCATATCAACAAACTCAGGATATGCATAAGAAATGTCCGTATTCTAGAAGAATCCTAAAACCGGAAATTAGGGATTCTTGCTATTTTCGCCCTCAGGTCATTTTCGGAACACATACATGACAAAAATTAAATTACGCTCATATCCTAGTACAATATATTGTCTTCAGGGTGTATATTGAGTTCATATTTTACATAATATGCCGCATATCAACAAACTCAGGATATGCATAAGAAATGTCCGTATTCTAGAAGAATCCTAAAACCGGAAATTAGGGATTCTTGCTATTTCGCCCTCAGGTCATTTTCGGAACACATACATGACCAAAATAAAATTACGCTCATATCCTAGTACAATATATTGTCTTCAGGGTGTATATTGAGTTCATATTTTACATAATATGCCGCATATCAACAAACTCAGGATATGCATAAGAAATGTCCGTATTCTAGAAGAATCCTAAAACCGGAAATTAGGGATTCTTGCTATTTTCGCCCTCAGGTCATTTTCGGAACACATACATGACAAAAATAAAATTACGCTCATATCCTAGTACAATATATTGTCTTCAGGGTGTATATTGAGTTCATATTTTACATAATATGCCGCATATCAACAAACTCAGGATATGCATAAGAAATGTCCGTATTCTAGAAGAATCCTAAAACCGGAAATTAGGGATTCTTGCTATTTTCGCCCTCAGGTCATTTTCGGAACACATACATGACAAAAATAAAATTACGCTCATATCCTAGTACAATATATTGTCTTCAGGGTGTATATTGAGTTCATATTTTACATAATATGCCGCATATCAACAAACTCAGGATATGCATAAGAAATGTCCGTATTCTAGAAGAATCCTAAAACCGGAAATTAGGGATTCTTGCTATTTTCGCCCTCAGGTCATTTTCGGAACACATACATGACAAAAATTAAATTACGCTCATATCCTAGTACAATATATTGTCTTCAGGGTGTATATTGAGTTCATATTTTACATAATATGCCGCATATCAACAAACTCAGGATATGCATAAGAAATGTCCGTATTCTAGAAGAATCCTAAAACCGGAAATTAGGGATTCTTGCTATTTTCGCCCTCAGGTCATTTTCGGAACACATACATGACAAAAATAAAATTACGCTCATATCCTAGTACAATATATTGTCTTCAGGGTGTATATTGAGTTCATATTTTACATAATATGCCGCATATCAACAAACTCAGGATATGCATCAGAAATGTCCGTATTCTAGAAGAATCCTAAAACCGGAAATTAGGGATTCTTGCTATTTTCGCCCTCAGGTCATTTTCGGAACACATACATGACAAAAATAAAATTACGCTCATATCCTAGTACAATATATTGTCTTCAGGGTGTATATTGAGTTCATATTTTACATAATATGCCGCATATCAACAAACTCAGGATATGCATCAGAAATGTCCGTATTCTAGAAGAATCCTAAAACCGGAAATTAGGGATTCTTGCTATTTTCGCCCTCAGGTCATTTTCGGAACAGATACATGACAAAAATAAAATTACGCTCATATCCTAGTACAATATATTGTCTTCAGGGTGTATATTGAGTTCATATTTTACATAATATGCCGCATATCAACAAACTCAGGATATGCATAAGAAATGTCCGTATTCTAGAAGAATCCTAAAACCGGAAATTAGGGATTCTTGCTATTTTCGCCCTCAGGTCATTTTCGGAACACATACATGACAAAAATAAAATTACGCTCATATCCTAGTACAATATATTGTCTTCAGGGTGTATATTGAGTTCATATTTTACATAAAATGCCGCATATCAACAAAACTCAGGATATGCATCAGAAATGTCCGTATTCTAGAAGAATCCTAAAACCGGAATTTAGGGATTCTTGCTCTTTTCGCCCAGTGCATTCCTTTTCTTTTCTCACAACTATCAACACAGCTGTAGTCCTCTCGGCTGTTTATCCTATGGTATTATGGGCAAAAAGAAAGAGTGAGTGGGATAGACCTTTGTATCTCATTGGATCACAATGTACACAATGGAATCAATAAGACCCCAGAGATTTTGCCTCGGTCCAACGTGTGCGCACGTGCGTGCGTGCACGGTGAAAGTGAACAGTACATGGATCAATAGTGCCTTTCCGGGACCCTTGTGGTTCCCAAACTGTGGTGCGTGCACCCCTTGTGGTGCGCGAGCACCTTCTAGGGGGTGTGTGACATGAAAAGGCTTATGGTGGTGCTATGGTTTTATTTTAAATATATTATTAACATATGCCAATATATGGTAAGTATATGCTGCATATATAAGCCATATTCAGGTTCATATATGTGCATTGTGCATATATGTGGATAAATAGGAAATGTATGTCGCAGCTTATGCAATTTATATTTCCATGTGGGGGGGGGGGGGGTCGTCAGCTAGGTCAGGAGGTACAGTAACAGGGGGTGTATGGCCGGTGGCGAATATATCGACGGTGCAACCGGGGCCCAGGACCCCCAAGGGGCCCATGAAGGGGGAAGAAGAGAAAAAAAAGAGTCAGGACGACGGTGAAAGCCTCATGGTTTCAGGGGCTATCGGTCGCAGGAAGAGTAACACCAAGGATTCGTCAGTGATGTCACTGACTGACTGGTTTATAAACAGCTTCAAGTCCATACTACTTCCGTGTATTGCAACAGTGACATCACTGTCCACTCCTTCTTGGTATCTTTACCACCTTGTTTCAACGTGTGTGTTACTGTGTTCATGCACTGCCTATCAGCAGCGCAACAAGCTCAGCTGTAGCCTATCACAGTTCCGTCGCGCTAATGAAACACTAGATGGGATTATTATGTCATGTCAGCACTATCAGAAGATGTAACCCAGGTGTAAATATCATGTTGACCTTTTACAGAGCTAGTATAGAGTCAATACGGTATGTCCAGCTGGTTTGGCAATCTAACTGTAATACAAATCTCAAATAAGTAGGTTAGCAAACATGGCTGGGAAGATCATGGGCATCATCGCGCATGGGGCTGCCTGCAGCCCCATGCGCGAACGTACCGGTATGCTGTTAGCTTAACTACAGCCGTCTTCAGTGAGTCAGGAAAGATGCCTGATTGTAAGGAGCTGTTTACAATTTGCAGGATTTCTCCAATTACACACTCTAGCACCTCTTTGAGGAAGGGGGTGGGTCCAGTGAACATGTGGATGAGGACATCCGCATTATGTCCTCATAAGTTCCTCGACTGTATGGAAAGACGCCAGGCTTCCCCTAGGGCGAACAATATTTATAAGCGAGGCACCATTTGCTGTGTTTGCAGCAGCTACATTTATGATGCCAACTCGAATGTTATTGATTTTGGCATCAAAAAAGGATGCAAACTCGTTGCACTTAGCAGTAGAGGCGGGAAATGATTGCTTGTAGGACTGGGGAGGGTTAAGTACACGTTCAATAGTGGAAAATAGTACTTTTGCATTTTTCTTGTTCTTAACAATGATGGCCGAGAAATATGCCTGCCTAGCCAAGCGCAAAGCTCTGTTGTAGGCAGCTGTTGAGATCTTCAGACACAGGCACAGACAGATACAGAGATCTCCATATACAGTATGGGCACAAAAGGTACACAGACAGATAGTTAAAACGGGTGCTATGACAAGTTGACAACTAGCATAAACACAACAGTTTTTACAAAATCTCATTGCTTATACAGTACATCTTTCTTTGAGATTTACATTAGACAATACAAAATCTGATCTTTTCTCCCCGATTCCGATCTTTTGAAAATGAGTTCGGAGCTGATTTCCGAGATTTCCCAAGTTACATAGTTCTCAAGTAGGCCAGTGGCCAACAGGCACATACAGGTCAAGTTCATTAAATTATCACTGAACAGTGGAACATACACTAAATTATCTACATAATCCAGTCACAGTGTGTGGTGCTGTACACTCACATTGAACCAGTATCCCGGACAGGGCATTCTTCAGCTTCTCTTTGGCTTCCTCCATCTCCTTCTCATGCTGAGTCTTCTCACCCATCAGCCGGCGGATGTGGCTGTTGGAGGACTGGATCATGGAGTAGAAGTTGTTGGCGTTCCGGCGGTTCACCTCGCCTCTCTCCACCCAGGTCAACAGCACCCGCACCGCCTCAGGAAATGTACCGTCATCTGAAGAGAGGAGAGAGGAGTCAGGGGTTCAAATATGTGAAAGTAGTAAAAACAAAAACAACACATGGAATAAGAGTTTTCATTAATAAGTAACTAGCAAGTAATTTATAGATTAAATAAAACTTGAATGAATGAATGAACTACATGAGCAGTTTGTGAATAAATGCCTATTACTGGAGACTTTACTACAATTACTGATCATTGGAAATACTTCCTCAATAATGGCACACACAGAGAGGGAGAGGGAGAGAGAGAGAGAGAGAGAGAGAGAGAGAGAGAGAGAGAGAGAGAGAGAGAGAGAGAGATATGGGGGCTGTAGAGATCTGTCCAAGGATGTAAATTAGCATAAATTAGCATTGAATAGTGAAAGCAGTCCGACAGCCTTCGTCTTACTCTACTCTGAAATGCAAGTGTTTCAATAGGCATCAGGCTTACCTACATTTTAGTAGTCATATACTGTAGTAGGTTAATTTAAGGTTGCATCATGCGCCTGTCTGCCATGCATTTCTATGGTAAAGACACGCTTCCAGCACTCAAGAATATATAGACGAATCCACAGAGCGCTGGCCTGTAATTGCAGTTTCATTATTGCTGCTTGCCACCGCAGTTATGATTGCCGCTCTGTAGCGCTTATGTGCTCCCGACACCCAGCGCTCATGCTAATAAAGAGAAGACAGAGATTGTCTTCTTCCAAGGTACGTGACGTCCTGTCCCATGCAGGATCTATAACTATTTCCATAGACAACGCCCTGGTGACATCGGTCTAGACCAGGGGTTCTCAACGTTTTTGGCTGGGGACTCCCGGAAATGCTTTGCCCATGTCTTGCGACCTCCGCCCCACCACCAATACAAATAGACTGCTACAATATCCTTAATAATAGAGAAAATACATCATTAATAAATACCAGATATAATAATTAATTCAAGGCACACATTGTAGCGGTCACTCAATCCTGTAGGTTTACACTCTATAGTTTGGTCCCTCAAATATGGAATCAGTGACATATTCTGTTCACTGAAACAATATGCTAGATAAATATTTGAACAAACTAAAATAATGCTGGGTGTAACAATATGTTTCTGTGAACATCTGTTAAACATACGTTTCTCAGTATAACTGTTTTTACAGCAAAACTAAAGGCTGAAAGAGAGAGAGTGACTAGTCCTGTACTAGATGATGACAAGGAGGCAAGAAGTCACAGCATATCTTTCAGGAAACATTTTTAGCTGAGAGAGTGTCATCCAGGGCTGGACTGGCCATAGGACGTACCGGGCATATTCCCGGTGGGCCGCAACCGTAGGGGGCTGCCATGATATAAAAAATAAATAAATTGACAGGCAGGCAGGCCAATAGGCGGCAGGCCACCAGGAAAGGTCCGGGCATGCTGCCATTCTGCCAGTGCCATCATGATAATTTCTCTGTACCTGTATCAGTGAGTGACAAATAAACCCTGTTCTATCTTGAATCCTTTTGCCAGCAGCATTCTCGTGAGAGCAACAAAGGGTTGTGTAGTTGTCTGTTGGTTTGTATAATTTATGTTGTTCTGTAAAAGTGGTGGTATTAGGGCTTGTTTGTTTGTGTGTGCCTCGACGGAGCGGGTTTAGTTTCTGCTATCTGCGCTGGTTGTGGTGGGCTGGTCTGGGCCAAATTCGCGCGAAAATGACCGGGCCGAATTCTTGTCCCAGTCCAGCCCTGGTGTCATCTCATTAGTGAAAGGAGTTTCCACTGCAGGCAGCAGCTGAGCAGAAAGCTGAGAATAGAAGATGTGAGAGAGGGTTAAAGAAGAGAGGACAGGAGAGACGTAGAACCACTAATAGAAATCCTGTTCAGCATCTTTTCCCTTAAAGCTTCTTGACAAACAGCTTTGCTGACAGTACAGGAAACAGAGATCAGACACCATGACTGAAAAACTCATATTTTGTCATACGTCCAAAACTGTTACTTTTGCAGCATTCAAATTCAAAAATAGTAAAAGTATCAGATCGACAACTCAAAACACGTCGTTTTGCGCTACGTGATCCACTACTCTTGATGTTTTTAATTGTGTGACGCTGTAGTATGATGAAATTCAATTTGGCATTAATCTACAAAACAATATATGGAGATAAGAGGTTTATCATCACTGTTTTCCATGATGCCTGGCTCTGGGCTGCTGCCCTTCACAGCACAGAGGTACATCTCTCTCTAGGTTGTCAGATAAATTAGATTGCGGTTTGAATAACTGGTGACTGTACCTTTGATCTTGTCTCCCAGCTGGCTACATTCATGATCAGAGTAGTGGGTGATGGTTGGTGGGGAGGGCGGGCGGAAGCGGTCCTCCTCCATCTTGCGTCGGTGTCTCTCCTCTCTGGCCAGAGCGCGCTGATTACACTCCCACTCATACAGGTCATCTCTGGCCTGAGCAAAATCCACGTGGAGGCGACCAGAGTCCTTCTTGTCTGAGCTGGAGCCCAGACGGATGCGGTAGCCTGCAGAGGAGAGACAAGAAGGTTAGAAAGCGACAATGTGGAGGAGAGACAAGATGCTCGCTGCCAAAGACGTCTTTGAGGTTTTATCTGATTTATCAGAATAGCCTCTTTTATATTTACTGTATACATATAGTAGCTTCCTCTATGCTAGGCAATGCTCGCTTCCGCTGTGGTCCATCAATGAAATGTTTCCCTGCCGTCCACTTCCATTATAAGTAGAGTATAGAGAAGTCACCGGATTTCTCCTCCCATCCACTTGCATTGAGGCACAGCGCATGAGGCGATTTCAATTGGGCCATACGTGAACGTGCCGGGCGTGCGTGCGTGTGCGAGCGAGTCATGAATGAGCACTGCCATTGTTGTGTATTGGCTCGCGGTGCGAGCCAGCACGTTCACGTATGGCCCAGTGCCGCTCGAAGCGGCAATACCACTTTCGGCCACCATGTCTTTTTCGCTTCAATGATTCCTCTCGGTGGCGTCTCTATTATATTTAAGATCACTCACTTCACTTCACTATACGTTTTTTTTTAAAACCCACCTTTATGTTAAAGCCTTTTCCTAACCTCATTTTTATGCCTGCTATTGCATGGATTGATCTTTTGTTGTTCTCTTTTGATGTAAAGCACTTTGTGACTTTGTCTAGAAATGTGCTATATAAATACATTCATTATCATTATCATTACTATAAGTGGGCGAAGGCAGATCGCGCAAGAAGCCATTTTAGTATGAACATCTTGGGAAGATTATGTCTTGTGTTGTGTGTTTTGAGTATTGGTTCCAATATTCAGTTCAGTGACCACCATCATGCAGATACAGGAAGTAAACTGGAGATGACATGTATTTCTTTTTTTGTGTGTCTTGGATAAAATGTCTCACCGGACAGGAAGAGAGCCTTGTCCACGGTGAACTCCTCTGCAAAGCGGATGTGACAGAAGTTCTTCTTGCTCTTGCGGATGGTGACAATTTCTCCGCACTGTCCAAACACCTCCACGATCAGCTGTTCTGTGGAGTTCTCTGGCAGGCCGCCCACGAACACCGTCTTACAGCCTGGTGGGCGATCTCTGAAACCCGGATGTGGAAGGTCTGTCGAACATGGAGAGACGGAAGAACAGTGTTATGTGTTTGACCTGCAGCAGGATGGAATACTCCTACTGCTGGGCTGGTGTCAACCTTTTTATCGATGTTATTTTTGTGGTACCTCTCATGGACAAGCAACGGACACGTTGGACACGTTTGAATACACGCACCTGCAGGACACCCTGCATTCCCATGGATATGGTACAGAGTTATGCGGTGGAACAATGTGGACACTCCCCCTTTTCCACCGGTTGGTTCCCAATGGGAACCGGTTCAGTTATTTTTGGTTCTTTGGTCCTGAGCCAGATCTCCAAAATTGGAACGTTAATTATGAATGGAGTGGGCAAAACTATGCTTATATAACATTGTAGAATTGTAAAGTAAATTAATATATGATACCCCTTCTACAGTAGTAGCTTTTTAATATATTTCTTATGCCTTATTTGCATATTTAAAAATGAATTTGTAATACAATAAATCATTGTCTTCGTGTAAGTAACCAACTGGGGAAATTTCATGGTGATAATCTAATATAAGTATGGTTTTGCCCATTCAATTCATGATTAACACATTCTGTCCGTAGGGATTCCAACCGACACATGCATTGGACGTGTGTACACGTCCTAGCGCATCCTTAATGATACCAGGTGAGAGAAGAATATTCTTTCCTTATATTTTTTTATTTTTCAGTCCGACTCTCGGCCACCGTACGCGTCACTCTGCAGTCATATTAGCTTACCGTTCACTTAGCTGTTAGCACGGCAGAAAGAATGCCTCGTCTCTCCTAATCCAGGGTGCTCTCCGTGGTTTTGATCTGATGGATATACTAGCGCTTCATTTCTGCTCCTCATCCGTCTCTCACACAAAATATGAACGCTTTTTGGAGCTTCTGGCGATATAATGAAATCGAGACCAAGGTAAGCTAGCAAAATAGAGCTCCTATTTTGAAGGAATCCCGGGAATGATTGTGTTAACATTCCAATTTTGGAGCTCTGGCTCTGGACTAAGAACCACTATAAGAACTGAACCGGTGGAAAAGGGGTAACAGAGTTCCTGGCTGCGAGCCAGTCTGCAGGAATAGATCAGAGTGTCCCTGAGGACTGCTGTCTCTGTGGCCACTCGATGCTACTGCTACACAAACCCATCCATCACCTGACCTGCTAGAACCAGGACGCTCCAACCCTCTGGGGACTCTTATTGGGAATGCCAAGGATCATAGCACAACACCACAGCACAACACAACAAGACACTCCCAGTCAGGGTGTTTTTGTTTAAATATAAGAAACCTTTCAGACAGACAGACAGACAGACATAGAGACGGAAAGACACTGAAACTGTGTTTCAACAGGTCACACTTCCAGTAGCCTGAAAGAGACTTATGCTTTTCTGGGCCTAGAGGGGCGGGTCAATCTACCGCTGGACACGGATGGGGGCTCCCTATTGGTTCACCAACCTTGAAGGAAGAGTGTTTGTGTGAGAGAGAGATTAGACACAGGTGCAGGGGATTTCTTTTCACCATTTGAAAACAAAACGCCTGCGGTCTCCGAGGCTACACTTTTTTCTTTTTAATGCTTACCTGCTCTTTCCATTTATGAACCCTTCTACTCTCTAGTATGCACATGCATCACTTTTCCACTGCATCACTTTTCCCCCTTGTCTAGACTGAGTGGCAAAACATTGAGCACCATGGAGCATTGGAGTTTGTAAGCGCTCGTTGGAAATCACTCAATGGTTCTGCGTAACAGCTGTTTCTAGTAAATTGCACATAGACCTAATGCAGGAGACAGCAGGACGTTGCGTTATTGAAAATGAGCACTTCCCAACTCTGACACCTCAATCACCTGCACAGAATTTCTAGATTGTCTAGATTGTAGATTGCCATAGAATGTCTATGGTGGATTTTTATGAAACTAAAGCTTTGCAGATAGAAAGAATAATTCAAACTTTCCGTACAGCTGCAATGTTGGCGAGTTTATTGTCGTTTAAAACAATCAGATATGACTTTTCTGTGTGGATGTATGGGCAACTGTCAAGGCCAGAAAGTTGTTTTTTTTGCCACTCAGTAGGCGTTCCCGCATAACTGTCACGCGCATAGCCTCTATTCATCTAACGTCAAAAGGTGTAATGTCAGAGAATAACAAGTCTTTTCAGAGGAACAGTTTTATAACCATGTAATAAACATACTGGGGTTTGCGGGGAAGAGGGTGCAGCTCTTGCAGTGGATGATGTCCTTCATGATTGGGACATCCTGGGAGATGGGCGGGCCCATCATGCCCAGGCCGGGCATCATGGGGGGGATGCCATTCATCATGCCGAGGTTGGCATCAAAATCTGGATGGTGTCAGAGAAACGTTTATGAAGAATACACAGCGATATCTGGCTGCTGGGAATGCACAGAGCCATAGAGTAAGACAGAGTTACGAGTCTTACGACATTGAGGGGGCAGAAAACTGAGCGCTCGAGCGCTTTTCATGCAGCCTGGACAGTGACAAGCTGGAGTTTGAAATACATTGGTTTCAACAAGGGTGGCGCAAATAAGTTTTAAAGTATTGTACAGTGACAACTAAAGTCTCTGTAACGTGTATGTTGTACTATTACAAAAAAAAACTATCTAAAATAAAGGGATTTAAGATCATTAAAGCTGGGCTGTTGCCTGAGTCCAGTGCATTCTGCCAACATCCGGTCCAGGACTTTGCCACTGTTTGCTATGCTCTTCGGCAATAGAAGTCTATGTAGAAGAGCCATTGAACTGGCCCCATGAAGTGAATGGAGTTGTCGCAACTCTGTCTTACTCTATGGCTCTGGGAATGGAGAGAGAGAGAGAGAGAGACAGAGAGACAGAGAGACAGAGAGACAGAGAGAAAGAGAGAGATGGTGGGAGTAGAAACATCCAGACACAGTGATGAACTGAACTGTGATGCAAAACAACTAAAGGTCCTTTCAAACGGGAAGCGATGAACGCACACGTTGTCGCATGGATCAAGGACAGGTCTGCTACAGGTCTGTTCAAGAGGGGTGGAACAACGCAAGCGTAAAAAAAAGCTAAACAGAATCCAGGTCTGGTGCGTGTGCACAAAACGAGCACGAGCGCAACAAATTCACAGGACCGCGCTCACGTAAATATGTCCCTCGACTTCTCCGCGCATACAGAAAAAAAGGCAGGTCTCATTGAAAATGAACTATAGGCGTGTGTTAAATCGCTTCCCGTTTGAAAGGCCCTTTACTGTTCTCTATTAATCCATTAAGACCTACAGGCCGATTCACGTAAATGGTGCATTTATATGGCACCTTTATTTAAAGCACTTTACAATGTGCATTACATTCACAAAGTAGAGGAAACCATGCAAGGCACCAAATTGCTCATGGGGAGAAGTTAGGGGTTCCGTGTGTGGCTCAAGGACACTTCAACACATACCAGTGGGAGCTGGCCTGGGGATCTTACAGAAGCGGCTGGTTTACCTCCTGGGCCAATACCGCCCACTCAATGGCAGTTCATTCCCACAATATACCAGACACATTATCGAATTCGTAAACGGGTCTCATGGTCGCAGCTTACGTATTTCCTGTAGGCGGAGCCGACATAGCTGCGGGGTAAACCCGCACCTCTTCTACTACAGTGACTGGTAGTGCCTCAAACTTTACTCTTTTACCTGCTTTTTACTAACACTAACATTACAATGATGCCCAGAACATCGGGAGAACCTGTATAGTTTATGGCTGCTCCAACAGTTGTGGCAACATTACAAAAGAAAAAAAACGGAATGTCAAAATATCTTTAAGTACAGCAGCCTTGTGTTCATAAAACAGAACGATTGGGTATTGGGTAAGACTGACGTTATGTATCTTTCAGGACCTTTCACTGCTTCGTCTCAACCATTTTTTTTTATGTTGCCACTACTGTTGGAGCAGCCATAAACTACACAGGTTCATCCCGATGTTCTGGGCATCTTTGTAATGTTAATGTTAGTAAAAAGCACGTCAAAGAGTAACGTTTGAGGCAGACTAACATCAGTCACTCTACCATTCACTCATTTCACTGTAGTAGAAGAGGTGCGGGTTTACCCTGCAGCTATGTCGGCTCCGCCTACAGGAAATACGTAAGCTGCGACCATGAGACCAGTTTCTGAATTTGTCTATATCTGGATCAGGGAGTTAACCCTTTCATTCTTCAAGGCTCATTAGATATAGAGAACAATAAGTTATTGCTATCAGGTGGAAACCTTCTATCTACAAAACAGTTCTATTTTCATAATTTTAAATACAATGAACGTGAAAACAGCCTCTACAAGCATTAATTTACCAAAACAAAACAAACAGTTGAAACATGCATAAAAGGTTTCTGCCTGAGAGCAATGACGTTTTATGTGGAATGTGTACCTCAAGCTGGCAAATCTGTGGCACTTGCAAGAAGAGCTAACACCCCGACACACCTCCTCCTAACAGTACCATGCACCCACACCTATAACTCCACCACAAGTTTTCCGATCAGTTCAGTTTCCGAAGCAAGTGTTGTGACTTGATATCCAAAATGATACATAGGCTACATGTTAAATTAGCACATGATGGCACTTGAGCCATGCCTATGGAAGCTGTGTTCTATATATGACTTTTAACCTGCATGACACTGACACTCTTCCTCTGCAATAGGGAGAGCACGCACAAGTAAGAATTTCACCCACTTTTACCGTGTAACTGTAATGTGACAATAAAGTATGTTTGTTTGTTTGTTTGTTTGATTGATTGATTGATTGATTGATTGATACAAAAAATCTGTAGTGGTGTTTTTTTATGCCTGACATGAAGCTGGAAGCTTTTTATATAGTTTCACTGTTCATTCTCGGATTATTTCCATTCATCAGGTTTCTTTGTATTTTGGACCATTCTCTGTAAATCTCTGTCGAGTAGGTAAACAATAGAAATGACGTCAATTCTTGGGTGAACCATCCCTTTAATCCAAACTTCATGTTCTATTTTACATTGTGCTTTATTCTCTGGTTGATTCTTCTGTCAACACCAGTGACACACAAGCAACCCAGAAACAACACAATACACAGCTTCTCATGAATAAATCATCTGACAAACACCATGCATATTTAACAAGCCTTATCAGACTCACACTCGGCTTGTCATTTCCTCCTGCTGTTTGAAAAATTACTTCTTTTTCTTTTTTTACCACAATCTGCTGGTCAAATACATGGATTTTCTGTTCATTTATGTGTGCACACTGGGACTGGATGTGAAATGTTTATTAAACGTTCATTGTGAATAGAAGCTTAATTGGAACCGGATCGAAGAGCCGCAAGGCTGCGTGTAATGTAAGTAAACAAGACATTTAGAGCAGTGATTTAGATCAGTGGTTTTCATAAATAGCAGATACTTGTGGTGGCAAAATTCATACAACATTGTGGTATTGACTAATTTAATGTAGCATACTAGTAGATGAACCTTTTATCCCTATGATTATCACCTGTTCTCCCTGGCAAACTCATTACAGACTGCCAACTCATGCAAACCTATTTTAAACATGCCGACTGTCAGAGGCGGACTTACCGTTGGGCTACGGTGGGCTGCAGCCCGGGGGCTACGGTGGGCTGCAGCCCGGGGGCCCCCGACTAGGGGGCCCCCGGATAAAGTATTGAAATCCAATTCAAGTGAAATGTGTGTATAGTTATTGTATTTAGTTGTATTATGGTTAAACCATTGAGAGCTTCTGTCTGCACTGCCTGTCTGCAGTGCCCACTGCTGTAGGGTAGCTATAGCCGTGGAAAGCCCGCCTACTGTCTGTGTCCGGTATGAGGGCCCCCCACCCCCCACACACACAACAACAGTGACACCACCACCACCACTTCCGTATCTCCACCCAAGATCCACCCAGGCCCGGAGGTGAGGTCAGTTCACCTGTCATTTAGGCGTGACATCTGTCTGTCTGTTGTGAATCTTGTGATTGAGACAATCATCATGGCGGATAACTTTAAGAAGAAGAAAGACAATGAACAGAGTCGTCCTTGTCCGACTGGTCCGAGTGGATCACAAAAGAGGCGCAGAAGCCGCTTCTGAAGCAGCAACACTGCCGACAACACAGCATGAACACTTCGACCCCAACAACAACTATATCTCCTCCAGTGATCCTTGTCCGAGTGGTCCGAGTGGATCACAAAAAAGAAAAAGAAGAAGGTAAAAAGGTGACACTGAGCAAAATGAAGAAACTTATGGAATCCTTCACACCAGTTAATTTAGCGACACCTTCAGCGCCTACAGCGGCTGCTGCTTCTGAAGCAGCAAGACTGCCGACAACACAGCATGAACGGTTCGACCCCAACAACAACTATCTCCTCCAATGATGAGGAGTAGGTGGAACTGGGAACAAGTCCCCTATCTGCTCCCGTCGCTCCCGATGAAGATGATGAGCAGGTTGGTGCCTATAAGTGTCTAAACCTAAAGCCTTGCTCAGAATTGTTTTGCTTTGGAGCCAGGCCTGTAATAAATGCACCAAAATGACCATTTAGGTGGCGGTGGTGGTGAACAACTCCAGCGGTGAGGAGGTAGTGGAACTGGGAACAAGTCCCCTATCTGCTCCCGATGAAGATGATTCATGCCTATAAGCCTTGCATTATAGTTGTCCTGCATTATTGTTTAGTTTTATTTTGGCGCCGGGTGCAGTGTCTGTGTGGGTAGCCTATATCAGTTTGTTGTAGCCTAATTATGCACAATAAAGCGTTTTGGATAAAAGAGCTATATATAGGCCTAATAAGTAGCCTAATAAATGCACGGATGCACCATTTTCTTAGGTGGTGATGGTGAACCTAGGCGACGAGGGGGAGGTCGAGCCGGGGCCCTCGTCTACCCAGTCACAGTCTGAAGCAGATGAGGGTGAAGCTGGCACTGCCCAAATAGACACCAACACGGAGGATTCCTATAACAGTGACCCTGCTCGCTGGGGTAACATTGATGACAGAGTTCAATCATACTGGGCTAAGAAGGGACCCGAGTCCTGTCAAAATAAGGAGGCGAACACCAAAGCATCTGAACGCATCAGTGCTGGAAGGGGGTGCGGAGGGTGCGCCAGCACCCCCTGCTGGTGGAGAGGAGAATATTTTGACATGTCTATCAGAGCGTGCAGATTGCACAGTGAGTGAGTTGACAGATAGACACAACATGATGAGATGCTAAACGTATTGTAGTTTTACTTTCACCTGCACCAAGTGGTTTAAAGAAATCTAACCCAAACAACACAATAAGAGTCACATACTGTTATTATGATTAACTCGGTTACTCAGATGAGGAGGAGGAGGTGGAAATAACAACACAACGCTCAGTACAGCCGCGCAGTTCATATACAGCTCCTTCCAGAGAGAGATCATATATGGAGAGTGGAGACACTACACTGCTGTGTGCACGTGTGTATACGAGTCTCTCTCTCTCTCTCACTCTCTCTCTCGTGTACATGATGCTGCGGTGCTAGGTCCTAAATAAGTCATTATTAGGCCAATTATACCTGAATAAGACCCGAAATTTCCCTTCAGCCCCATCTGGTATAAATACCTTCCAGCGCCCCTGTCTGAACGTCAATATAAGGATCAGGAGATTTTTCTCCAAATCCCTTTTCAAACGTGAGCTCCAAAACGGCGAGTTTGTGCCCAGAGAATGGCTTCTTTCTTCCCTGTCCACTGGTTCCGTTTTTTGTTTTAGAAATACGCAGCTGGGCCCTTTTCAATCATGTGGTTGGAGTGACTGGAAACGTGCCTCGGACAGCATTCCGAAACATGAGAACAGTGACAGCCACAGGAATGCGATGTTAGCATATATTAAACGTGCATCAGAGATTGGAGTAATTGACACTGAACTGAGAAAACAGCTGGAGTCGCAGTATACATACTGGATAGATGTACTTAGGAGAGTAGTGTCAGTTGTACAATTTTTGTCAGAATGGCTTTACCGGGGCTCTAATGAAATAATTGTCAGGCCTGACAATGGAAATTACCTGGACATCATGGAGGTAATAAGTCAGTTTGACCCATTTTTTAAGTCACACATCGAAGAATATGGTAATGCTGGATCAGGTAAGCTATCATATCTTTCCTCGACCATATATGAAGAATTCGTTAAGATGATGGGGGATAGAGTATTGTCAGATATTATCAACCCCCGATGTTTCACACACTGATCAGCTCACATTAATTTTGCGTTATATGTGTCACCCGAAGAAGGTGACTTTCATGAACGCTTCATACAATTTCTTCCAATACAAGACCCCACAGGGGAGGGTCTATGTGAGTCCGTGATCACGGTTTTGCAGGAGATGAAAATTGAAATAAGCAATTGCAGGGGGCAATGCTACGATAATGCTGCAAATATGTCCGGAGTTTATAAACAGTCTTGCATGAAAGCGATAAATCCGCTAATTGAATGGGTCCCGTGCGCAGCTCACACGTTAAATCTTGTTGGTGTCAACAGCGTCAACTGCTGCCTAGAGACAGCTGAATTATCAACTTTGTACAAAAGTTGTTCAACTTCTGTTCCAAGTCAACAGCTAGATGGACAGTCGTAACTGCAGGACTGCAGGCTAATGAAAATAAACGCATTGAAACACTGAAATCTCTCTCCGACACCAGATGGGCTGCACACGCACAAGCGACACAGGCGCTGTGCAGAAATTATGCAAATATTCAAGACTCACTTAAGAGCATTGCCGATAACGAGGCCCAAAACCATGCAGTTCGAAATTAAGCAATGTCGCTTCACAACAAAATGAACAAACTTGAGGTTGCTTTTCTGTGCAATATGTGGAATTGTATTCTCCAGCGTTTTCATAAAACAAGTGAGTCACTACAGGCTGTGCGTCTGGACCTGTGTAATGCAGTTGATTTGGTCAGATCGCTGAGAGGTTATGTCGCAGGCTTGTGAGATCATTTTAATGTATTTGAGGAACAAGCTAAACTTATGTCTCCAACAGTATCACAACTTTACAAAGGAGACATACAGTAAAGTTCTCAAACTCTGCCCGAACCCGACCTGGCCCGATCGGTACCGACCCGACCCGACGTTATCGGACCGAGCCGGTTATTTTCCGTGATTTTGTTCTTTTTTTAAAAGAGTGTTATTATAATAAAAATAGCAATTATGTTATTTGTGTAATGTGATTGTGTATACATGTATGTATTTATTATGAAGAGGGCTGCGCTAGGCGATTTACTTGTGACAGGAGGAGGACTGGAGGCGGGGCGGGGGTCGCATCGCACTGGCATTTCAGACTCGTACACACATGTCAAACCACGTGACTTCCATTGGAAAAGCATTGAGCCTGAGGCGGCCATGAAACACAGACAGATCATGTCCGTCCGGCATGTGTGTACGAGGCCAGAGCAGCATGCAGCCCGCCCCGCGGTCCTGCACTGCGCGCAGGCAGTACAGTAGAGAACAGTGAACAGTGTGAGACTTGCTTGCTACCGCTGGTTTCCCTCTGGTTTGCGCACCAAACGAGCTACTAACCACCAGTTAACTTGCAAAGTTGCCATATGCTTAAATGTTTTATAAAATCAATCAGATTATCACACGATAGCTGAAGCGTCAGGTTTCCGTCAGTCTCGTTAACCCAGCTGGCTGCGATCAATAAAACCTAATTATTCATCAACGTCACCAAACGATCCATGGTGATATAACTTAAACGCTACACCGTAAAGCAACTTCACTTCAGGAAACTAAAGGGAGGGAGCTGCAGCTGCTATTCGTGTTTACTCACCAGTCACCACCACTGTATGGAATCCATTAGAATGATTGTAAATGGAACATTAATAGCCTATTCTAACGTGAGTTACATACATCCTTTATTTCGATAAGTCCCTTGATCTCCGTTCTCACTTTCACACTGAAACACGGCGCCGCCATTTAGTGGCGTTTTTTTTCTCTCTTTTTTTTGTCAGGCTTTTGTCGGGCTTCGGGCTTAACATTATAGTAATTTTTAGTTAGTTAGGGTAGGGTTGGGCCGGGCCATAATTTTTGGGCCCGTTGAGAACTTTAACATACAGAGACAAAGAAAACGTACAGTGCAGGCGGATGAGTCCACAGAACATGAGGTTAATTTAGAAGCCAAAGAAAAGTTCTCCTCTGGTGTCTATTTGACTGTTATGGACCGATTAGTAGCAGAACTAGATCGCAGGTATCAGTCTTATAATGAACTGAATAATGTTTTTAGCTTTCTGAATACAATTACCTCTCTCTCTGCACAACAAAAAAGTGCAGCTGACCTCCAGAGACGATATTCAACTGACTTGCGGGTACACTTTGTTGAAGGGATTGTCCAATACCAAGAATGTATTTTGGGGATGATATTTCTGATGCAGTCTTTTCCAGTCCATGAGGACAAGAAAAATGTCAGGCGTCTTCCCAAATGTAGACATTGCTCTAAGGCTTTACTTGACTTTACCTGTGAGTAATGCAAGTGGTGAGCGCAGTTTTTCTAAACTGGCACTCATACAGAATAGATTGAGGTCCACAATGGGACAGCAGAGGCTAAATAGTCTGACTGTGATGTTATTTGAGAGTGACGTCCTCCGCAAATTGGATTTTAGTGACCTGATTAAGGACCTGAAGACATCCAGGAGACAACACTTCTCAATGTAACATTATATTGTAATTGTAAACAGTTCATATTTTGACGTCTTGTTCTGAACAAGTTGTTCATGTACAGAGTACAGTAAACTGTTTGCATTTCCCTTGAAAGAAGCATTACAAATACTCAAGCTTTCACATTGCATACTATTTATTTATTGCTCATCTCTTTTACTGTGATTTTAATATCAGATTCAGAGCACATTGTGAAATATTTTGCTGTAAAACTGCATTAGTGCACTATTTCCTACTAGTGGTTGCATTCATTCAGCACCATGGACAGCGACTAGTCTGTCTGCCTGGGAGTGCCTGCCTACCTCCCTCTCTTTTTAGTGGCCTGGGTCCCCCGAAATTACACTAAAATTAAAACAAAATACCCCCATTATTTTGCTGTAAAACTGCATTAGTGCACTACTAGTGGCTGCATTCATTCAGCACAAATGCACCATGGGCAGAGACTAGTCTCTGTCTGCCTGTCTGCCTGCCTGCCTGCCTGCCTGCCTGCCTGCCTGCCTGCCTGCCTGCCTCTCTTTTTAGGGGCCTGGGTACCCCAAAATTAAAACAAAATAGCCCAAATGCGCTGTGATAATATCTATAGAGCACTGAAGTCTGACGTCAATATTGGTAGAGGGCGCTAAGTCCAGTGGTTCATGTACTTTTTATTTGCATTGTAATCCCCACGGGATTTTAGATTGTCTCATATAGGAACTGTGTTTGAAAAATAAACAAATCATCCCAGCCGTTTTTATTCATATGGATATGAAGAATCAACTGACTGAGAGAACATTTTCACTAGAAACAGACTGTATCAAATATGAGGGACTGACTTTCATAAACAATACAGAGCCACCTCCCCGACAATATCGCCGATACAGTTTGGACCACAATTCTGAGACGATTTTAAGATGACCCCATGTTATTCTCCATAGAGAAAAACTTCCATGAACCAGGGGATGAGCGAGTGACGTCAGGACTTCGGTGCTCTATACACCTGACAAATTATTTTGAAAATAATTTACAATATTTGACTGTCCCCCACATAAGCAAATAATGTAATAGTGAATCTACCCCCACCTGAAGAATACGTCTATTCATGTTGAAAGTGAAGGACAGACGTTTAACATGCCTTAAGGCTTAGCAATACGGTTTGTCTTATTAAAAATAATGTAAAGAAATCATACTTGTGTGAAGTGAGGGGCGCTCTTATCATCATACATCATCATATAGATCACTAAAAATATAGATCTGCCCTCACTTTTATCTTCAATATGTACTTTGCTCAGCCAATCAAATCTTCGCTATGGGGCTGATCAGCCAATCACAAGCCAATGTTTGTGTTCACACAAACCCGGAAAGCGGGGCATAGAGGGCTAGCCCCTCAAAAAGGTTGCACATCAACAATGGTGTTTTCTCAGTGGAGTCCAAAATCCAGTATACATCAAAAACTGTGAATTGTGAATCAGAATGTTGAAGACTCTAAGGTACGACTGTGTGTCTCCAGATTTAACTAACTAAAAAGAACATAGAGAAGACCACTATGTACAGTACTATACTCTTCTACCCCAGATTTGAACCCGGTGTCCTACATAAGTGCTGAAATGTTTTACCATTGAGCTAATCTGTTTGCTTGCCATTTAATCAGGTCAGATCCTGTGTATAGGTGAGAGTGAGACATGACCCTATTGACACTATCTACATGTCTTAGTAGAAGAGCAGGGAAACCAAATACAACCACCCCAATTGTATATGTTATATTGTATTAACATACACTAGCATACAGATTGGACATTACATTTTATTAATTTATAAAAAGTTACATAGTGCCTCTTTAAGGACAGAGAGTGTAAAAGCATCATGCTAGCACACATCTTCATAGATGGACAGAGTGAAGTGAGTGAGCAGAGTGGAATGGCAGTAAGTTGAGTTGTGAACGTCATGCTTCATAGTAAATGCTTCCCCAGCTTGTAATGAGCTTGGATAAATAATAAACCTGAGCAATGAAGCCCCAGTGTTTTTCATTAATCTCCCCTCTTGGTTCTGAACCATTAAACGTGATGTTATTAAACCAACGTCAGTGGAATGACATCGGCCTGGATGGAGTGGTGCTCAGTTTTCCCTCAAGGATGAAGAATGACATTATCTAAAGAGAGACATGTCGTAATTCATCTGCACTATAGTGTTTGTTACAGTCGGCAGCCTTGTTACAGTCTGCAGCCTATACAGCTTTAATATATGGAGTGAGTTAGAGCAGTGGTTCTCAAAGTGGATGTCTGGGGACCGCCAATGGTCCTTGAGGGGGTTCCAGCCAAATTGTGAATAGTTAACCAAATGGACTGTTATTGGTCTGTAACTGAGTGTGCAGGGTCTATTTGATTCCATTTGTACGCTTTCAGAGTTAAATTAACTGTGATCTCTAATGACATCCCTAGGGTAGGGTTCTTTGTGCGTTTTTCGCTGTGAGCACTTTCACTTCTCATGCTTTTGCCCTGACTGAATGGATTTTTTTCGGTTGGCATTGCACTGATAACTATTATTTGTTTTATGACGAGATACTGTGAGATACTTATGAAACACTGACTGTAATGGACACTATTTGTTTTTACCTCCGTCGACTCTGTATTGTTGACAGAGTCAACGGACAAGACATTGTTCTTCTTTTTTTTTTGCCTCGAATTGCTTCTTCTTTCGTGTATCAGTGTCATACAGCCACTGTCCGACAGGCCCCACTTCTTCATAGATGACTTGAAGCGTCCCACGCCACAGCGCAGACGGTTCAGCGAGGTCCATAGATGGCATGGCATGTCTTCTCCTTTTACGCCACCTGCTGAGTCTCGGATGTATTGTTGGATCCAGGAGGGCCCGGCCCGAATTGCTCGAATTGCTGTACACAACAGTACTTTTTATTTTGTTCTTACTCTTTACCTGTACCTCTGTAACCTATTTTATTGCCATCTACTTATAAACGTATAGCTAAGCTATTGGGACCTATTTATTCCAGCTATGCGTATAAGCGTAGACAACCGTTTAATCCATATATGAATGCGTTGTCCGTCTGTTTACCTTTTAGCATTGCTCTTGCTCGTGTGGACCTTCTCCGTCACCACCAGCGATGCGATTTTTAAATTCAGCTCTGTTGAGCCTCCATTATAACCCGATTTTCAAAGCGTCGTATCTCCAAAGGTTCGAGAGCTGTCCATGGTGCGCCACCGCGCACCGGACGATCGTAAATCATTTGTGATTTTGTATCGCATCGCTGAGAAAATAGCTGCTTGTACTGCTAGCTAAAGGCTGTGGGCTAATGCCAGTGGTGGTCCTTCCGGAGGCCCCCACCTTCCTGTTTAACCCGGAAGGACAACAAGCTCCGTAGAGGGGGCCTGGACGGGCGGAATATGGGGCAGTACCAGCATGCTAACACTAGGGGTAGCAAAGGTTTAACTACTGTGTTGCTTCTGGGCTGAAATATAGGGATAGTAAAGGAAGGTGTCTGTCTGTCTGTCTGTCTGTCTGTCTGTCTGTCTGTCTGTCTGTCTGTCTGTCTGTCTGTCTGTCTGTCTGTCTGTCTGTCTACACAGTGTGGATTGGGTTCCCAGAGATAATAATGGTATATCAAAACGTTTCCGTGGCCTAATAATGCATATCAAACTGAGGGTCCTTGAAATTAAAATGGTTGAGAATCACTGGCCACAAAATGTTATGGGGCTCCTGGGCGTATCTTTTCAAATGGGGGTCTGTGCTCCGCAGGCATCAAATTGGGGGTCCTTGACATGGAAAGGTTTGAGAACCACTGAGGTCGAGTAGATAACGTATGTAAAACGTACTGCCAAATTGATAACAATTTCACTCTTTGGTGTTGGGATCAGTGGTGTATTGGATAAGACCTACTGTGGTTGTCACAGAGGCCCCTTTTCCCAATGGGAACCAACCGGAGCTCCAAAATTGGAACGTTAATTATGAATTGAGTGGGCAAAACTATACCTATATTAGATTGTTATCACCATGACACTTCCCCAGTTGATTACTTACACGAAGACAATGATTTATTGTATTACAAATTTAACATTTTTAAATATGCAAATGAGGCATTATGTAGGAAAATATGCAAAATAATAGAAAATATGAAAAAGCTACTACTGTGGAAGGGTTATCATGTATTCATTTACTTGTATTGATTCTATAAACAATTAGTATATAGTAGTGTACAATTAATATAGGTCTAGTTTTTCCCACAAAATTTGGAGCTCTGACTCATGGACTAAGAACCAAAAAGAACTGAACCGGTTCCCATTGGGAACCAACCGGTGGAAAGGGGGTGTGCTGTGCTGAGTGATTGCTGGGTTCACGGTTCGAGCCAAATGGAGGGTGTGAGAGCAGAACATGCATGAAGTGCTGCCAGGAGCCAGAGATCTGCCCCCACTTGAAGCAGGGAGAGCATGCATTTTACAACCCGCCACTGCAATCTTTACCTATACCCCTCAGAAAACAAGAGAGAGGTGAAGAGATTGAGTGGCTGGATATGGAAGGGAGGCTATCATGTCTCATTGGAGAGTTCTGCAGAACAAGTTTCGATTTATTTTTTCATTTAGAAGCTAGCGTAGCCTTAAGGGACGAGACCATAACCACTAGCCATCTTGTCAGAAACCCAGACGAGTGTCAGTCTAATCAGCCTCTGCCTGCCATCTTATGGATGGGTGTGTGTGTGTGTGTGAGTGTGTGTGTGTGTGTGTGTGTGTGTGTGTGTGTGTGTGTGTGTGTGTGTGTGTGTGTGTGTGTGTGTGTGTGTGTGTGTGTGTGTGTGTGTGTGTGAGAGCGGGTGTGATTCTCCAGTCCTCAGACTGATAATAGTCAGAACCATGTCTCGCTGACTCAGCTCAGCCTGTTCATTTCAATACAGTCACTCCTAATGGCCGACGCAGCCACACATGGGAATGCACAATATCATCCTACAAGTCCCCAGTATAGCAGTTCTCTACAGCAAACACTGTAGAGAAAAGGCGGTGAGGTCTACTTTTACGTCAAGATACAGTCCCGTGTGAAGAAAGCTGTGTAGTTCCGTTTTAGAGTCATGTGGTATGGTACCTACTGCCTACCTGGCATGAGAGGCTGTCCGTTCATGTTCATGGGAGCCATGCCCAGGTTGTTCATGGCTGTAGCCCAGGCACACGGATCTGACATGGGCATCGGCATGGAGTTGGAGTCCATGGTGATGTTATGGATCCCTTCTGGGGGGGGGGGAGGGGGGGGGGGAGAGAGAGAGATAAAAGATTAGAAGACAGGATTGACCCTAACCCCCATTCATTTAGATGTCAATAACATCTCAGACCTGAAGTGGAATTGCCTCACCATCCAAGAGGATAGAGACAGATTTAGTACAATTTTAAAAAGTCTGAAGAATGAGACAAAAGGAAGAAGTAGAATGAGAGGAGAGAGGACAGGTCAGTGCACTGCTTAAACCTCCACTGAGAGTTTAATCAGCTTGGCCTCCAGACACTTCCAGTTTAACTGATCTTTAACCTGCCTTTTTCTGCCCAGCTTCATTGGCTCCCTATGAATTTTAGATTACATTTTAAGGTACTGCCATTTGTTTTTAAGTTACTTCATGGGCAGGGCACCGATTGATATTTCTGATGTGTTCCACTCCCATACATCAGTCAGAGCGTTGAGGTCCACAGACAAGCTGCTGTTGGAGATCCCAAATACGAAAGAAGTGGCGAAGTCCACTGAGGTTTTCAAATCCCTACTCAAGAGTTCCCCTTGCTTTTAATTAAATCTGAGTGGGCACTGGGTTCTTCTGAGCTTACTTAGTTTTGCACGTCATTAATGGGTATGTCAAGACTAGAGTATATGGGATTGCGCTTTTGTGATGCTTTGTTTTGTTCTTTCTGTGAAGCACTTTGGTCAACGGCTGTTGTTTTTTAACTGTACTATATAAATACATATTCATTTAATTTGAAGTCTTGCAAGTGAAGCAAACGCATTCAGATCCTAGTGGCAAAAACATTTAGGCCTGTCACAATTATTTGAGTGTGCATATGAATGTGCGAGCGAGCGTGTGTGCGTGCGACCGTGCGTGCGTGCGTGCGACCGTGCGTGCGTGTGTGTTTAAAAGCTCTCTGCTGTGTGTTGCCATAGTGATTCTGATATAACATTCACTGCTATGATGCTGCTGATGATGAGAGCTTCGTGGATGTGTTAACTAATACGACTCTATTAACAGAGATACTGCTGGAGCATGACTTGCATAACAGAGAGCTGGGTGGGTTTGCTTTTCTACTGCAGTTTCACTGCGGAAATAGTTGCTATTTTCCATTTTCCACATCTATCTTCTATCTAACATATAATTAAGGGAATGTCTGAATGAATGAATGTCTGAAACACTGTCGCTGCTCCTCACTGGCTGCACCAATCGCTCTGAATTTTCACACAGGCATTGACCATTACATTATTTATGGAGGTCTTAACGAGGCCCTTTTTTCAATTTAACGCTGTTAATTAAATGTATTAGTGCATTAATTCACTAATACATTACAGGTTCATAATAATTACAAGAATGTATAGATATATTTTTAATCAGTCAGCCTCACATGGTGCTATAACGGTCCACTTTAACTTTTGCCCTATAACTCTTGAACCGTAAGTCGTACGGTTCACGACGCATCTCCCCATATAGGCCACGCCCATTTGCGTCTCGAAAGATTTTGCACCATTTAGAATTTTCTTCGAAACACACTTTGCCGTTCCACCTACAGATTTTGTCGAAATCTCACAAAACTCGGTACAGATGATCTCTGGACATATCTGATTAAAGAACCACAGGCAGAAATGTGATACCTATCGTTCGGTCGTAATAGAGCGTCGCAGTCCCGCCTCCTACCCTGGACCAGGAAATGAAACCCAATGCATTTTTCCCATAGACATTTCTTAAAGTATTTATTTAAAGACGGTTACGCCGCGGACAAAGCCAACTCGAGTCGTGACAACTCATGACAACACAAACAATATTTTGGACCAAACAAATAATTACAAAGAAGAAAAACAACAAAAAAAGTGTTGTAACCTGCCGTTTTTTTCTTCTTTCTAATTATTTGTTCGGCCCAAAACATTGTGTTTGTTGTCATGATTTGTCACGACTCGAGTTGGCTTTGTCCGCGGCGTAAACGTCTTTAAATAAATACTTTCTGAAATGTCTATGAGGAAAATGAACAGAGAATCATTTCCTGGTCCAGGGTAGGAGGCGGGACTGCGACGCTCTATTGGCTTAGTGGGAGGGGAATATTTTACAAAAAATGCCATAAATCACAGAATGTCCAATTCACCCCAAATTTTAATCACATGTCGAGGACATGAAATTCCATTTTCATCCATAGGGGGGCGCAATGGGCGGCACATGTGAGAAATGTACACCTTTGTTGCAAAAACATGATTTTGGGGGGATAGATTCCCTCCAAAATGACTTACACATGATCACAGGGGTGACTTGACATTGTAATTGGCTAGCATTGCAACATCAGTGGGAGGGGCCTATATTTCCAAAGGCGTCTGTGCGATTGAGGCAACCACACTTTGCAATTTCCCCAGAATTGGCCTACTTCCCCCGACAGGCAAGTGCCTCTGAGACCAGACAGATTACACCTCAAAATACATACAGTACATCCGTAATATAATATATCAAATCACATTACCCACACTGTAAATCATTTGGTGTTCATATATTCGAACCAGTAAGGACTAGTGGACACAATTTTAATGATTATGCAAATTAGTTGTGATTATCTAAAATAATTGCGATTAGGCGATTATGTCATAATTGTGAACGGCCTAATACCTCCACCTTGCCGTTTTCCAAATAAAGTACATTACATCGCAGCCTGGGATAAAATCCAAGGCATCATCCAAGGCATCTCCTGTGATGGAGGGAAATAATCAAGAGGCCAGAGGTCCTGAGTTTATGTCACAATTCGCTGACATTCATCTGAAAGCCCTGTGCTGCGTTGGACCGTCTGGGACGCTGCATTAACCTCCTGACCCCTGCTGATGGGTGGGTGGCTGGTTGGTGGCTGTATCTCTCTCCCACATGTCACTCATTGGCAGCTATATAGCTGGCCGATATTGGCTTTATTGGTATACCAAACATCAATATTGGAGAGTTTTCAATATTGTCATGTCGCAACCTAACCTTCTGACATCGACACAATGGACAGTGATTTATTTTTTTAAACCACATAGACTGGATAGTAGGGAGCACAGGCCGAGGATAACCAACCAGCCACAGGATCCTCTGATCTCCCTTACCCCGCTTGGGGACAAAAGATTGACCTTTAGTTCCCATTAAAGGTGGTTGCACACTGGACGCGTTTTTCGGGAAAACCGATGGAAAAGCCGCAAAAAATCTGAAAAACGCGCTCAGTGTGCAGGGACCTTAACTCTCTCTCAGGAGGCCAGTATAGGAAATTAATTCACTTTAATGACCATTGGCTGTTAGCCCATTGCCCCTCTGGGATCGCGGAGAGAAGCTGTGGATCATTTAGTTGAAAGTGGACGAGGTTTTAACAGCCACAGCAAGTACAAGGCCATTACGGTCTCAAGAGAAAGCAAGGGTGGGGGCCTGGGGGGATGGGGGGAGGATCACAAAACGAAAGAGGGACAGGGGGAATAAGGGAAAGGAATAGATTAGGGTGGATCGAGGATGACAAAGAAGAAGACAAATGCAGAAAGATGAGAGGATTGTAAAGTGTAAAAAAAACTGTTGCAAACCTTACAGAGCTACATTCCAGTCGACTGTTAAAGAGACTCAATTTACCTGCTCACACATATCTGCCATTATAACGGTACACATGTCTCCTCTCTCTCTCTCTCTCTCTCTCTAATCCACAGTTTTGTGATTCTGCAACAAGCGTTAGCTCGTCTCATTATGAATCTTTAGTCTGAACTAGGCTTTAAACAGACCTGTTCTATATGTAGCATCAGAATACCTGGTTTAGGCACATATTTTATGAATGTTATGAATAAGGGATGGGACTGTGGTTTGTCTCAATTTACACATTTCAGTGTGCAGGCTTAAAGCAAATGCTCCCACACAGACAGACGGACACACACGCACGCACGCACGCACGCACGCACGCACGCACGCACGCACGCACGCACGCACACACACACACGCACACGTACACGCACACAATTAATGATGTATGACTGGCCTTCTTCTCTGCTGCTTTGATCTGTTAATTATGATAAAACCAGTCGGGAATCTAATGATTATCGTCGGTGTGTTCCCCAACACCACATCGACTCATTTAAGACCGTGCAAGAACAAAGACAGCAGGAATTAGAGACCCAGCACAGAGAGGAGAGACCCGAGGACACTGGTCTCACGGGACAGAGCACATTTCTCCTTGCATGCTCGGTCAGGAAGATCCTGAAAATGACTTTGATGAGGGAGATATGGATTACAGAATGCAGCTAATGGAATGCAGGTATCTGAGCACTGCACACAAGCACACTGCACCAGTGTTGCCAAGTCTCCTGACTAAGTGATACTGATAAGAACTGATCAGAACCAGAGCTCATCAGAACCAGAGCTCATAAGAACCGATACCGAACCAGAGCCAAGAACCAAACCAAACTGATAAGAACCAAAGCAAACAGGGCAAAGGAAAAGCCCCCCACCCCGATCCCTCACACCTCCATCCTTTTCTTGTACTATTATGCTTGAACGGCACCTTCGCTACTATAGGAAAAAATAGAAATAAGAAATGCTATATGCACATTTATATATGATGCTCTTCTATTCTTGGTTTGCTCTTTTTTGCTCTTTTTTGCTCTCTCTTGGCCCTCTCCCTTTTTTGCTGTTATTAACTATGCTACACTGCATTGTCTGACTCTTATCTACCTGTACACAAGATGTAACAATAAAGTAACAATTGATAAGAGACTTTGGGATTGCTTGTAAATATTGGTGCTTGTTTTTTCCGTTTTTTTTTTTTTTTTTTTAACAACAGTCTGTCTCTCCTAATATCACGTTTCCACATTAGTGAGCTCTGAGACTGTTTGAGGGAACAACTGAGTGCCTCAGCTGTCTACTGTGGAGCTGTGAAGAACAGACAGAAAATGTTTACACATTTCAATTCGTAAATGTCGCTGCATAACAAAACATCATACTGACAAAATAACCAAATTCTTCTAATTTGCAATTTAGATGAAGTGAACCCGGGGCCAGAAATGAAAACAAACCAAGCGAGAAAAGTTTATTTCTGTCATCATCCTTTCTGACATTTAGATGCTAAAGAGCAGCAAAATATTCTACCCACACATTTACTTGCATTTAACAGGACTCAAAAGAAAATGTGCAGTCATGCAGAGATAAATCAATGTGATTTCCCTCCAATATTTATAGGAATGGCAATCGTTTCAATATTCTTTCGTCCCCAACAAGTCAATCTCATTCTGGACTGATTAAAAATTACTGATTTGAACCAACACATTAGAACTACTCCAACATGAACTCTACAAGCCAGGCTAGTGACGGAGCTAAATGTCTAGTTAGTTCCTCGAGAAATACCACGAATGAACCCAAAGGACTGAATGCTTTGATTGCACAGGAACAGCTGAGAAGACATTTAGGCTAAAACCTCCAATAAATGACAACACTTTCCTTGAATGATGTTACAGAGCTTTGAAGAGGCAGGGTGTGGGGAAGAGAGAGAGATTCACATTAAAGCATCCCGGCACCAGAGGACATAGTGTAAGCATGTCTTTGAAGTCGTGTGCTGAGGACTTCCCAGGGCTGATCGCTTTTCATAAACAGTCTCAATTCGTATTCCCTTGTCAGGATCCATTTTTAGACCAAAATATAGCTGGGGTGGAGGTGTTAAAAGATAAATAGGGGAGGAGAAGAGAGAGTTTAAGATTTAAGATAAGATTTAGAGTATTGTGGGGTCTCGCTATAGGACCCCCCCCCCCCCCCCCCCCTCCCGAGCAGGTGAGTGCATTGATATGGGAAGCAGCCACAAACAGGCCAGCCCTTGGACTAGTTGTGGGTGGGAGGTATGTTCCTAATTATGTCCTGAGGCAGAGTGAGATGATGTCACCACCACGCCCGCTAATCAACCGGAACCACCTCCGTGAGGGGAATTGTTTGCTATAAAAGCTCACTCACTCTGGGCCTTTGTAACCATAAACGTAGACGCCCTTTCCGGCTCTGGAGCGTATGTGCTCAAGGGAGGGCCAAACTTTCCCGAGATACCTTGCGAAGCACCGCGGAAGCATGAGCCTGCGTTCGGGTCTGATATGTCCCGGAAAAGATGCGCTGTGATTGACCAGTAATCACTTGAGTGGCAGACTAACGTGCCTTCCACACTTCCTGTCCCAGTGTAAATTCTTCCGCCCCTCCTTCAACACATATCGCTCCAACGAACTGCAGCCAGCCAAAGAGGCATCTATTTTTTTCTATGTTTGTAACGGCTGGTTCACGAAACAGAGCGCAATGATCCTAGGCTCGGACACACACACACACACACACACACACACACACACACACACACACACACACACACACACACACACACACACACACACACACACACACACACACACACACACACACACACACACACACACACAAATTCGTCACACGCGTTCCACACCCCCACAGAGAGAGCAGTGCCTGGTGTCGAGTCGGTTGGACCCATGGTTGTCCAGAACTGCCACAAAAGGCCTCTGCCCGGGTCAGACTAGGAATAAAGGGACACATAGAGACAGATACAAAAATCTCCATATATGGGCATAAAAGGGACACAGACAGATGGGTGGAACGGGTACCCTGACACAGGTACAACGGTTATTGCGTAGCCGGGTGGGGCATGGATCTTCAACTTCCATCGTTACCGACTCGGTGCTCTACAGCCGGGCACCGGTATAGTTTAAAATAATGGTCTTTCATTCAAGAATGCAATGTGTTCTCCACTCTAATCTCCTCCTAATTCAACGAATGATATTCCATGGCCTACAGTAACTAACGAATGAACACTTATCATTTCAGTTTCCACGGCCTAAAGAAGAAAGACATTATTATCGAAATTATTATTTCTGTTGAGTGCATATTTAATTGGTGGCAATTTGTGTTTGGAAATAAACCCCTGCTGTGGCACGTCAAACCTGGTTCCTTCCGTCTCTGTGTGGTGACTTATTTTAGTATCAGACTTCACAGTATACAATCACAACTCTATGAGAGAGTGTTTCACACTTTACAAAATAACCTTGTTTTGACGATGTTTGATGAACATGATGGTCGACACCATTATCAGTCCCCATGGGTTTTGAGGGACACTCACTCAATTTGCCCTCTACAATTAATCACTATTGATTAACTCATCCAAAACCAGGCACTATTGACAACTACAAGCGGCACGATTACTACATGAGCAATTCGGTTTCAGGAGGGCATCGATTGGTCCATTGATCCTAATGATGTAGCAGAAGCTTGCACCATTGGCTGAGGAATGTTAAGCTTTATTAGAGGAGGACGACGATGAACACAGATTATGCTACTGAGACACCCACTAATGTTCCTTCTTTGTCCAAAAAGACATCCTCCTGACTGTCTGTCTCCGGATTGTCTCCATATTTTTCCAGAATATGTATGACATTGATTTACTATGACACTACGGCACATTAGGAGTCCAACTAGTACAGTGGTTCTCTAACTGTTTTATTTTCAAGGACCCCCAACATTCTGTAGTTGTAAATAACGTGTAAATAAAGTGACTAAAGGAGGGTGTATTTTCTTTAAGCAAAAACTGACGTGCAGTTCATAAAGCAGTGTGTAAGACAGTCCCCTTTAACACCCCCATCTGGTGTCTGTGTACTCCAGGACCAGTTCATAAAGCAGTGTGTAAGTCCCCTTTACCGCCAACACCCCCATCTGGTGTCTGTGTACTCCAGGACCAGTTCATAAAGCAGTGTGTAAGTCCCCTTTACCGCCAACACCCCCATCTGGTGTCTGTGTACTCCAGGACCAGTTCATAAAGCAGTGTGTAAGTCCCCTTTACCGCCAACACCCCCATCTGGTGTCTGTGTACTCCAGGACCAGTTCATAAAGCAGTGTGTAAGTCCCCTTTACCGCCAACACCCCCATCTGGTGTCTGTGTACTCCAGGACCAGTTCATAAAGCAGTGTGTAAGTCCCCTTTACCGCCAACACCCCCATCTGGTGTCTGTGTACTCCAGGACCAGTTCATAAAGCAGTGTGTAAGTCCCCTTTACCGCCAACACCCCCATCTGGTGTCTGTGTACTCCAGGACCAGGAGTTGAGCCTGACTCAGCACTTTGTAGTCTGCACTAACGTGAGATCATAAACGTCATCACGTTTCAAAATGGACAGATCTACATGCACTGCAGAACTTGTACTGTAGATCGGCTTATTTTGGCAAGCGAGTCCCTCACACCCTCCCTTTTCGGAGCACGCAGAGGAGAGTGGAGGCCTAATCTCCCCATGGCAGGTCAAGAACAGGCTCCTGGAGGCGACAAAAATACCTACAGCCTCATTAGCTTCATATCACTATTGTCTGTCAGGAAACCTCTCATCTCCATATTCTAACTTCTAGTGTTTATGTGGGGTTTTTTATGCCCATCCTGCACTGTCACAAAAGCATCAAAAGCTTGGTCGATCTACTACGTTTGCATCTTTTGAATTTGAATCTTGAACCGTTTTGGACATACCGGTAGGCTATAAGAGGTTTCCACCCGACAGAGACGATATGGATCCACATTCATTACTTCCCTACTTCAACATGTCTCTGGGGCTACAATGCTACTCACACACATACAGAATGATGTTCCTTTGATGGGAAACATGGTAGCCTGGTATGTTTTGTTGCCCCATAGGAGTGTTCTCTGCTCCCCATGTTTTCCACCGGAGGAGAGGAAGGGCTTTGCAGGCATTCATTCTGTCGTAATTGTCCAAAAATGTCACTGTGCTTGTACACTGCAGCTGTCTGCGAGTACGGAATGATTTCTGGAATAAAAGTTCTCTTGTTTCCTTTTGTCCAAGTTGTAGATGTCTGCTGGTATGTGTTTGGCATGGATATACCTACATCCTTTTTATTAAGTTTCATGTTTTTTTGCATCAGGTTCCATGGTATCTTGAAATGTGAGATGTGTACTGGACAGTGGTGTAAAGTAACTACCGGTAAGTACATGTACTCAAGTACTGTACAATTTTGAGGTACCGTATTTTTAACTTTCAGTCGAAACACAGCTGAAAGCCATACAACAGACCATGTGACCTGCATTGGAAATGCATTGGGGGCGGCCATGACACTCACAACAAAAATCACTGCATTAACCGTGTGAGCTCAGCCGTAGACTGAACTGGATTTCTGGTGTGTTCAGTAGCGGTTTATCATAATGACCTCATTCCCCAGCATTATCCCTCATTAATCAAAATTGCTTCATTAATGGGCCTTAATTACTACACTGAGGAGAGAGCCTTTGAAGAGGGCTGGGC
Source organism: Electrona antarctica (assembly GCF_951216825.1). Taxonomy (NCBI): domain Eukaryota; kingdom Metazoa; phylum Chordata; class Actinopteri; order Myctophiformes; family Myctophidae; genus Electrona; species Electrona antarctica. The sequence continues at coordinate 35,807,783 of NC_136806.1, forward strand.
ATTAAATCAAGGCTGCTGGCTGAAATGTATTTTGTAAACCACGACAGAAGAATATCTGTAATGAAATCAAAGCCAACTCCAGTAAACTGATTTGCTTCATTATCCACTGCTGGCCCAATTCCATATGCAATCGCATAAATGTTATGTTCATGTTTCTTGTCATTATTTTCAGTTTCTGTCCTCATAATGTCCTCATGTCCTTTTTCAACATTTAAAAAATATACCTACATTTTAGTCAAGATTGAACTGAACTCTGTCTCTACAAGTAATGAAATTATCCCAAGGCAGACAACGTGCTTGATTGCCACAGTAAATCCCACTGAAAGCTGGCAAACCCCAAACCACATAATAATGTCAAAGTGTTTCCTGGAAGTATGTTCTTTCAAAGGCTCGGTGTGAACTATAACTGTAGCTGTGTTTATGTGAACAAGTCAATGGCACATGGAGTGCACATGGAGAATAAATGGATGAATAGAAGAGTGATACTGTTTACAATACACCAAAGACAAACTTTGACTTTAGGAACAAACATTAGCATTTCTTTAAAAATTAAACAAATTACAAACAAAACATCTTACACATAATCACAGGCTTTTGTCTCAGAAGGAAGACCTCTCTAGAGTAGCCAAGTGTGAAGCAGAGACGTGGAATCCTTACTCGCCATTAGCCTATATCAATGTCTCATCTTAGAGCAGGGGTTCTCAACCCGTGGGTCGCGACCCCTCGGGGGTCGCCAAACTATTTTAGGGGGTCCCCAAATTATTTTCAAAAAAAAAAAAAAAAAAAAGATCTTTTTTTAAATTTTATTTTCACGATTTTTCAAAAATAGCAGACCTACAAGCTCGTAGCGCGCCACTCGGTGGCGCGCTATGAGCTTGTAGATCTGCTATTTTTCAATAGCTAAATTATAACAATGCTTAAAACACCAAAAGAGGTTCCCGCCCAAAATGGTTTAAGGTTATTGTAGCAGTCAATTTATATTGGGGGTCGGGAGGGGGCGGGGCGGGGGTCCCGAGACATTGCCAAAGCATTTCCGGGGGTCCCCGGCCAAAAACGTTGAGAACCCCTGGCCTATATCAATGTCTCATCTTAGAGAACATCCAGGCAGAGGGAGATGAAAGTCCCACAATCAGATGACACAATGAGACACACATCCCGAGAGCATCTCCTACACAGTTACACCCACAAATGCCATGTGTGAACGTTGAAACCCAATGGTTAATCTAACACAGAAGTCAGATTTCTTCTGAGCACGAGAGAGTTTGGGTCTGTAGCCCACCTGGGCTCTATGCTAGGCCTATTTTTGTTGTGCATGTAATAAGTTCGATCCAGTGTGTCTGGGCAGCTCAGTCGGTAGAGCTCTTGCCTTGGCCTTGGACCACAATGTCATGGGTTCGATCCCGGGCACTGCTAACTCAGCGTATGAGTATCACGGCATGGCGACCTACTTAGATTTTTCACTCCCACTCATATGCTACTTTTCCTGCTGGGCATCTGATGCCTGAATTACAGATACAAATAATGTATAAAGAAACTAGCTGCAGTCGTTTCTTGAATCGGTTTTCTTCTCCTTTGAAGTCTTACATGACATGAGAAGAGAGAGACCATTGCTGACAAAAAAGCCCTGCGGTTCTATCATTCTTTGTTCTCGATTACAGAAAATAACACAAATCTCTAACATGGCTAAACAATAATTATACAATAATTATGCTGCAATGAAACCATCTTTATTGTGGTATTTAAGTACACTGAAGCTTAAAGCCAAAAAATGATTTTATTCAATAATTCAGTCTTAATAAAATAAGTTTAGGCCTACTATAGACTATACAATGTCAATTTAACCATGCTGTACAAATAAAACAATAAAACCTTCCATTACCTAAAGCACTACTGAAACATGAATTAAACAAACCAGCATATTAGTCACTAACTCGCTGTAATGACATTGTAACGAGATCCTTTCTTTCTCAAAAGCGAGCCATATCTGTTTTCAGATCACATAGGCTAGTAAGTTCAAAAGGAACTGGGATGTATCATTACATGAACCTTCACACCAGAGAATACAACTTCAATGGGGCTCGTACATCAAAACATTGTACTGTATGTTCCAGTTCCAACGCAGTCCCATTAACCATTTCCAAAGCACCTCATCCACTGCATCGAAAAATATAACATCTGATTCATTCCATGTTCTCTGTCAGTTCCCTAGAGTTCTATATAAGATAGAACAGACAGAACAGAAAATGATTGATTCACTACAACCACACAGCCCACATAATAACATAAGACTCATAGATGATCTACCAAGGCACCTCTAAGTGTGTCTCCATGCTCTGCTAGAGACCTCTCCATCTCTGGGATGACAGCACAGCCTGGAATACAGGGTGGTCTTGGTCTCATAACAGTCAATCACAAATAGGATTAGGCAGTAGTAGTACCCATATTTCATACCCCAGGGGTCCCACACATTTTTTACAATTCATTTTCAAAACTTTCGCATAAGATAAGTATTTTACCCCATATGTCCAGGCCTGTTGATTTCGTCGACTAAAACTAAGATGAAAAATGTTCGTAGACTACCTTTTTTCACTGACGAAAACTAAATGGAAACTAAATGAAAACTAATCTATGATGACTAAATATATTGACTATTTCGTCAACAAATAAAAACTAGACTAAAATGTTAGGAATGGACTAGTGGATTGAGTATAAGTCATTTTACACTTGGTTTGAATGCTGAAAATAGCTGATCTACAGACTAAATCAACTGTAGATTTAGTTACAAAATCTTGTGATATTTTGTCGACTAAAACTAGAATAACACTAAAGCATTCCAGGTGACTACAATGTGACAAACTAAATGAAGTTTCATTCCAAAGACTATGAATAAACTAAAATAGAAATTTGCGGCCAAAAACGACACTGCCATCAATGCCCCAAGACTCGAGCAAAGTTGTCACATGACAAAAAAAGAACAGATCTACAAGCGAACAACCTAAAATGGTGCGTTGTAGATCTATTATTTTTTTGTCACGTGACGTCCTGTATACACATTAGGCTACACGCATTTCACGTACATGTTTTTGGGCATGTTTTTCTGAACAAAATCAATAGCCAAAAACAATGGAAATTATATCCCAACACTTTCCAAAACATTTCATTAATTCCAAACCTTTTCCAGGTTATTTGCAGGAATGTCATGAGCGTGGGAACCCTATGATAGCCACACATCCACATCCATCATACAGGAACCCTCTGATAGCCACACATCCACATCCATCATACAGGAAACCTCTGATAGCCACACATCCACATCCATCATACAGGAACCCTCTGATAGCCACACATCCACATCCATCATACAGGAGCCCTCTGATAGCCACACATCCACATCCATCATACAGGAACCCTCTGATAGCCACACATCCACATCCATCATACAGGAACCCTCTGATAGCCACACATCCACATCCATCATACAGGAGCCCTCTGATAGCCACACATCCACATCCATCATACAGGAACCCTCTGATAGCCACACATCCACATCCATCATACAGGAACCCTCTGATAGCCACACATCCACATCCATCATATAGGAACCCTATGATAGCCACACATCCACATCCATCATATAGGAACCCTATGACAGCCACACATCCACATCCATCATACAGGAAACCTCTGATAGCCACACATCCACATCCATCATACAGGAACCCTCTGATAGCCACACATCCACATCCATCATACAGGAGCCCTCTGATAGCCACACATCCACATCCATCATACAGGAACCCTCTGATAGCCACACATCCACATCCATCATACAGGAACCCTCTGATAGCCACACATCCACATCCATCATATAGGAACCCTATGATAGCCACACATCCACATCCATCATACAGGAACCCTATGATAGCCACACATCCACATCCATCATATAGGAACCCTATGATAGCCACACATCCACATCCATCATACAGGAACCCTCTGATAGCCACACATCCACATCCATCATACAGGAACCCTATGATAGCCACACATCCACATCCATCATACAGGAACCCTCTGATAGCCACACATCCATCATACAGGTTCTGTGGACATGAGCGTGGGAACCCTATGATAGCCACACATCCATCATACAGGAACCCTATGATAGCCACACATCCACATCCATCATACAGGAACCCTATGATAGCCACACATCCACATCCATCATACAGGAACCCTATGATAGCCACACATCCACATCCATCATACAGGAACCCTATGATAGCCACACATCCACATCCATCATACAGGAACCCTATGATAGCCACACATCCATCATACAGGAACCCTGTGATAGCCACACATCCATTCCTGTATGATGGATGTGGATGTGTGGCTATCATAGGGTTCCCACGCTCATGTCCACAGAACCTGTATGATGGATGTGGATGTGTGGCTATCATAGGGTTCCTGTATGATGGATGTGGATGTGTGGCTATCAGAGGGTTCCTGTATGATGGATGTGGATGTGTGGCTATCATAGGGTTCCTGTATGATGGATGTGGAGTCAGGAACCCTATGATAGCCACACATCCACATCCATCATACAGGTTCTGTGGACATGAGCGTGGGAACCCTATGATAGCCACACATCCACATCCATCATACAGGCTCTGTGGACATCGCTGCGCTACTGAGATTTAAGAGATGCTTTGTCTGCCTTTTGATGTGATCCATTAACCATGCATTAACAGAAGGATGGCTACATCCTGGAGATCAAACAAGATTATCCAGTAAACCACTCGGATGTGATATGAACGATAGGGTTTCATTGTCGGTGGAGCTTCCGGTTACAGTGGGGGGGCTGCCAGGAAATTGATTTGTAGGGGAGGAAATTAAAGTCTAGTAGTTATTTGGACATTGGACATAATAGTGTGAGAATATCTTCATCGGCAGTTCTAGTACAAACACGACAGACTGAGCCAGTAAAACATCTGCTAAATCTATAAGCATGGGTCCAAACAAGACAGAATTGGCTGAACATTTCAGAAGAATGTGGCCTGGTTTTAGCAGAGCCAGCTTAACTGAGCTATGTACAAAATTGGGTTACAGAAGAAGAATGAATCCCTGCAATCCCGTGGTGCCAATTGCCCCCAGCCCGGAGAGCTGTAAACGCCTCACTGTATCTATAATGAAAAATGACCCTTTGTCAAGTCCCGCCCCTGGTTGTGTCCCTCTTCGCACCAATTGGTTGCCGTTTCGTGGTTGGACAAAAATCCTTTCTATTCATCCACTACCATTGAAATAAGGTGTTTTTCAGTTGCTTCATATTTATATTCTGTGCATTCAATCTTTATTTTAAATTTGGTGTCAGTAAAAAGGAACATCACAGGTGCAGCAGCATGGTGACTGCAGGGCATATCATGTTTGTTTTGAGTTTTTTTCCCAAAAATTACGTTTTAGCAAATTCAACATAAACGGAACAAAAGCAGAACCAGGGCGGAACAAGGCAGAAAGAGCCTGCTGGTTAGTCAGTCAGGGACCAATCAGAAGGCTGACGAGTCCAAAACATTGTGTGTTATAGCAGGTACACCATTGTCAAAGAAGCACTGTGACACTGCTTGCCAGGAAAACCATCCGTGGAGAAACAAGGTTCAGGGACTGAATTTATGCTACAGCACGGGGGTCTTATCAGTGGTGGTAAACCAATTAGAAACCAGGGAGCTGCTGACATGTTCAGCATGTTCACAGCTCCAGGAACTTGAATCCCCTGGGGCCCAGCAGGGCAACCCAAGATGAATCCCCTGGGGCCCAGCAGGGCAACCCAAGATGAATCCCCTGGGGCCCAGCAGGGCAACCCAAGATGGAAGGAACTTGAATCCCCTGGGGCCCAGCAGGGCAACCCAAGATGTTGAAAGAGACATTTTCGACCAAAAATAAAGAAGCATTTCATCAGCAGCAGGGGATTGGCCCAGGGCCTGGGCCAATCCCCTGCTGCTGATGAAATGCTTTGACTGCAGGGATGTTGTGCACAATTATTCTAAAGGAAAGAGGGTGGATTTAGGGATGGACATTTTGAGCAAATTAATAAGTGAGGAGTACTGTAACGCAGTGATTCTCAATCTGATCTTTTTTTTTTTTTTTACCTCTGGGACCCCAACTTGCACTGTAAAATCAGTGTTAATGAGAGTCACATACTTGTAAGGGTCCATTTGGGACCTGTGGTGGTCCCTGTCCCCGACATTGAGAACCAGTGCTGCTGACACATGCAAAACGAGTCAATTAAAACCGTTCCCACTGCAAATTACTGGTAGCCTATGTTCAATTTAAAATGCCAATATAACATCATCCTACCTTGTAAAAAAATACATACAGTATGACGTAAATTATCCATTCATTGTCAATGGGAATTTAATGTTTGTGTAGGACGAAAATCTACACTAATAGCTGAATATAGAAGGGGCGCCCCTCAAAAAAGAGGAAAACAGCTAGTCTTTGTTGCACCTACAAGTGCCTGTGTGACGCTCAGCTACTTGCTCTTCATCATGAGAGAGAGAGAAAGCATGTCTGATGCCCTGACAGAGTCTTAGAGCAAAACAAGACCCAATGGGATCTTATTGTGTGGTTAAAAGGAAAGACTGATGCACGCAGAGGCACTGAAGTGAGGAAGGGGGTGGGGTGAAGTTTAGTCAATCACTAATGATTAGGTGCTGACTTCACATTTCACATTAACCCCCTTCCTTCCACAAACACCTGCGGAGCGAGTCAACGCGTGGTTTACAAGTAGAGGGATGTTTAAAAGGCTGTTAACCAAACCACCTCTGTGTTGGTACAAACATCAGCATGCTAGAATACCCTGCAGTCCGTACAAAATATATTAACTGACACTTCAAAGAGACACTGCTGGCTCTCACTGTAGAACTGCTACATTCTGACGATGGTGGAAACTGCAGCTGGATCAGCAAGTCTCTCTGAAGCTCACTGATTGAATATAATAAGCATGTTGGTTTACTAAAAGTTTTAATCGTGAAAAATAATGTGACAAATTAAAGTGATTCGGCATTTCCTGTAACCAGACAACTCCGCTTGGGATCTGTCCAGTTAATGAAATTAACATCATTGTATTGATGCCAATTTAGTTCCCTCATGTCGAGTGCCGCTATTGATTTTAACATGATTCTTGTTTATGCCACCAATATATGTGACAAACAGGTGATTTCTTTCCAATGGAGCATATGGAAACTGGAGGCGTGATGTCAAAGCAACACTTCGCAGTGATGTGGCAGTGATGTTGAAGATCAACAGCTTGTGTGTGACAGAATCACATCAAAGTGACAATGCTTTTCTGAAATGTGAAGCTCTGTCATCTTCGGCACTCCCCACCCACACAATGACAATGAGATCCTCTCTCACAGGGGTGAGGGAAAGGAAGATACTAGAGAATGACAGCAGGAGAGAAAACACAACAGTCTCAATCTGGTGATAATAATATTCTACGGCAGTGCAAGGAAACTATGCCCTTCTTCTATGTCAAGGATAGAGGAGAGATGGGGGATGAAGGAATGAGTCAGACAGGGGTGGAGGAAGAAGGCATGTTGATATTTGAATGGAATCCATCAGCCTCCACCCCTAAAACCACTTGACAAAGCCTCTGTGGGGTCATTTTGAGTTTGTCTTGGTAGGTAGGTGCTGCCAGAGAGCTGAAGATAAATGGCTATGATACGGCAGAGGCCGGTGCCCTTTTACAAAGAACCTCCTGGCACTAAAAACTTTAATCAAGAAAAGATATTTCCTGAGCATTAGTCACCTGTACCAGAGGGAACACAGGCTACAGATGGGAGGCAGTAAGGAGGTCGATCACTAGAGATGCTGAGGGACAAAGAGAATGGAAGCAAGCAGGGACAGAACAATAAGCTATAAAGAAAGATACTCACAGCTATAACCATCGTTAATTAACATTGAAGGGCACAAATTATAAGGTATTTATTATATCTTGCAAGCTACTTATACCACAGCAGAACACTGAAAAGCAGGACTGAATTTGTATTACACTGCAGTGAGGGGAGAAAAGGAGAGAAGATGCATGGTGAGGGGAGGAGGGGGAAGGAAGACTTGCAGCAGAGGAGGGGGAAGGAAGACTTGCAGCAGAGGTCAGAGAGATATTCTGTGGAATCCATCGCCTGCAGTGAGGTGAAATGCAGAGGTAGGGGACGGATCAGAACAGAATGTCCACAGAGAGGAGGAAAGAGATGATAGTATTGGCCATCTTACATGAAGTAAAAGGATTTTGACTTTGCCTTATACATTCCCTCCTAAGCCTTTGAGCAAACACACAGTGCCCCATGTCCAACATGGTACAATGATACAGCTGAAACAAATCCTCTTTTCAGTGCCATGATAAAACCTGCAATCTTCAGTTTACTGGTCAGTCCTTATAGCTCAGAAACCTGTCACATGAGAGGAGAGGAGAGGGGCAGATTGGTGAAACTAAACAGCTAAACCTCCAGCGCTGCACGGCTGAATGAACCCAGAGGATGATGCCTCCACATGGACACATGGAGAGACAGCTCTCTAGGAGAGGTGTGAGATGTTCCTTCTCACATTCATCACAGTCAGGTGGAACCGTGGGTGTGTGAAACTGAACTGTCCTCCTGCTCTCCGCTGCACTGTAACCATCCGAGACCACTGGGGGTTTTCCAGGACAGTGATTCTCAACATTTGGGCTGGGGACTACTGGTGGGCCACGAGGGTATTGAGCGTGGGACCACAAATAATTGGCAAAACACTAAGATTGTTAATGATAATATAAAATTAATATTAAAAAGTGATCAACAATAAATAATAACTTATGGTATACTACATTAGTTTCACTAGACCTGTGCCCGTCGGCCACCAGCATACTTGGGAACAATTAAGGCAAGTTGGGAACCTCTAGTATGCAATACCCATTGTCGTATATTTGTCTGCCTGTGTCTGAAGAGTGCAAACTGACTGTGAATTTGAAAAGTAATCAAATGGCAGGTGTGGGGTTGCCATGGCAATCAATTGGCTGAGGCAGAGGCTGGAAATTGTACAGGTGAGGGGGACTTAGGCTCATTCGGTCCACTGGCAGAGCCTGACCAGAGCCTTTTGTGGTGTTTCTGGACAACGGTGTATACCACCGAACCAAGGTCGGGCACTGCACTCCCTGTGGTGGTGTGGAATGTGTGTGTCAAATTGTGTCAAATACGTGACTTACAGACGTGTACGCGTACAGTACACATGTGCAGAGACGTGGTGCATTTATAGTAGGAGTGATTCCAAGGTGGAACACTATTGAAATGAAAGGTCAGATGTGTGGGCGCCGAATGCTTTCCTGATGTATTGAGTGGGCCTCAGACCCAGGAAAGGCGGAGAACACTGGAAAGAGGAGTGGAGGTATGAAGCACCTTGTAAAGATCACAACAGTGATCGTCAAAGCAGCATGTATAGGGCAAGTTGAGGTGGACGGAGAGAGAGAGAGAGAGAGAGAGAGAGAGAGAGAGAGAGAGAGAGAGAGAGAGAGAGAGCACCCGAGGTCAGAGAGAACATGGTGAGGATGGAGGGAGAGGTAGAAGAGTGTAGGGGTCTCTTTGGTGTGTACCGTATGTTTCTGTGATATTTGTCAAGCTTGTTAGGCTTGTTTTTCTGTAAAGTTGCTTGTAAATATTGATAGCTGTATTTTGGGCTTGTTTCTAAATTGTAGTTGCTTATTTGGGGCTTGCTTCCTACAATTTCATATCAATATTTGGCCACATACGTACTCCCCCATATTTTCAAATATCCGACATTTATAGCTTTTGAAGTGGCCTAGGCTATAATAGTCACTTATTTTGGTCTTGTTTGCGTAGGTCAGGTTGCTTATTTCTCTCCCAAGCTATAAGGCAGCTGATATGAGGCTAGAGAGAGCAGGAGAGGCTGCAGAGACATAAAGCAAAGAGGAGCTGATATGAGGCTAGAGAGAGCAGGAGAGGCTGCAGAGACATAAAGCAAAGAGGAGCTGCAGCAAAAAGGCAATGACCCCCAATAACCCTCCTGTATTTACTCAACCCAGGCCCTAAGCCTATAAATAATACTCTCAGTCGTGTTCATTTTCTAAGCTAGGGTATATAATAGGTTTATGACAGTCATTTCTTTCTTCCAACACTGAGCTCTTTTTTATTTTTTTAAAAGTACAGTTGCAACTCTGCAGCAGCAAAATGGCCAGAGTTGCAACTGTACTGTGGACCACTCTTGTCCCTGCACACCGAATTTCTTCGCCGAAAATAGCCAATCTATCAAGCTCACAAAGCATCTGCTGTTTTTGTCCAATGTTCCCCAGAATATGGATGCTGCTGAGGCTCAAGTGGTTAACCCATCTGTGTCATTTTAGATTTGAGCTAAAAAGCATTATTATTATTATTATTATTATTATTATTATTATTATTATTATTATTATTATTATTATTATTATTATTATTATTATTATTATTATTATTATTATAGCTCATCACTTTGTGCCGTGCTACAAGCTTGTAGATCTGCTATTTTTGAAAAAACGTGACAAATTTTGTGCAAGCTTTGAATATATATTCTTTTAAAGCAAACATTCTTAAGTCAAATATTTGCATCTGGGGTCCCTGGAACTAAATATTTTGAGATGGGGGTCCACGGCCAAATACATATAATGTTGGGGGTCCTTTCCTTGATGTGAAAAAGTTTGAGAACCACTGACATAGAAAAAGGTTTAGGATTTAGAAGACATTTTTTTGAATCGGCCTCAGCTCAGGTCTTAATGTGATAAATTGGTGCATGCATGATAGAGAGAGAGAGACAGAGAGAGAGAGACAGAGACAGAGACAGAGACAGAGACAGAGAGAGAGAGAGAGAGAGAGAGAGAGAGAGAGAGAGACAGAGACAGAGACAGAGACAGAGAGACAGAGACAGAGACAGAGAGAGAGAGAGCGAGCACCCGAGGTCGGTTGGCAGCACATTTTTAGTTCACTTACAGTTGAAATAAAACGCCTGCCAGTATGAAATGATGAATAATTCAAGCAGCAAGTCGGCCTATATCAGAGAATGTTCATGCCCCCTTTGGTGTTTAGAGGCCGTCTCAGGTGGATGTGTAAATCCAACAGTCGCCTCTGGCCTGGTGAGTAACGCTGTAGATAAAATGTCTCAACAGCCTTTACATTTTGTAATTGGATCCTGTGAGTCTTTAAACAAAAAAAAATATGTATTTACTTTTTTTGAATCTTCTGTAGATTAGAATGAAGCCTGCTCTTTTTCATGCGTTTGCTAAAACTTTGAGATAACTTTTTATTTATTTACATACAGTAGTTTTCTTCAGCATTGTGAATACGGTATAACCTTGAAAAAGGTACCGCATTTCTAAAGACCTGATTAGAAAAACAGAGAACATACAGACTCATCAAAACAAGGCAAGGACGGGCATCTGAATAAAATATGAATTTAAATTGAAATGTTCATGTCAGACTCATCACAAACATTAGCCCTTTTTAGACAGCCTGTGTGTGCACTTATTCAACCTCTCTACGCTGTATAAAAAGCTACGGATACAGACTGAGGAGGGGATGTTACGCCGATTGTTACCGCCCGACCCATTTCAATGGAAAAAAAATACAAAGATATAAAAATGCTGCTTTTGGCAATTGGCAGTCATCTTCTCAGACAGATGAAGGGAGAAATTGAGGGTTAACTGTTTCTCTCCCCTGCAGTCAGGAAACAGAATTAACAGAATTAACACCCGGAAAGCAATACTGTGTATATTTCCTCTTTAAATTACAAGGGCTACTCAGTCACTTTGGAGTGTAAAATGAAGTGGTGCAACTGAGTGGTGCAATTCCGTGTGGGGGTCACCGGAACTTCCAGACCCACAGGAACGCGCCCAGGGTGCCGGCCCGGTTCCGGCCAGAGCATGTGAGCGGCGTGGAGCGGCCGAGAAATCTGCTCTTCGCTCTCGGCGGCTTTTGTCCCGCTCGTGTTGACCCCCCCCCTCCACGCCGCTCTCTGCTCACTCAGCGCTCACCTTCATTTGCGCAACGGGCGCTCCGCGATCCGCTCAGATCCAGCCGCTCAGCAGCAAAAAATTACGGGGCGGGGGGCGGGTGGGGGGGTGCTGTTTTCCTGAATTGGCTAATCTGCATTATTGCCTTCGGAGCATAAACATTCATTTGTTTGAAAAGTGTTACCGGCGATTAAACATGTTCTTCTGTTTATAATCTAAACACCGTGACACATTTAAAAACACGTTCACTAGCGTTCCCACTTTAACTAACAGGCGGTTGATATCATCATGCTCGTTAACTGCATCTTTGATAGCTAACTGAAGCAGATAAATTGGGCATCGCAGGTGTAAACTTGACAGTTAACTGGCTACTGGTTAACCATAGCCTCTATATTATTAGTAACCGCGTCCACTTGGTTTTGCGAGAGCGCAGGTTCCTCCTCCTCCGCAATTTCCTCCTCCTCCGCAATTTCCTCCTCTTCCTCCACCACTTCATCATCATCATCATCATCTTTCTCCTCTTCTCCCTTCAACGCCAGGGAGGATGTTAAATGCCTTGATCATGTTGCTGGCACGCTTCCCCGTTTTTCCTAACCAGTTTCGCACCAGTGAGGGGCAGGGGGGCAAGGTGACGGCCCTAGTTACAGTTAGATGAGTCGTGAAAACTCCTGCATCTGATCATCCATTTATTCCATTAGATTAGACCATAAACCATTTTTATGATTTTATCTAGAATGAAAACATTCTCTGAGGTAAATGAGTTATAATGTTTTAGTTATTTCAAATATGCTACTGGCTGTATTCTTCTTGGAAAAATATAAAAAAGTAGGCTATATTATTTTACTATTTTACTATATTATTTTACCAATTTAGTAGGCTATAATTTAGTATAGCCTATGTACGGTTTAACCTTGTCAGTTAATCCCCACATAGTGTAAATTTACAAGCCATACGAGAAATTCAAAGTTTCAACATCAAAGTAGTAGGCTAGTTGTGAATTAACAAACTGGACATTTGGACTGAATGTTTTAGCGGGGCAGATAGCGGAAATAATCGTTCACTTGCGGATACAAGCACCAAAATTGGCACACATACTCCTTAGGGGTTGCTCTTTTGAGAAAACCACTGTGCAAAAAAAAAAAATCAAGATGGCGGCCATTTTTCAAGATGGCTGCCATTTAATATACAGTAATATTGCATTTCGCAATAAAATTGGTGTCAAATCATACATTTTTCACTAATCCAAATGGACCCATGGACTTACTCACTAGTTTCCTTGTACCATATAACAGTCCCGGAATCCTAATAGTCTGCTAAATTAGAGGTTTGTGTTATGTCTGACTCGGGTAAAATGGATGGTAGTCTATATCTTAGTATTGTTAGAGGTTTAGTATGTGTGTGTGTGTGTGTGTGTGTGTGTGTGTGTGTGTGTGTGTGTGTGTGTGTGTGTGTGTGTGTAAGTGTGTGTGTGTGGGGGGGGGGGGGGTACCGCTCGCACCGTTCAGTATCAGCTGAGTAATTTGTTTGGTGTAGCTAAATAAACCGTTGCCCAGGTGGAGCCTGCAGAACCATTGCGGCTCAAGAAACCACCACTCCTGAATGAAGTGTCTGGTGCTGGGACAGGTCCTGGCGGTACTCCTGGTGAGAGCAGGAGTGGACCTGGTGAGACATAGGAGCCCGGACAGGAGTCAACCCACAGAGCCTAGTCCCTCCACATGCCAGAATTATGTGCCTCCCAGTCCCGGCAGAGTAGTTCCAATGGATTGTGTGGCCCTGGTCTTTCCCTAGTGGGTCTGATCGTGGGTAGCTACTGAGACGTAAATTGGGACTTCATCACCCCGGCTGGGTCACCCGAGTGAGGGGTATGATGTTCGTGAGACCCGAAACCCTGATGACCTTGGGATACATCACTGAGGATACGTCCCGGGTGCATCCAAGTATTTTTGTTCTTTATGACTCCCAAATGTTGTCTAATAAGCCCTGCATCTTTTAGCTAGTGTAGATTACATGTAGTTTACCATGTATGATGTTCAGTTAGACAACCGCGCCTGAATTGACAGGGTATGCCAGCAGGGGAGAGCCGAGCCAATGGTAAGGGGGCTATACATGACTTATTCATGGACTTACCAACATGGTGTACAGATCACACTGGACTTAAATGATACTGGATGAACGATCGGGCTAGGTGTAGATTTTATTGTCGAACCTAGTTGTATCCCATACCTTATTGTGCATGATGGCGGTAAAAGGATAACCCCTCTGCCTTGATTCACTGAATACAGATAATGATCATATTGTGATACCTTGATTACCATTCACCAAGATGTCTAATATAGACCCAGGACCGCCTAAATTCAAGACTGACTGGAGCAAGTGTTGTCTTTGCAAAGACAAGAATAGTATGAGCTCTCATCACCACATGCAAGACAATCACAACAACAACTAATATTCCCCTGGTGGTGGCATTGAATAAACTCTGAGGAGGAACAAGGCGCAATATCATGAAGGTTGTCACATTATGTTCAACAACACGAAACTGGAGAGAGTGAGAACCACAAAATGAAAAGCAGAGAGTGGAGTAGAACCAGCATTCAAAGCAGAGAGTGGAGTAGAACCAGCATTCAAAGCCAACCATGTTTCAGATGTGATAAAGATGCTGCATACTCTGAACTCACAGGGTATGCGTCGTCATAGAAAGCTATGACGATGAATCTCAATAAGAGTTATAATGAATGTGCCCAAACTTTAAATGACGGAATACTTCTTGCAAGACTCAGTGGTGGAGATGTTATTGCACAGGAGCTCCATGTTGCATGCTTGGCAGACCTTTACAATAGAGAGGTTGTACCTCACAACCACAAAGAGACTGGAAAAGGAACATTCAACCGAAGAGGATGCCCAGTTGCCCACCTACAGGAAATCTCAGAGCTAGTCACATATCTAGTGGAGACCACCAGGTCTGGTGAGGGTCCTTCAGTCCTTTGACTTGCAGACATATAGTTCACCTGTACGTGCTATTCCAGTGCCTGGAACAGCTGGGTGTTGATGGACCAGCTGTCAACTCCACATGACTGAATGAAAAACTGCTGTAAGAAATACCTGCTTTGGAGGGACTTGTGGTCCAGCATATATGTCGTTGCAAGATGTTAGCTGCTTTGCTAAGGACAATAGCTTCACTATAAGAGTCAGAGGCTTCTGACAAGCCAAAGCCTACATCTTTCTGGAAAGCCAAATGAACATCCCTTCCCTGCTTGTGAGCCTCCAACTCAGGCAGTTTCTCCTTCAGTCTTGTGGAGTTGACAGCAGATGCATCAACACCCAGCTGCATTCCACTGGCTGAGCGCACTCTGCTTTTCGTTTTGTGATTCTCACTCTCCAGTTTCGTAATGCGACAACTTTTGTGATATTGCGCCTTGTTCCTCCTCAGATTTTCTTCAATGCCACCACGATCATCAAGTCTGACTGGATCCATTTTATTAATATGCATCTCATTCATTGTGTGAAAGAGGGGAATATTAGTTGCAATCATAGTGTAGCCATCATGTTGTGATTGTCTTGCATGTGGTGACGAGAGCTCTTTACTATTCTTGTCTTTGCAAAGACAACACTTGCTCCAGTCAGTCTTGAATTTAGGCGGTCCTGGGTCTATATTAGACATCTTGGTGAATGGTAATCAAGGTATCACAGTATGACCATTATCTGTATTCAGTGAATCAAGGCAGAGGGGTTATCCTTTTACCGCCATCATGCACAATAAGGTATGGAATATGACTAGGTTCGACAATAAAATATATGATCTACACCTAGCCCGATCGTTCATCCAGTATCATTTAAGTCCAGTGTGATCTGTACACCATGTTGGTAAGTCCATGAATAAGTCATGTATAGCCCTTACCATTGGCTCGGCTCTCCCCTGCTGGCATACCCTGTCAATTCAGGCGTGGCTGTCTAACTGATGGTAACATGGTAAACTACATGTAATCTACACTAGCTAAAAGATGCAGGGCTTATTAGACCCCCCCCCCCCCCCCCCCCCCCCCCCCCCCCCCCACACACACACACACACACACACACACACACACACACATAACATCTAATTATACTAAGATATAAACTGCCATCCATTTTACCGGAGTCAGACATAACACAAACCTCTAATTTAGCAGAATATTAGGGTTCCGGGACTGATATATGGTACAAGGAAGCCAGTGAGTAAGTCCATGGGTCCAAATTTGGAATCTACATAGTGAAAAATGTATGATTTGACACCAAGATCATTCAAATAGGACAAGTCTATGGGATTTTATTGCGAAATGCAATATCACTGTATATTCAATGGCAGCCATCTTGAAAAATGGCCACCATCTTGAAATTTCTTTTGGCACAGTGGTTTTCTCAAAAGAGCAACCCCTAAGGAGTATGTGTGCCAATTTTGGTGCTTGTATCCGCAAGTGAACGATTCTCCTGTAATTTGCATGTTATCTGCCCTGCTATTTCCTTTATCCTCGTGTTGGGCTTCTGTTTTCGCCCGGTGTGGGCTAGCCCCTCACACCCCTCACTGGTGCGAAATCGGGTAGGAAAAACGGGAAGCTGCTGGCAGGCACTGTCGGTCGCCACACGAATCACGCGTTGACGAATGTTCCAATTTTTCAGCACACTTTCGTACTTTTGGTAAATGCGCTCTGCACACACTAAATCCAAGCGTTTAGGTTCTAAATACTTATTTGTAAGACTTTTTAAACGTGTGCTGTGTGCACTGAGCGGCTCGGAGCGGAGGACAGTTCTCGCTCCGGAAGCCGTTCGGACTCATTTTAAAACCCGCTCAGCGCTCAATTCAAAATCCACCCGCTCCACACCTCCCGCCGCTCACATGCTATGGTTCCGGCAAGCCGCCCCGCGTCCGAAACGGTCGAGAAATGACAAGAGTTACCGTGTGGGGGAATTAGCAGACAACACTCTCTCTCACAAGTATGAGTCTCTCTCTCTCTCTCTCTCTCTCACACACACACACACACACACGCCACATTGTAATTAGCAGGCAACAGTGCAACACTCTCTCTCTGTGTTTCTAGCTCAACAAACAGCGCCACTTTGGCACCTGTTGGTACCCCCCAACCCCCCCCCCCCCACACACACACACACACACACACACACACACACACACACACACACACACACACACACACACACACACACACACACACACACACACACACACACACACACACACACACACACACACACACAGCTGTTTCTTGGAGTGGCTGTACCACTCAAAAATGCATGCCACACCTGGTTATGCAATACCCGTCAGAGTGGTCCGTTTGAGATCGGCTGATCCGACAAACTTCCCACTTAGCCGACTTAGCGCATGATGCACTCCTCGCCGATACGCTCGGCGAGTTTGAACTTTGAAGTCGGCCGGTCCCATATATGGGCATGCCCATATGGGCTTAGCAGTTGGATCGGCAGTTCTGGACAACCAGATCTCCAAATTATCTGAAAACTGCCCAAAACTGTTACTTTTCAGGATTCAAATTCAAAAATAGCAAAAGTAGCCGATCTACAAGCTCAAAACGCATCAATTCGCGCCGCATTTTAAGCTTTGTGGATCTGCTACTTTTGATGATTTTGTGTGACGCTGTAGTATGATCAAGTACGGTGTTAAAATGTACGAAAAAACACAAAAAGTAAAAAATACCGTTTGAATTGGTTGCCGACAGCAACGATATGTCTCTATATGTGCAGTTCTGTGGTAGCCTGGCTAATAAGCCAGACTAATATCACACAACACTGTCGCGGTATATCAGTCTGGGCTGGCTCCACTTGGATTTCATTTCCCGGGGAACATTTTCTCTTTGACGCAATTGGTCAGAGCTACTGTCAGTCAAAAGTCTCAAGCATTGAACGTCACTGTACCAAAGCCCGCCTATATTGCATACCGTGTCCCGATTGGTCCGACCTGTTCTCTGCTGTAGGAAAGAGGCGTGCTACTGAGCCTCGCCAGACCGTAATCCGCTGGTAGGCAACTTTTTTTTGCCAACGGCTGATTCGGTCTGGTTTATTAACCAGGCTAGTTCTGTGGTTCCCTAGCTGCCTGCAGTGCTACTGTGTGTCTGAAGAAGCGATGGCGAGTGATGAGGTGTGGCTACGATAGATACATACATGGCACCTTCACTTTGATCAAGCAGCAAACAGCCTGGGATCAAAGACGCCAGGTGGATCCTCTCTCTCTATTTGACGTAACGTCTGAACCCCTTGTAGTGATGTTCAGAGAGCTCTGAGCAGCTCAATGACAGTGGTGGAAAGTAACTAAATTTTGAGGTATTTGTACTTTACTTGAGTATTTCCAATTTCCAGTACTTTTACTTCTACTCCACTACATCTCAGAGCCAAAATTTGTACTTACCCCACTGCAATTATTTGAAAACTTTAGTTACTTTGGCGATTATAATTTTGATTAGAAAACATACATTAACCACTTCAACCCGATACATTTCGGCCATTTGAAAATAGTCGATCTACAAGCTCACAATGCGTCGCACCGTGGCGCATTGTGAGCTTTTAGATTGGCTATTTTCAATAGATTTTGTACACATTTTGAACTTGTGAAATGGGACATTCAGCAATATGAGTACTTTTACTTTTAGTACTTTAGGTACATTTTCCGTAATTTTTGGGGCGACTCACACCTTTAAAACATTGATGCATGCTTGTTGTATGAATGTTGTAAGTGTCATGGCCGCCCCAATGCATTTCCAATGGAAGTCACATGGTTTGATATAACATTTTAGACTACAAGCTGTAGGCTTTCGGCTGTGTTTCGACTGCCCCCCTCCCCCTCATACAACACAAATGTTGTGTCAAACCATGTGACTCCCATTGGAAATGCATTGCGAGCTTGCATCAGCTATACATCTCATACAACAAGCATACATCAATCCGTTGCGACCGTGTGAGTCGCCCCTTACTTGTAACGGAGTACTTCTAAATTGCAGTATTGGTACTGTTACTTAAAGGGATAGTTCAGATTTTTTGAACTTAAGTTGTATGAAATACTTGCCATTAATATAGTGGTTGCAACTGTATTAATTGATTGCCCGAGTCCTGTGGTGGGAGTTCTGCTCTGGTTTTGGTGAAATATCAAGTAGTTCCGGTCATTTTGTGGGGGGCACTGGGGGCCACGCAGTAAAAGTAAATTAATCCACAAAACTAACGTAATTTGTATTGTTGACCTATTTCTAAAATATTAGTGCAACTTCCGTTCTTTTTTTACCCCTCTATCACACAGAACTATGTTTTTTGTGTCCATATCACTACGCCCAAAAAATAGTTCCATGTGATAGAGGGGTCAAAGTTGAACGAAAGTCGCGCTAATATTTTAGAAATAGGTCAACAATACAAATTACGTTCGTTTTGTGGATTAATTTACTTTTACTGCGTGGCCCCAGTGCCCCCCACAAAATGACCGGAACTACTTAATATTGACCAAAACCAGAGCAGAACTCCCACCATGGGACTCGGGCAATCAATTAATACAGTTGCAACCACTATATTAATGGCAAGTATTTCATACAACTTAATTTCAAAAAATCTGAACTATCCCTTTAAGTAAAACAATTGAGTACTTTTTCCAGCACTGCTCAATGATAAACAATACAGTACCTTCTACCCAGTGCCATGCTGCCTTGTGGTGGACACTTTTTTGTCAAAAATCTATTTTTGACACAAAATGAGTGGACAATAATATTACCAGAAACACAAAGAGCTAGCCCAGGAATAACCAAAACGGTCTGTAACTCTGAGAGTGTTCAAATAGAACCAAATGGACCCGTTAAAGGTCTATTTGGTTCCATTTGTACACTCTCAGAGTTATAGGGGTCCTTACAAATAAAACATTTGAGAACCAGTACCACTACTAGTTGGACTCCTAATATGCCATAGTCAGTGTCATAGTAAATAAGTGTGTCATACATATTCTGAAGAAAGCCTGGAGACTTGGCATTCAGAAATTGGGTCTTATGATCAAAATAAGAACATTATAATGGTGTGTAAAAAAGAAAATCTATAAATCTGCCACGGACACGGACACATTGATGACCGACCGCTGCTTCTACCTCGCAGTCAGTTCATGATGAACACTCCAGTATCTTCTACCTCGCAGTCACTTCATGATGAACACTCTATCTACCTCGCAGTCAGTTCATGATGAACACTCCATCTACCTCGCAGTCATTTCATGATGAACACTCCATCTACCTCGCAGTCATTTCATGATGAACACTCCATCTACATCGCAGTCAGTTCATGATGAACACTCCATCTACCTCGCAGTCATTTCATGATGAACACTCCATCTACATCGCAGTCAGTTCATGATGAACACTCCATCTACCTCACAGTCATTTCATGATGAACACTCCATCTACATCGCAGTCAGTTCATGATGAACACACCATCTACCTCGCAGTCATTTCATGATGAACACTCCATCTACATCGCAGTCAGTTCATGATGAACACTCCATCTACCTCACAGTCAGTTCATGATGAACACTCCATCTACCTCGCAGTCAGTTCATGATGAACACTCCATCTACCTCGCAGTCATTTCATGATGAACACTCCAGTATCTTCTACCTCAGTCATTTCATGATGAACACTCCAGTATCTTCTACCTCAGTCATTTCATGATGAACACTCCATCTACCTCGCAGTCAGTTCATGATGAACACTCCATCTACCTCGCAGTCAGTTCATGATGAACACTCCATCTACCTCGCAGTCAGTTCATGATGAACACACCATCTACCTCGCAGTCAGTTCATGATGAACACACCATCTACCTCGCAGTCAGTTCATGATGAACACTCCATCTACCTCGCAGTCAGTTCATGATGAACACTCCAGTATCTTCTACCTTGCAGTCATTTCATGATGAACACTCCAGTAATTCTACCTCAGTCATTTCATGAGGAACACTGCAGTACCTTCTACCTTGCAGTCATTTCATGGGACTAATTATGTCCTCTCTCTCTCTCTCTCTCTCTCTCTCTCTCTCTCTCTCTCTCTCTCTCTCTCTCTCTCTCTCTCTCTCTCTCTCTCTCTCTCTCTCTCTCTCTCTCTCTCTCATGAAAGCACACAGACATGGATACACATGCAAGGCTTGCAAGCACATACACTATGCATGTATATGTCGGTACATTACGGCAGTGGTTATCAAAGTGGGGGGGGGGGGGGGGGGGGGTTCCAGGGGGTCCACAGGAAACTGTTATATGTATTTTACATGTTGGCTATTAAACCATAGCAGACGTACAAGTCCACGGAGCATCACTTCATGCCGTGCTGTGAGCTTGTACATCTGCTATTTTTGAGGGGGAAAAAAAACACGAAAAGGTTTGGAAATGTTTGGTTAATTGCACATTTTTTATCTATCTATCTGTCTCCTCCCTGGCACAAAATATTTTCAGATGGGGGTCCACGATCAAATAGACATTGTCATACAAAGAGACAAATAGTTGACATAAAAAACTGCATTACAGTATACAGTACTAAACCTGCGTGTCACTATGCGTCCCTCATCGGGTCAGCATCAGTCATAATCGTGGGTGACACTTGTGTGGTCTCTGTCATCACTCAGCATCAGTCCTAATCGTATGTGTCACTCGTGTCTGTCATCCATCAGCATCAATCTTAATCCTATCTGTCACTGTATGGTCTCGCTGTCAACTAACCGCATCAATCCTATAACCTGTGCATCACAGCGTGGTGTCTCTGGCACAGAGACAATGGCTGGGTTCCCCAAACGCATATGGTGTAAGACTTGTAGTGCTGCACATGCTCAGATGCCCTCTAGGCCGCACACAGAAGCCTGTGAACTGTGTGATTTTTTTTCTTTTTTTTTTCTTTCAGTAAAGAGAGCCTACTGTCAGCTGTCCAGCAGTCCAAATTTCAGAATGGTAGACCTGAGGCCTGAGGCCTACCATAACAGGCCTCAGGCCTGAGGCCTACCATTGCGTGGCACATCTATGCACGAAATGTCTATGTTCACAGGCTTCTGTGTGCGGCCTAGAGGGCATCTGAGCATGTGCAGCACTACAAGTTTTACACCATATGCGTTTGGGAAACCCAGCCATTGACCTCCACCAGTGAGATCCAGGTCTTTAAACACAGCCTGCCAAGGACACGGTGACTATGCGTGCTAGCTGGCACCTTCTCTGTAGGGACACCGACACGGTAGTATATCTCGGTGGATTGTCACTGCTTTATCTGTGACGGCTTAAGTAGCCCATTTATTTGGGTTACGTTTTTTAACCCATTTTGGGCGGGAACCCTTTTTGGTGTTTTAAGCATTATTGTTATGCTTTAGCTATTGAAAAATAGCAGATCTACACCGAGTGCCGCGCTATGAGCTTGTAGGTCTGCTATTTTTGAAAATTTGTAAAAATGTGGCGCAAATCTTTGAATATATATTCTTTCAAAGTGAATGTTTTTAACTCAGGTCTAAATGGATTAAGGAGCTCTGGGGCACTGCCAGCATGGCTTTATAAACTCTTGGATTGTTTTACCGGAGCACACAACTCAGGTTTAAGCCACTTAAAACGACCTGGAACAGATTACACAGTTTGACGGCCGCTAATTGTTTAATCAAACGATCGACTCTGCTTAATACGCTATACCCGACATTTGTTTAATGCGTTTAATTTGCCGTATTTTAATAATTAAAAAGAAACTCCGGGTTTGCCGCGGACCTGGAGATGAGACCTTCATGTTATGACGACGAAACCCGGAAATCAACCCATGCGCTGGGCTGCTAGGGCTTCTGGGAAATTGAGGCCAATGCAAGTGAACAGGGATCTTGTGGCGCACCAACATGGCCGCTGGTGTTGCCGAACATAACAAACGGACGGACTATTTCTCGCCGGATTTTCACAGATCAAAAGCCCAAATACTTCAGCGTATGCTCTAAAGGTAATAAAACAATCTCGGCAGCGTAGAATATATAATAATAATATTGATTAAAATGCGGGTAAAGCGTGATAAGCAGTAGAACTGTTTTAACCATCAACATCAACTGAAAGGACATGCTGTGGCGTGGCTACAGCGCAGATTAAACTTGAATAAAGATTCCAATCCATAGATTCATATATTAGTCTCAACACCTCGCACTGCGAGGCATTGTGAGCTTGTAAATCTGCCATATGTTAATGTTGCTAATGTTCCTCTCAGAATGGGGATGCTAGGGTTCAACTGGTTCATGTAAATCTGCCATATGTTAATGTTCCTCTCAGAATGGGGATGCTAGGGTTCAACTGGTTCATGTAAAAAGGAAGAACAACGTTAGATGTCCCGGACCCCCTGTTGGACACCCTGTTGGACACCCTGTTGGACACCCATGCTCTAGTCTAAACAATGCAAATTTCAAAACAGATCAATTGCATCTTATTGGCCAGGGAGCCCCACTTTTCAGAGTTCTGTCCTAAATGGGCATGGTCTTAAAACTATAGCGAAAAGAAAATGACATGCATGGATACCCGTGGGTGGAGACAGACGTTTGATTGGAATCCTGAAATGTAACAGTTTTGAACATGAGGTTTCCACCCGACAGATGATATTTAACAAGCTTCTTAGATGTGAGACAGGATGTCTCCACCACTGCATTTTTGTTCATTGACGCAATTTGGAGTCTGTTCTGTCCTAGTTGCAGTGGTTCTATTATGTGTAGGGGTAATTTAACACAGTATTTTATTTCATTCTTGTCATATTTAATCTGCTGTAGTGACATGTCTGAGAGGAACTGAACAGGAACTAAACAGTTCCCTATCACAGCTAAACTGCTTCTGTCAACTGATGAGCTTGCTGCTGGGTTCAAGTGTGTTGCACAAATTGTGCTCAACAGTGTTCCCATTCATCAGTGTCAATACGAGAGATGGCCTGGATGACAATTGTACCACGCAGCCCTCTGCAGTTTTATTCAGCAGCAATCCTCTGCTAGCTCTCACTCAAGATTAACGCGTGTGAGATCAGGTGGCCAACAGAAAAATGATGTCATTCATGAAGACTACTACATCTCTGAAAAGGCATGTTTTGACTTTTGATACATGTAAACATATCAATACACATACATTAAAAGGCACAAAACAACTTAGTCTACAAAATACACCCCCTACAAGTGCAATAAAGGGATAAAGGGTACAATTAGTTTAGTTTACTTGCACATGATTTCAAGCATAAAACAAGTTGAAAAGATATAACTACATTACACTGGAAATAAACATCAAAACATAATGTACGCCAGATAATTAAATTGATTAAGTTGTCAACTTTTGGAGCAATTAGTGCATATTGCAGCTGAGTTCCAGTCACTGGCCCTGTATAGATGAACCTCTCCCCTGTGGCACTCTGAGTCACGGATGAGGTCTTTCGGGGCTAGGCTCTGCTGCACTTTACGTCGGGATTGAGGGAGGCAGGGCTGGCCACCTCTAGTGGTGTGCTCCACCATGTGGAACGCTTGGTTACCCTGGTTACTGCACTACATTTGTGACCAGATTTGACTGAGAGACTGCCATCGCGCACATTACAGCTTTTCACCAGAGAAGAAAAACTTTTTTTTTATTTTATTTTTTTAAATGAGTTATTAGCACAGGCAGACTCTTCACATACTAGAGCATGTCTGAAATAAGTGTCAGAGCTGAAATCGGCATGTAAATATGAAATAAATGCCCAAACATGTAGCTAGGTGTAATGTTAGAGACCACAAAAGTGAACCTTTCAAGCCTGTTTTCTCAACTCGCTGTTTTCTGCAAGACATTACTCTATAAGCCATATCTCCAAAACTGGTGGGTCAAACTGAACAATCAATATGTCCATTTGAAGCTATGATTCCCTGCTTTCATAGGACATGAAAAAACGAAAATTCCAAAAAATCCAATGGCAGCCCCTCAGTCAAATTTAGTCACATTTGTCTTTGTGAAGTCTGTGCCACCACTGGGGTTGCATCCCATCGCTGGGAGAGCTTTCTCCCCTGATCAATCGTCCACCTCTGACTGTCCAGTGCACCGCTGACTGCTTGCCAGCTTGGCAACATCCATCCCATCCATCCCTGGCAAGGTCTCTCATAATAACCTATTGCCACATTCAGAATCACAAGCACTTTTGGAGTGCATGCATTTAAAATGCCTGCTCTAAAAATGCTGATATATGAAATGTTTCCAGTGTCAGCAGGCTGTAGGGAATTGTACAAACGGTAGTGATGCCTGTGAATACAGTGACTGGCCCTTGTAGCAGTGGGTCTCAAAGTGGGACCCGGAGACCCCCAGGGGTCATTTGGGCAGTTCTGGGGATGGTAATAAATGGTAAATTTACTGTATAGTATATAGGGCCTTCATCCAAAACGCCTTTCACATAGATTGTGCATTACATTGACCCATTCACACACAGATGGTGGAGGAAACCATGCAAGGCACCAACCTGCAAATCAGGAGCAATGGGGTTCAGAGTCTTGCTCAAGGACAAACTCTGGGGGAGCCCAGGATCGAACTGGGAACCTCACGGTTCCCATCCGTCTGCTCTACCAGCCACTCTACCCCTAAGCCACTAATATACCACAAATGTATTTATTTATTTAGTCTGTGTGTCCGTCCGTTTGTCTGCGACCAGCTAATCTCCGGCACTGTCGGCCTGGTCGGCCAAACTGTGCACACTGCAGGGAATCTCTGCGCCAAATTTTGCAGGATTGGTTCGTTTTGAACGCATTGTGCGATTTCCATGAAATTTCACACTGGCCTGTTATAGCGTGACCAGCAGGTAGATTTTTGAAGAAAATGATACAATAAAAATTAAAAAAAAGGAACAAAATTCCTTAATGAAAGACCTAGGAAGAAATGGAACCCTTTTCACATTGGCCTATTATTGTGCCACAAAAGAGCTACGAGAGGCCGCCAAAAAATTAAGTCTTAACTTATACATACTGTCATAATAAATTAACCCATTGATGCCTGAGGCCGAATCTGGGAACGCCTTCTAGGGCCCGAAAAGTTTCAAATTCTGATTCATTCTTTTTTAAATAGTTCTGTTGCTACTACATGTATAGCAATAGCTGATGAGACAAGGAGAGAGCGCCGGAATCAAAGATAGAACGAATGAATTAATGTAATACGTGCAAGACAGTAGAGGGTGTGGGATGTTTTCAGCAAAAAGCCTTCCCCACAATAACAGAAAAGACTCCAGGGGCCCCATTTTTGTGTGTCTTAAATTCAGGCCCTTATTAGGTCATAACGACACTTATGCGTTATCCATATTATGCAAGTCGCGCTGAGCACACACACATAAGGCTTAGAACTCAACTCATTGGGGGAGTGTTCATATGTTAATTAAGGGCGCAGTGCGTTATCTGCTATTATGTTCCCTGACTTCAAAAGACCACGTCTTAAGTGCAAAAAGAAAGAGCCGATCGCGTGCCTGCTCAGCAGTGTTGCCATGTCTGCTTATTATAAGCGACTTTGGGCTTCTTTTTCTGTAAAGTTGCTTGTAAATATCGGTATGGGTTGCGATCTTTTTGGGCTTGTTTCTAAAGTGTAATTGCTTATTTGGCCTTGTTTCCTAGTGTTGTTTAAACCAGTGATTCTCACACAGTGACATTTCCAAGGACCCCCAGATTAATGCAATTGTTCAACTAAGGACCCTATCTAAAATTATTTTGTGTCAGGGACCCCCTGTCACCCCCATGCCAGATTTTTAAAATGTTTCAAAAATATTTCACATTTGTTTTACAAGATTCTACAGATCTACAAGCTCACAAAGAATCGCATTTCGATTGGCTATTTTCAAATGGGGTATAGCTTATAGGCAACCTTATAGGTTTTTTTGGTTTAAAATAAACAATTGAAATAAGTCCTGTATGTAAATTACATCCTGCACATTCTACATTCATTAAAACTCTGAACTCTGACTGGGGATGGAGTCTGGGAGATAGGTGGGTTATTGAATATTAAAAATCACACCCGTGTGAACTGAGTGGTGTAAGGTTTTATATAGCATGATCAGCTGTGGTCTGACGTAATGTCTGACGTAATGAAATAAGGTAAGGTATTATGTAGCCTGATCAGCTCTGATCTGACGTAATGAAATCACACCCGGATGTGATTTCACAACTGGCTTTTTCTGTGCAGAGAAAATGACCATGGTTGCTACGGTCATCCAGTTCACCCGGGTGTGATTTAATTACGTCAGAAATTATTTTGAACATAGCAACCATGCTCATTTTTTTCTGCACACAAAAGCCAGTTGTAGGAGTGGTTTACACCACTCAAAAAATAACGAAACACATATCCCTGGACAATCAAAATATGTTGGATTATGTGGTGTCATTAAAATGAGTCTTGATATGGCACACTGACTATCTAGATTAGAAAATAAAAATATGACACTTAATTAAAAAAATCACACCCGTGTGAACTGAGTGGTGTAAGGTCTTATATAGCCTGTCTGACGTAATGAAATCATGTCTGACGTAATGAAATCACACCCGGGTGAACAGGGTGAACATAGCAACCATGCTCATTTTTTCTGCACAGAAAAAAAACCCTGTTCACCCGGGTGAACATAGCAACCATGCTCATTTTTTCTGCACAGACTAACAAAGCCAGTTGTAGGAGTGGTTTACACCACTCAAAAAGGTTGCAATGCAGACCGCTGGTAGCTCCGCTTCTTTTGGGATTATTTTCATATAATAATAATCGGCCTGGTTACTTAATTCTCTGACACAATCTGGCAACCCTGTAGATTGCCAGAGATCGGTAATTATGTAACCTTTTTTTTAAATAAAAATTCCTCCATGATTCTTGGGAAGGCTGCTTTCATTTGCAATATCAGCAAACGCTATCAAGCGAAGATCTAACATTGGATGATTATTCCTTCATGAAAATGCATGTGCACCACCCAATCATTCATAGGCAGTTTAAAAAAGAAGCCAATGTTATATTATGTGACAAAGTCATGTCATGTTTATAGCTGTGCGCAATGGTGCCTGTGTCGCTGTGTGCAGCAATGTAAATGGGACACATGCTCTAGCTGGGTGCATGTATATTGTTAAAAGAAAGAAAAAAATAGGGTTTTTCATACACAGTGCATGGGGACCCCGCTCTCCATAGTCTAAAGCACTTCTAGGGCTATGACCACTGTTCCTCCTCCCGAGGCCATAATAGCTTTGCACATAATGCCGACTTTTAACCGTTTCCGTCCGTAGGACGTCGCCACACGTCCTAGGGGTCCCAATCGACGCGTACATACGACGTCATCAGACGTCCTAGCGCATCCTCAATGATACGGGGCGAGATAAGAATATTCTGAATTTGTTCCTTTTTTTTATTTGTCAGTTCGCCTTTCGGCTACCGTATGCTACACTCTAGGCAATTGTTAGCTTACCATTGACTTAGCTGTTAGCGCGGCGGAAAGAATGACTCGTCTCTCCTAATCCAGCTCTCCGTGGTGTTGAACCACGGAGAGCTTGGTCACGCCTCCATGTCTTAAATTAAGACCTATGGCATTTGATGTTCATTTTAGGGCCCAGTATTGAGCCCTGAGGTACTCCGGTTAACCATATGGGATTTATAAGTTTTAGAGTTTTAGAGTTTTATTAGGATCCCCATTAGCTGGTGCATAGCAGCAGCCAATCTTCCTGGGGTCCACACAGAACAAAAAAACATGACATTCCACATGAATGACATTACAGGACAATGATATATAAATAAAATAAGTGGTTATTGATTAAAGACCACTATTCCATGACTTCTATTACAGTAAGTTGCAGCATTATGTCTTCATATGGTGTAAAAAAGAAATACAATAAAAACCTAACAAATAGAAAATTATTCCTGTGGCAACTGCATAATGTTATCTTTGGCCCCATGGTTAAATACAGCAGGACTGATAAGAGAGAGTGAAGCCATTTAGGGCTGTGGTGCATAATCCATGAAGCATGCAGGGAGCCCCAAGGCACCTCTTATTATGAAAAAGACACACAATGACACACATATTACGTACACACAAGCTCAAAACATGGCGTAAATCAACACATTTTGAGCTTCTGAGTCGATCTGTTACATTTTCCAGTTTGACATGTGAGGCTTCCACCCGACAGAGACGATATCAGGGCTTAAAGCCAAAAACAATCCCAAGACTCAAAATGTATTTTTGCAAATCTGCACTGATCTCATTAAATGACCCCTATGAGATCCTCAGGACTGAAATCAGTCCCCAGGACTAAGAACTTTAAGACCTGCGATATACTTAGGATGGAAATGCACTGATTTGATTGATTGATTGATTGATTACTTTATTAGTCAGAAATTTAAACAGCACGATGTACAGTCAGACACAAAAAGGTACTGGTACATTGTGGTCCTATTCAATTTATCAACATGGCATAAAAATAGCACAATAATACATATCAGCATCAAATATAAAACACTATACTGTGTATGTACTAGAAAAGAGACAAATATTGGCAGTGAATGTCACCTCCTTTCTACGTATAGTATGTGGACATTTCAGCAGGTCAAATTCAACAAAATAACCTCTAGGCCATTGAGGCTGCTGTTCCAGATGGTGTGCATTTTCTCTTCTTGTCTCACCTAGGACTGATCCATGCTAGCAGACGATGAAAGAAACTAAGCTAGCATGTGAACTACTGGATCTCTCCTGTATACAGCAGATAGCTGTTGTAGTACTTTGCAGTGTTAAAGGTGTGATTTCTCAATTGTGGTTGTAGGTTGGGAGCAGCTGTGAATATTCCTCATTCTTGGTGTAATATGTCATCACAGTAGGGTGCTTCTGGAAATAATGAGACAGTATATGGCATAAACAGCTACGGTGTTGATACCGTGAAATGTCAGAGGTCACGGTATTTAATTATTTAGTTTAATATGCGGCGCTGCCGGCGCATACCTTGAAAGTAGGAAACATGCGTTTCCTACCTGTGCTCTCCTTCTCTCCTAATTCTCCACGAATCTCTAATCTCTAATTTCAATTTTCCTATAATCAGCAGAGGTGAGTCAATACCTTGTATCAATTGTGTTTATATAAGATGATAGTATATAAAAAAGAAGACAATATTTATGATGTTGTTTCGTCCGTTCAGTTTAATTAATTAATTGTGCATGAAATAATGAACAGATTACAATACCAGTAATCGCCCTATAGGGCGAGGTCGCGTGGAAGCGTCCACCTGGGTAATCAGTAACATGTAGGTGATCATTTACGTACGTCTATAAAATATGGTTTTATTGAAAGGCAAACAAAGGCTAAAGAGTATGAGTATGTCAGGTGTTCTTTTTTGTTATACCGTGAAATACCATGGTAAACGGTACCGATACCGCTCCTGTACTGTAAATACCCATATCGTTACTGCTATTTCACGCAGACACACGCACACCTTGAGATATCAACGTTCTGTCAAAATGTCCAATGGTTCTTTGACATGCAAATGCACGCACCTAAACATTATCCTCTAAATGTCTGTGTTTGAGGAAACGGAAGGAATGTAGGATGAACACAGGTGCTGTTGTCATGGTAACAGTCAGAGACGAGCAGCTTCCTGATTCTAACCATAGATATAAAAAATAGATGCCTCATTTGCCGCTGCAGTTCATTGGAGTGACGTGTATCGACATGTGTGCAGAAGGAAGTGCTGGAAGTGCGGAAGGCACACTACGCCACACTGCCACTCAAGTGACCACTG
Organism: Electrona antarctica; assembly: GCF_951216825.1. NCBI lineage: Eukaryota > Metazoa > Chordata > Actinopteri > Myctophiformes > Myctophidae > Electrona > Electrona antarctica. Next base: position 35,838,546 of record NC_136806.1, read on the forward strand.
GCCAATCACAGTGTGTCTTTTCCGGGACTTGTCAGACTTGAACGTCCGCTCTGTGACGCACAACAGACTGTTGCCTCTCGCAATAGTTGTCTAGCTACGCAAGACTATAAAGCAACAAATCGGAAGCTTGCCCTCACTTGAGTACACACGCCCCAGAGCCGAAGAAGCCATCTACCGTTCTATGGTTTTAACAGCCTGACCTCCAAACACTCCAGACAACCACATCCTATCCTAACAACTCCCCATGTCAGTTAAGTGCAACACTGGCTTCTTTCAAAATTGGCCTGAAAATAAAACAAGAATTCATACATTATGAATTAATAACGAGCTGCTGCCGTATATCTCCAGAATTGTGCTATGAAATGTAAATATCTGTGTCTATCTGTATTTAATGTGTGTGGAAACAACAACAGGATGCGTCCAGAGAGAGAGAGAGAGAGATCGTGCAATTTCCACAGCACATCATGGGGACATTACATTCTCCTCAGACATATTCATTAGGGATGCACGATTAATCGGTAGCATAATCGCAATAGGCCATATCGGCCGATCGGAGATCGGATATCGGTCATAATGTCATAATCGTGCACCGATAATATGCATATATCTTGGTAAAGAGTGTATAAAATAACCAAAACTGAGTAGCCTACATTTCCAGGCTACTTCCATCAGACCTGTCTGAACTGAGTGGTGCTGTTGATTGATGTGCTGTACTGTACTCGTGCTGTAGCACTGTACTGTACTGTACTGTACTGTACTGTACTGTACTGTACTGTACTGTACTGTACTGTACTGTACTGTACTGTACTGTACTGCTCCTCCCTGGCCTCTCTGTGTGTGTGTGTGTGTGTGTGTGTGTGTGTGTGTGTGTGTGTGTGTGTGTGTGTGTGTGTGTGTGTGTGTGTGTGTGTGTGTGTGTGTATGTGTGTGTGTGTGTGTGTGTGTGTGTGTGTGTGTGTGTGTGTGTGTGTGTGTGTGTGTGTGTTAGGCTGCGCAACTGTGACACTTAGTGGTCAACAAACGCTATTTCCGTACTCGGACGGACAGACGGATGACAGACAGACAGACAGACAGACAAAGAAACAAGACACAGCCACGGACACACACATCTATCAGGAAACAACAATGAGAGGTAAATGTAATGATCCCATCTTTTTTGTACATACATGTATAGTAGTGTTATTTGTCTTTGTTGATGATGTGAATTATTGTGTATTAATTTTGTATGCCATGTTGATGAATTGGATAGGACCACATTGGAAACAAGTCCCCAGGACTTTTTTTTAGCTTTGATGTCTTACTGTACCACATGCTGTTTACATCAAAGTATCTGTATGTTTTATTCTATTTGCAGATTTTACATTTTCAGCATTTACAAACATACTGTTTGAATGTAAACATGACTGATGAGATAAGTCAACTGGAATTACACGCTTCTGGTCAGACGAAGGAGCAGCTAGGCCTCGAGGCAACCCACAGTGCCCAGAGCCTCCTAGTGTCACCGACACCTGCTGCCAGCATCAGCCATCTTCCCCACTGACCCCCAAGAGACAGTGGGGGCAGTAGCGTGCCACTTGGACACAGGTCGGGTCTGATCAGCCTTGCCATGGAGGAGGGTGTCTGACGCGAGCCACGAAACATCCAAACATTCCAGATAACAACATTGATGATGTGTCTAAGTTTGTGGATCAGTAATGTTCAGTTTACTGAACTGTGTCAAGTTGAGACTATATACAGCAGGGTACTGCGGTAATTCTACCCTTCACATCAGTGTAGCCTATATACTGTAGACTGTGTTGTCAGTACCTGGAGGAAGGCTGGCTCTCTTCCTCTTCTTGCTGTTGTCGGCAGCGTTCTCCAGAGGACACTCTGTCACCAGTTGCCCGCTGGGGCCGCTGGACTGGAGAGGCTCGTTGTTGGTCGATGGGTCAAAGCACAAAGCGTTGAGTCCTGGTAAACGAGAGATAAATACATCACACAGACTTGTTAGATAATAATAATAATAATAATAATAATAATAATAATAATAATAATAATTGTAATAATAATAATAATAATAATAATAATAATAATAATACATCTTTATTTATATAGCACCTTTCAAAACAAAGTTACAAAGTGCTTCACAGAGAATAAAAACAATTCACAACATGAAAAACAATATGTAGTAAACAACAATAAGTAATGATACAGGATAAAACAAGCAAGCAATGTAAAAAAAATGCATTAAGATACGAAAAGTAGACATTTAATTTTATTAAAAGTTATTAATACAATTTTAAACTGAATTGTGTGCGTGAATTACTTTGGTTAGGTCAGGGGTGGAAAGGAAGGGCTTGACACTTCCCATAGAGTAGACAACCCATTCATCCAAATCACTTGGTGATTTCTTATGAGTTCATCCCAGGCTAATATAAAGGCCATTTCAGACCTTGGTGATTAATTTTCAATGAGAGGTGGGCCGTTATTTGGGACGCGCGGATTAGCTTTTATGATGATCGCGGTTACAAAATGTATTTTCAGGGTGAAATAAAAGACAATCGTCTGTGTCATTTTAGATCTTGGCATTGGCTAATAAAAAAATAGCAGATATACAAGCTCACAGAACGTCACTTGTTGTTTTTGAATATTATATTTACACAAATCTGGCAAGAAAACTTCTCAGATGGAGGTCCATGGCCCAAAAAGTTTGAGAACTACTGATTAAGAAGGCCTTTGTAGAATGGGCCTCAGGTCTTGGTTGGTTAAAGTAGAACAGCATTGGTTATGGCAAGACAAAAAAAAGAACAAAAAAGATATGCCTGGAGGAGCCCCAGATCAAACTGGTTATCTTCCAGTTCCTACATGGCTTCTCATGAGCCACTGTCACTATTCTGTTTATAAATTAGCACATTTCCATATTTCCATGACAATGAGATGTCAGTCATCGGGTTGGTGTTGTGAGAAGCTGGATAAACAACATGATTATAAACAGAGGACAAACCACCACAGAACAGAGAGACAAGAGTCTTCATTAAAACTCAATCAAAAAATAAAATGAAGCCTGGATGAGTGATGTTTGCTAACATTTACTCAAGGGGGGGGAGGGTCTATTCTCTGCCACTTAGTCTCTCTATCTCTCAGCATCCATCTGCATCCAGATGACTGTCTATACTTTAATCTGGAGAAAGCCTCCATTACACCGTCTTTGTTCAACCGACTGTGGTCTATAAACATTACAGTGCTAAACAGCCATTCAGTCCATCAGTCAGACTTACTACAGAGCACACGGACACAGTTCTCGCTCTGAGCTGGTCAGTTGTTCCATGACCAGGACGGAATCCACATTGTTCCTATTGAATCGGAGGTTTGACTCGACGGCTGCCTGGACCTCATTAACACATAAAAGGAGGCATGACTGAACTTCATCTGAATCGTTCCTCTGTCCGCCCTACAGGTTAGTCCAGGGGTGCCCACACATTTTTGAATTGAGAGCTACTTTCAAAATGACCAGCTCAACAAGATCTACTCACCAAAACGTATTCTCATTGCTGAAAATAGTTTATAAATGTATCTGAGGGGGCTTTGGAATAGCGGCTCTGGCTTTACAAATGTCCTGGAATATGACCTTTTCTTTTTTTTTTTTTATGATTTATATTTTTAGGAGGATGTGGTCTACCTGCAGCGCCTTTGTGATCTACTGGTAGATCACGATCTACCTTTTGGGCACCCCTGGGTTAGTCTGTCAAAATTGTATTTATGCTATAACAAAGCATCAGAAGAACAATAATATTTATGAATCCACCAGGTTGGTGTTTCAATTGAATTGAATGGCTCTGAGCGAAATGCTGTTATTTCATCGGTCATGACCAGAAGCGCAGATTCTAATGCTTCGTTAGCTTTAGCTTAAAGGGATTTTAGTTCATGTTGCTTAAATATCAATACTGCAGTCTACTGATGATATTCACACGGCTGACATCTTGCCAGCAAGGTGATACCTAGGTGACACTTCCCATAGACAACCCATTCATCCAAACAGAAAAGTCCTCTCTAATTATTATTAAACAACGTCAAAATCGCCAACATTGCAGCTGTAGGGAAAGCTTGAATTATCCTCTTTCAATCTGTAAAGTGTTTGTTTCATAAAAATCCACCGTAGACATTAAGCTACTTCCTGTCAAGAAATTCCTTGCAGATGATTTTGCTGTGCTGGAGTTTGGAAGTGCTCGTTGACCTGGCTCTTGGGCCATAACAAAAGGAGGAAGACACACGGCTGTTTAAAAGTGCACAAACCAATATTTATTTACAACTTAAACAACTTAATATGCATCAAACAATACTAACATACTAAGTGGGGTGTGTTAATCAGTAGATCAGTAGTGTAAGTGAGTGGATGTGTGGTGAGTGTAGTGTGGGGTGTTGAATGGTGCAAACAAATGCTGCTGCTCTCATGGAAGGCGAGATAGACTGAGCGTGGCCAACGCTCAGCCATTTATAGTGCACCTTGGGAACACTGGCCAGGTGTTCCCAATGCACCTGATCTGCAATTCCTCAGGACCTGTGGGAAGCAAAGACCTAGGCCTACAGAATACACACAGGCCCTAGTAGGCCAAACTACAGGTAAGGGGGCTATGTGACACTATCACTCAATGGCCCATGCGTACCACCTGTTTTGAATGAGCACATATTACAGGAGGCAGCAGGAGGTTGCTTTACTGATAACGAGCGCTTCCATACTCTGATACTTAGAAAATAATCATCTGCAAGGAATTTCTTGACAGGAAGTAGCTCATAAAATGTCTATGGTGGATTTTTATTAAACTGCCATGCAGATGTTTCCTTGGACGTTTTGGCAAAACAATTTAATAACTGGGCCAACAAGCCACTGTAGCACTTTTCTGCCATGTTCCAGTTCCTTCATCCTATGAATAATGAATAGACCATGAGGCTACATGCATGACTGCATGCATGTGTGTTTGAAAGCGTACATGTCTTTTGTTGGGTGACATCGGCAGTGCACTATTAATCTCATCTGGTCATGAAAAACACAAGCACATAGGCCTATAGATTAGCCTTTGTGTTCGTTCAGCTGAAGATGACAATACAAGCAAGACAGTGACACAAAACATGACACTTCAATGGTTTCACAGGTGCAGTAAATTTGCTGCTCTCCGTTTATGTGGGTATGTGCTAGTTACAGTATGTGTGCACTGCTGTACGGCAGTAAAACGAGGACCTAATACTCCCACCAAGAACAAAGACTCAGTGCCTTCCATCTATGCTGTCTTAGAAGTATTCTGGTCATCACCTGGCAGGACCATATCGCCAACACAACGTTTTAGCACAGGCGGGAACATCAAGCACAATTGCTCTGCTTAGCTAAGGGGTGCTTAACGCTGGCTTGGCCATGTCAGCCACACGCAGGATGGCAAGATCCCCAAATACATGCTTTATGGTGAGGCTCCAGACCCACAGAAAGGAAGGCCTCTTCTTCACTGTCTGCAAGGATGTCCGTCAATGAGATAATCATCTGAAGGCACGCAACATTGACCCAGAAGGCTGAGGGAAGCTGTATGGGCCATCAAGGCAAACAGACATCCAGTGTATGGGCTTGCCATCAAGGCAGACAGACATTCAGAGAAGCAAGAACAGGGGAGAGGACCTCTGGAAAGGAGCCAGCTTTGGTGGTTCGGGCACCTGGTTAGGAGCGTCTCCCCAGTCCTTGAGGTCCTTGAGGCACGTCCCACTGGGAGGAGAGCCCCGGGCAGACCAAGGAGGAGATGGAGGGATTACATCGACTCACTGGCCTTGGAACGCCTCGGGATCGCCCAGGAGGACGTTACTAATGTTGAGCTGGACAGGGAAATCTGGAGCTCTCTGGTGGAGCTGTTGCCCCCGCGACCCGACTACGGATAAGCGGTAGAAGATGGATGGATGGATGGAAAAGGCAAACAGAAACTCTTTTTTTATTCATAAATGTTCCAATATTCAATGCCAAAAACACAAATAAATCGCCAATCACGATTGTTTGTGTGACAATGAATCATCAACTTACATTTGCGATCGTGACAGGCCCTATCTGGGAGGAGAGGAAAGAGTGCAGACGACAGAAGGCAGGACCCACATCGGCAGAAACTGCAACAGGGACTGACTGCCACTCAAGCATCCACCGTCAGACACACAGCAGGCGTTGTAGCCCAACAGAATACTCCCTGGCGCATACTCTATTGTCTGACTTACTAGAGGGAAGCAGATGAGTTTTGAGTAAATAGAACAAAAAGAACATTTAAAGGTGTAGGGCAACGGAAATGGTGGACATTTTATTTGGAAGTTTCAGCCTGAAACACTGGCTCTGAAGTTTCTGAACCAATCAGAGCGTCACATCCCTCCAGGCTATGGGGTCTCAAAGTCTGTAACTTCCTGCACGTGAATTTCGTTTGTAAACAAAGTGACAGGGAGACATGGGGAAAAGCCCACGGATTATTTCTAACCTATCCACGTTTTTCCCCGCCAAGGTACTGGGGCTCCTTGTGTGTGTGCTTTGCTTCCTTCAGGCCGTGTTGCCATGTCTGCTTATTATAAGCAACCTTTGACTAGTTTTTTCTGTAAAGTCACTTGCAAATAAATGATTTGTAGTAGCTGGTTGATGTTTTTTTGGGCTTGATTCTAAAGTGTACAGTAGTTGCTTATTTGGGCTTGCTTCCACATTTCTTCACATCAAGATATGTAATTGTCCACGGACATCCATCTGAACATATTTTGTGCCTTTTTTATGTTTTAAACATGTTCAAAATATTTTGATTTATTCTCAATGTGTTTTTAAATAACGGATGTACAACCTCACAATGTGTCGCTGTGAGCTTGTAGGATCAGCTATTTTCATTTGTGCTCGTTTTCATAGACCTGGCCACTTGTTTCTCTTGCAAAACTGGCAACACAGCAAGAGAAACTTACTGTATGCACATACTGTACAAACGCAATGCACTATGGACTGTAAGAAAAAGGTGAATACACAACCTATATACATATTTTAGCGTGATGATTAAGTTTAAAACAAGTAATACACTGTCTGGATTAAAAACGGAGTAGTTCTTTAATCAAAACCAGCTGTGGAGGAGGAATCAGGAAGCATGGGAATCAAACTGGTGAGCTTCATTTTTATTGGCTTGTATTGATGTGTATCTCTACACGTCATCACGCAGCACGTTTTCGTTTTCAGGAAGTAATTCAAAAAATATTTCATGGACTTTTGATCCATTGTTAGGTATGCCCATATGATGACCACAGATATGGTCTAAAAGTGTCACTACGCCTTTAAATAAAACATGTTGTTGCTGTCGGGTAGAAACCTCCTTATCTTCATATTCTAATGCCCTACTTGATAGTGGCATACAAAAGTAACAGATCCACAAGCTCCAAACACACCGTCCTTGTAGACCAGAGCTAGTCTTCTATTATTTTCATTACACGACTCATGTTGTTTTTTAATCACGTTTTCTGATTGTGTAAACGTTGGTCGAGTGTTCGAATGGTCCCGTTTTCTTTTTCTGCCATGTTGAAAATATTGTTAGAATGCAGCTCAATGCAGTGCCTCCAGCTCAAAAGAACATCATAATCACAGTCATTTTGGTCACGGTCCACTTCAAGATTAAGGCTCCCTGATTGCCATTCTGTCAAAGCCCACTAGAAATAATTAAGAAGACCGCTGATGAAAACAGACACTGAAAGTGTATCAGGGTCATTTGAGTTTGTACCACTGCCATATAGAGCTAAGAATGTTGTGCTGACAAGGCTTAGGGCTGCCAGTGATTCATTCATTCAGACCTTTATTTATTCTCGAAAGACATTGAGGTTTCCCTCACTTGCAGTGTTGTTGAGATACATCTCGGATTCTCGGTACAATTTCATTATCAAAATTAACATCAATGATAAAACAAAATAAAACAGAAACTTCCCCATATCGTGTTGATGTAATCATGGTGATGTATGGTTGGTAGCAGCATCAACTAGATGTTTTGTTTAATGATAGGGGCAGGTATAAATAAGATGTATCTTCTTCCTGCTCCTTTTCTTTTCTGGTATGGAATATGTAAAAAAATAAGTACAAAGTCATAATCATGTAAAACCATAACTGAAATTAAATAAATAAATATGAAATGAAATGAAATGAAATGAAATGTGCATGGTGCATTAAAACAGAGAAAGCAACCGCAATCTTGTAAGTGTTCGAAAAATGTTGGAAAATGTTGGAATTTTTTTTACATATTTAACTTCTCTTCTGGGGGTCCTGGCACAAATCATTTTCAGATGGGGATCCACAGCCATATACAGTACATCAATTTGGGTTATACACTGTCATTCCGAAGCCCGCTGTTCCGATGTGCTTATTACTAAACCTGTCCCTAACCCTAAACGCACGTGGAAGCCGCCACGTAGTCCAAATGACAGTGCGTCGGAATGTCACTCGATCTGTCACTCATCAATTTTGGGGGTCCTTGACATACATAGGAAAAAAAATAAACTACTGATTTAAGGCATTTGCAGAATCGGCCTTAGGTCTTAACAGGTGAAAGTGACACTAGTGCCACTGACATGAATCTGTTGGCAATAGTTCTCCAGTTTCCCCACAGAGAACTGCTCTCTCCTAGCCGAACACGTAGCTGTGAGTTTTACACAGCAGTAGGAGCACTAACAACAGCACCATTATATGAGGACACGCCATTTCACAGCAGTAAATTGATGAGCAAATACAGCTTTTAGCATCTTTAAGCAAATGTCACTGTCACAATGAAGGTTAATAGCATTAATGGAAGGTTAGAAAATAAGAATGTTTTCTCGCCGCCGAGATGTCGGAAAAGGTTAATCTATTCCCTGTTGTTGAGATGGCATTTAGATTTTTGAAATCTCACCGTGCTTGTAGGGTAACATTTTCCCAAAGCTTAACATGTGCCCTATACCCCCGCAGACATTGGCCAGTGAACCTCAGTGTGAGGACGTATCACAGGCATGAGGGCAGTGGCGCCAACCAAACTATGTGCATGCTCCTGGGGGCCCTGGCTGAACACCGTGGGGTGGGGGTGTGGGTAGTAGGGGAAGTGCGAATGTGCGATACTTTAATAATGATTTCTTTACCCGACATCAGCGGTTGAAGTCCTACGACAGGTTACAGCCCTGCGTGCACCCAGCGTGACACACTGAACATCACCATCACAAGTATTCATACGTTATGATCCAACAGATATAAAAGTGCACAGGCTTGTAACAGTTGCCAAGGCGCCGAACGTGAAAATATTCAATAACTTCCATTTATAGGCAGAATATCACCACCAGATTTACATCACTCACACATCAATGGTGTACTTATGATTGTATGTACAATCAGGGACAGTCGACATAACTTAGCAATGGAGTTCGAGTTCGACTCTTCTGCAGTCAAACCTGTGAACTGTGAAAACACTGTGCATTGAAACAGGCCTAGTTGGTCCATATACAAAAAATGTCTAATCTCCTTTGTTCCTTAATTTGTTTATATTAAAGTATCATCATCTTTACTTCTTGTTATAGGTCTCTATCAATCTCTCCGAGATGAAGACGAGCGAGACAGAATATGTCTCACAGCTTCTGAATGACAATGTGAGGGAGAGCTCTCAACATTATAGATCCAAAATCCTTTCAAAAGAAGAGCCTTTGTCATTTGAAGCCATTTCAAGATGGAGTTAGTGAATTATACTATTATAGGCCCAGTCACTGGACAATAAGCTCTCCGAGCTACGCGGACGCATTAAGTTCCAGGAGGAAACGAGGAATACTAGTGCCCTCATCTTCACTGAAACGTGGCTGGGAAATAAACACACTGACAGCTATGTCGCTCTACAGGGCTTCTCTGTCCACCGCACTGACCGCATCACAGCTGACCCGAAAGGTAAACAGAGCGGGGGAGGAGTTTGTATTTACACCAACGACGCCTGGTGTGAAGACACACACACAATGACGTCACACTGCTCTGTGGACCTGGAATGTCTCTTTGTTAAATGCCGTCCCTTCTGGCTCCCCAGGGAGTTCAGTGCTGTAATTTTATGTGCTGTTTATATTCATCCTGCAGCTAAGACTGATATAGCCCTAAAAGAACTATCAGGTTTTATAAGGTCTCAGGAGTCTGCACATCCAAATGCGGCCATTGTAGTGGCAGGAGACTTCAACAAGGCCAACTTGAAAAAAGTTCTCCCACATTACCACCAGCACATCACAGTGGCCACAAGAGGAGAAAACACTCTGGACCACTGTTACAGCACCGTCCAGAAGGGCTATAAGGCCCTGCTCCGACCACCTTTGGAAAGTCTGTTTGGAAAGTCAGACCACATGTCTATCCAGCTGCTGCCCGCCTACAGGCACAGGCTGAAGCAAACACCTGTCACAGCACGGGAAGTCAGAGTCTGGACAGAGCAGTCCCTCGTCGAACTCCAGGGCCGGTTCCATCACACTGACTGGGGGGTGCACAGGCGGGCTTCTGAGGACAATGTCAGTGTGTATACAGATGCAGTCAACAGTCACATCATAGACTGCATAGATGACACTGTCCAGAGGAAGCTCGTCAGGGTGTACCCTAACCAGCACCCCTGGCTGAACGGCGAGGTCCATCAGGCACTTCAGGCCCGCAACGCAGCCTTTCGGGCTGGGGACATCGGAACCACACGGGCCGACCTCCAGAGGACCATCCGAAAGGCCAAGAAGGAGTATGCGGCCAAACTAGAGGACCAATTTAACAGCGGTGATGTGAGGAGTACGTGGCAAGGCCTACAGAACATTACAAACTACAGGGGAGGGACCAGGCATATAGGGAACCCCCCGGCCTCTCTCCCGAATGAGCTGAACATCTTTTTCACCCGGTTTGAGCAGGCCACAAACACCGCACAACCTGCACCGTCCCCATCCCGGGACACCTGCCCGCTGTCCATCTCTGTCCATGATGTACGGAGAGCCTTTAAAGGGCTGAATATCCACAAGGCTTCAGGCCCGGACAATATACCAGGCCGTGTCCTCAAGGCCTGTGCGGACCAGCTAGCAGATGTGTACACAGACATCTTTAACCTCTCCCTTTTCCAAGGAGTGGTCCCTTCCAGCTTCAAGATGTCCACCATTGTCCCGGTCCCAAAGCAGTCCAAGGTGGCAGGCTTGAATGACTGGAGACCTGTCGCTCTAACCTCCATTGCATGTAAATGCTTTGAACGGTTAGTGAGAGACTACATCTGTGCGATGCTGCCCCCTACCCTGGACCCCTGGCAATTTGCATACCGGAAGAACAGATCGACCGACGACGCAATTGCACTGGCTCTCCACTCCGCCCTCCAACATCTGGACGTGAAGAACAAGGGCAGCAGGTGTGTAAGGATGCTGTTTGTGGACTACAGTTCAGCCTTTAACACCATAGTTCCTGCCAGGCTCGATGCAAAGCTCAAAGTCCTGGGTGTGCATCCGGCACTGTGCACCTGGATACTGAACTTCCTGACAAACCGCTGCCAAGTTGTGAGAATGGGTGACATAACATCTGACCCCCTGACCCTTAGCACTGGAGCCCCCCAAGGCTGTGTGCTGAGCCCCCTCCTCTATTCCCTCTATACCCACGACTGCGAGACCAAGCTCAGCTCCAACATCATGGTCAAGTATGCGGACGACACGACAGTCATGGGCATGATTGTAAATGATGACGATACTGCATACAGAGAGGAGATCAGACTACTGGCTCTACGATGTCAGGAGGACAATCTCACCCTCAATGCTAAAAAGACCAAGGAGTTGATTGTGGACTACAGGGTACCAAGGAGAGAGCACGCCCCTATCTATATTGATGGAGTGGCGGTGGAGAGGGTCAGTGAATTCAAGTTCCTTGGGGTACACATCACTCAAGACCTTAAATGGTCAACACACACCACACACGTGACAAAGAAGGCCCAACAACGCCTCCACTGCCTCCGGCAGCTGAAAAAGTTCAGTGTCAGCCCCAGAATCCTCAGGTGCTTCTACAACAGCACGGTCGAGAGCGTGCTGTTGTACTGCTGTACTGCTTGGTATGGCAGTTGCACCGCACTCGACAGGGGGGCCTTGCAGAGGGTGGTGAAAGCGGCCCAGCGCATCATAGGAGGTCAACTTCCATCCCTCCAAGAACTCTATGAAAAAAGATGCACAGCCAAAGCAAATCGGATCATCAAAGACACTTACCACCCCAGCCATAAACTTTTCAAGGCCTGCAGAAACCCTCGCCCTGGTAAACGGTTTCTTAGCATCCCAAGTACCACCAATAGGACACTAAATAGTTTTTTCCCCACGGTAGTGAGACTGCTAAATAAGCAGTAGTGTAGGACACACTGGACTTAAATTATCGTTTTTATCTTATATTATCTATTATCTTTATTTATTTATTAAATATGAGTGTCGTTTGTAATCAAACGTTCTTAAAGTTTTTTGCACTTTTTTGCACTTCAACTGCTGTTGTTTCAAGCTGCACTACAATGCTTTTCACCCACTGTCTTACTTGTAATTCATGTGATGTGACAATAAAGTTCTATTCTATTCTAGGCCTGGGGAGAAGAATTGCCAGATGGCTGCTTGTCATTCTCCATCAGTTGGGGCTCTCAGCTCCCCTGTCCAGGAAGCATGCCTTTACTAGAAAAGCTAACTGCAGAAAAAGTAAGGATGTGCAATATCAATGACAAGTAGGGATGTGCACTATAAATGACAAGTAGGGATGTGCACTATAAATGACAAGTAGGGATGTGCAATATAAATGACAAGTAGGGATGTGCACTATAAATGACAAGTAGGGATGTGCAATATAAATGACAAGTAGGGATGTGCAATATAAATGACAAGTAGGGATGTGCAATATAAATGACAAGTAGGGATGTGCAATATAAATGACAAGTAGGGATGTGCAATATAAATGACAAGTATGGATGTGCAATATAAATGACAAGTATGGATGTGCAATATAAATGACAAGTATGGATGTGCAATATAAATGACAAGTAGGGATGTGCAATATAAATGACAAGTAGGGATGTGCAATATAAATGACAATTTCTCTCTCTCGGATAAACGGGAAAAGTAATTATTACCATTGTTCTCATAACGGAATTTCATCTGATTACTACAGCTAATAATGTGGCGCTCTATTGGGGGTAGTTTGGCATTTTACACAGTATGTAAACAAGTGTGACGAGATTAGTAGTGTATGAGCATGGCCAATAAATCAGTTATTTTAGTATGTATCATTTTATTATTTGACTCAGATGGTATCGGCAATTATGCAGGCGATTTTAAACCACTTCCAACCTGACTTCCCTATAATAGGCAGAAATTGTCAAAACAGTGTCTCTTGTAGATGGGTTATTTTTGAACATCTTTGAATAGCCTTATTCAAAGACTTAATTAATCTTTGATTAGAGCTTAAGTGGTGCTTCATCTCAGCCATCGCAGGGCCGCTGAGAGGTACCGTAATTACACTACTAACATGTGCAACAAAATCCGGGCGGGCGCTCGTATTTGACATTCCGTTTCTCTCCAAAGTTGAATTTTGCCACTATGGTTGGGGCAGCCATCCTATATTACAATTGAAAACATGTGCCCAAAAGCACGCACAGGAACAAAAGGCACCAGCTACTACGTCACTGACACGCTGCAACACACACTGCAACAACACACTAACACGACACAGCCTTACCCTCCGCGTCGATCCACGGCTATCTCCTCATGTCGCGCCGCACGGTCACACTCGACACCAGCCGCGTAACAATTGTCATCGCACTGCCACTAAAGCCGGCTCCCGTCCACACTCGCAAACAATATCAATATCAATAATAAACACAAACACGCCACAAGCACCGACACCCCCGCCTAATTTGTTGCCACGTCTATGAAAACAAGCACCGAAAAAATGCCAATCAACACGCTACTTACACACACTACCACTCGCTTACAATACGCGGACCTGGCAACACTACATTCTCTCTCCCATTTGCTCAGAGCCCACCACGTGACCCACACAGGGAGGGAGACGATTGCGTGATGCTTCTATGTACAGGATTCTATAGGTCACCACTTTTGGTGTGACACACATACGGCTTCTGTTTACTAATATGCGTTGTCAACACGTGCTGAGTTGACAAACATTGACCGATTTCGGAGAAGACTGATAGTTTCTCCTTTACTACTTAGGCTGTGGAAGTATTCACACTAGGCAACTTTTGCATTTATTGGCATTGCCAATTTGGGGAGAAAAGGAGGACGAGGAGGTGATCAAGCTCCACAACACCACATTGGTAGGTAGCCTCAAGGCTGCATTTATTTGCCTTCTTTTTCCTCTCGAGGCTGCATGGGATGATGTGAACCCCTCCAGCAGGCTAGGGAGCACCGCTCCGGTTAGCGGAAAATGACCGCGGGGTGCGGGTTGCCAGGTTTTTTTATAAGTAAAGTATTTACATTCAATTAAAAAAACATATATATATAATACATTTTAATTTACGTCATATTTAGCGGCATTTCGACCAAATTTCTCTGTTCTTTGTCAATGGCAAATATTGAGACGTGTGGGGACTAAAGCTGTATATAGGAGGGCCCTCAAACACATTATTTCATAACTTTTCATCGTGCTCCTAAAAAAAAATGTGGCATTGCCAATTTGGGGAGAAAAGGAGGACGAGGAGGTGATCAAGCTCCACAACACCACATTGGGAGGTAGCCTCAAGGCTGCATTTATTTGCCTTCTTTTTCCTCTCGAGGCTGCATGGGATGATGTGAACCCCTCCAGCAGGCTAGGGAGCACCGCTCCGGTTAGCGGAAAATGACCGCGGGGTGCGGGTTGCCAGGTTTTTTTATAAGTAAAGTATTTACATTCAATTAAAAAAACATATATATATAATACATTTTAATTTACGTCATATTTAGCGGCATTTCGACCTAATTTCTCTGTTCTTTGTCAATGGCAAATATTGAGACGTGTGGGGACTAAAGCTGTATATAGGAGGGCCCTCAAACACATTATTTCATAACTTTTCATCGTGCTCCTAAAAAAAAATGTGTGCTACTAGCCGCAATTACATACACAGTTAAAATAATAAGAAATTTGCCCCAACGACTGCGTCGACACCTGGCGTGGAACAAACGGGACGAACCGAGGCGCATATATGGATAACAACACTACACGCGCGCTGCAACACAAAACAGCTGCATACAACGCGTGTCACTGTGCACTTCTGTATCTGTGGACTTCTGTATCGCAACGCGGGCCAACGCAACTCTGGGATGAGCGGGCCGAAGGCCCGCGAAATTCTAGTAAACTACATAGGTTCATCCGATGTTCTGGGAATCTTTGTAAAGTTAGTGTTAGTAAAAAGCAGGTAAAAGAGTCATGTTTGAGCAGACTAACATCAGTCACTACAATGTAGAAGAGCTGACTGTACCCCGCAGATATCTTGTCTCCGCCTAGAGGAAATATGTTGGCTGCAACCATAGAGTAATAAAAGGATAGAGACTGAACCGGAGCGACAGCCCCGCCGTCATAACTCCACGGGTCCGCCTGCAGTCCCCGCTCTTACCACTAGGGCCGAGCGCCTCAACGTTGGAGAGCCTCACTGGGGCTTGGCTGCAACCAGGGGACCAGTCTCTGAATGTGTCTATATGCTATACGTATGTAATCCAGCCCATGGGTACAATGGGTTGCATTTTGGCGGTTGGAGGCAATGCAATGTGCAATGGTGTCATCTCTATTGATACTCACCCCTTGTTCAAGTCTAAAATTAAATGCAACATGGATTATATTGTGAACTTAAATAATTTAAAAGCTTTTTCAACCATACAAGTATTAAAGTAACCATCAACATTTAAAATGTACTTTAATTCATCTTAATGAGCAGGCAATATGGCTCAAGTGTGTGATCCTGAATTATCCTCTACTGCAAATGGCACTAATAAAATAATGATGATGTGGCATTAAAACAGTCTGTTTAGTTTTGAATTAAGCCTTATTAGTGTGGCCCACTGCAATGCATAGGGCAAACTGTTATGCATCTTTCATAAAACACTGATATTAGAGGCCAAAGAAATTAAGCAATAAAAGCACGTAGGCCTATAGCTGTAACAAGTGGTGAGGGGCATAGTTAAGCAGGTCAATGTGGGTGAAATTGAAGCTCCCTTAATTAGGCGTTAAGGAACAGTGTTAAATTTAATGATAGAGCCATTTGGTGCATAATAGTGATTCAGGGAATAAATTAGACTAGCCTAAATCGTAAAACAGTTGGTCTCACATGTCTTTTATAATTTTATTTTATAATGATTGAGAGTGTGATTTTGTGCTTATGATTCAAAGAATCACAAGCACAAGCACGTGTACCTGGAAAAGCTACTATATATCCTACAATCCTAGCTAAGAGCTTGGCCAACCAATCTATATGGTCATTGAGCATTGGGATAGTGTCTGACAAAGCATATTTTTTTCCCTCAGTTTTAAGCTGTATATTCTCATTTGTGGCAAGTTTGAGGGGATCTGCATGCACTTGGTCAAACAGGAAAACATGAGAATCAGTTCTTTCACCGGAAAATGATCTGTCCTAGCTACAGTACTTCGTCATACAAGATAAGAGTTTTGCACAAAAGTATAGTATATATTACAGCATATCTAGCTCACAACACAATCTACAAGCTCACAATAAAACCCCTGGCATCGTTTTTGAGGGGCGCTAGCCCCTCCTATATACAGGTTTAATGTTTGTTTTGAATTCAATGTTTGTTTTAAAAACGCCATTGACAATGAAGGGAAATTTTCAAAATATAACCTCCACACAGTTGTTGCAACTTGCAAGGCACGACTTGCATCGGGGCAACCACACATGCAAATTCTTGAAATTGCACCTTTCTGTTTCACACATGCCCTTTAAAACTGTAAACTTGTGATTTGACAATACAATTCACGTCATTGTCACTTACAGTAGATGCACTGGTTGGGTAACCTGACTCCGCCAGATGGTGGCGCTAGTATTGATTCACAAGTTCACAACACAGCCTTCATGTGGGATCACTCGTGGAGTAGCGATGAACCGAGCTGGCCGCGGCTCGGACCAATCAACGGCAGCTACGGGTGGGATCTGCCAATCATCTGCCAAGTAGCTTGAAAAAAAGGGTCTGCCTTCTTCAGCGATTCCAGATGGAAGTTGGTTGTGAACGTCTTCCATCTGGCAGAGTCAGGTTACTGGTTGGGTACATACATGTGAAAAACGTACACTCGGAAGCTCCACTAAAGATACAAATAAATAAAATCACACTTGTACGAAGTGAGGGGCGCTCTTATCATCATACAGTAACATCACATTGCGTGCTCAGCCAATAAACTCATTTCTGTGGTACAAACACACAAAGCTGGGCATAGGAGGGCTATTGCACTCAAAAACATGATAAAACACTCAATAAACAATAAATCAGGGCAAGAATATCATCAATCAATTCCCCTCTATACCAGCAGTTGTCAGGCACTGGAGTATAGTCTGGTGGTGTTTATTTTGGTAGAAGGGGGATGTTTCTGCGCTACCAAAACAAATAACACACCAAAATATATGGAGAGCTAGGGCAGTGTGTTTCTGCATGCAGGTAAACACCAGTGGCTCACGATTGCTGATATCCTACTATAAATGCGCCACGTCTCTCTCTGTGTGTGTGTGTGTGTGTGTGTGTGTGTGTGTGTGTGTGTGTGTGTGTGTGTGTGTGTGTGTGCGTGTCTGCGTGTGTGTACGGTTGTAATGCACATATCTCGAGAACCGTTTTCCCCACCGACTTCATATTCGACACACGCGTTCCACACCCCCGCAGGGAGTGCAGTGCCCGGACTCAAGTCGGTCGGACCCACGGTTCTCCAGAACCACCACAAAAGGCTCTGGTCAGGCTCTGCCAGTGGGCAGCCTAAATCCCCTCACCTGTGCAATTTCCAGCCTCTGCCTCAGCCAATTGATTGCCATGGCAACCCCACACCAGACAATTGATTAGCCTACTTAACCACAGTCACAGTCAATCAGTTTGCCCTCTTCACACACAGGCAGATACAGAGATCTCCATGTGGGACACAGACAGACAGTTAAAACGGGTGCTATGACAAGTTGACAACGGGTATTATTAGGTTCCCAAGTTGCATCGTTCTCAAGTAGGCCGGTAGCCGACGGGCACGTACAGGTTTAGTAGAGGCAAATAAAGGGTAAAACATACTATGCATTTAAGTGCCTATAGTCATCATAGCAGCTAACCATGCAGGAGCATTTCACAAAAACATCATGTTGATATAACATCAAGAAAAGTGTAAGCTACAGCAAAATGAAGTAAGTAACTCAAGCCTCCAAGTGAATATTGCATTGTGCATTTGGGCAGCGGTCCCCAAACTCTTTTGGCCGTTCACCCCCCGTTACCTCCCGACCTAGTTGACGCACCCCCCAACGCTAAGTTTCGTTTCGGCCGAAAATTATAAAAAATATATTATATGATTATGGCAAATAATCACAGAATGTCACTGCACTGAGAGACATGCAGCTGCTGTATACTCCCACAGCTACTCTATACATCTGCTTACAACAGTGGTTTACCGTTTTTTGCCGTTTGTGCCAAATAACACCATAAAACCGCCATTACCCGTTTCATGTCGCGCACCCCCTAGACTCCTAGAGGGTGTCTGTGCACCACAAGGGGTGCACGCACCACAGTTTGGGAACCCCTGGATTAACCCATTAGAACCAGGAAAGCATTTGTGTCATTTTAGGTTTTTGCTATACAGCACATTGGTTTTCTATAAAAAATAGCAGATATACAAGCTCATAGTGCGTCACTTTGTGCCAAGCTATGAGTAGATCTGTTATCAGTGGCGTTCAAACTTTTATGCCAAGGACCACCCAACATTATGTATTTGGCCGTGGTGGAAGCCCATCTCAAAATATTTTGTCCCAGGGACCCCCAGAAGCAAAGATTTGAGTTAAACGTCTTCGCTTTAAAATGTATATTCAAAGATTTGCACAATTATTCAACATGTTTCAAAAAGTCAAAATAGACAATTAAGTCATGTAGGCCTATACTAAAGTGTAGGGCTGAACATGCTTGCAGCACATGCTTGGGCATTCGACAATAAAAGTCTCTACAATTGCTATAAAATGTGTATCAAATCATGTTGGGCATAAACAAGAAGTTGAAGGATATATTTAAGTGAAAAGTAATGATGCACCGTGCATGTTCACACTTCACAGCATGTATAGCCTACTTTACATTTTTCATAGCCATATATTGTGGGCACAATAGTGCACACAGCACACTCTTCCTGTATCAAGCTGAGCATAGGCTATTACCATGTAGGTCCATATGGGGCTAACATGATAAACACTACTCATCATGATAAACACTCATGCATCTCGTTTTATTTACACGCAGTCTCTCTAGTCTGACAGTCAGATTCCCTCTCTCTGGCTGGAAAGAGGCAGCAGCAGCCTATAGGCTATACTGCAGCTCCGCTCTCCCGGACACCATACGTCCGACAAACAACGAATTAACCCAATACACGTAGAAAATAAGAACATTTCTACAGGTTAGTAGCCTATGTTTACGTTATAACTTAACAATACGGAGCTATTTGAAGCCCTCTGCCTCAGCGACACCGGAGCGCATTTCAGTTAAAATCCTCATCAGCTCAAAGTGGATAAGAAGACAAAATCAGCACAGGTTTATATTTATATTATAATAATCAATGAAAAACGAAATCAGGATCAAAACTTGAAACGCGTATCCTACCTGTGTATTGCAAGAGAAACATTGTCCACTCACTCAGGGCGAGTTGTAACAGTGATCCTAATCTCTTGTGTAGTAATTAGCCTACAGAATTTAGAACTAGAAGAGAAACGACGTAGCAAAAATCCGTTTGAAAGAAGTCCGCTCCGCTCCGCAGACTGGGCTGCAGTGAGAGGAGACGGTCGAGGTGGGACCTTTTAGCTGAAAGACTCACGCTCGCACGCGCACGGACGACGTGCACGAGTGGGTGCGTTCAATGTTCAAAATGGAGCTAAATTGACTCATCCGAGGTGGAAAATCTGTGTCCCCAGGCCAAAGGTTGAGAACCCTTATTGATGGAGTCTGTCACTGTCTGTACTCAGTAGTAGCGCAATCTGGTTACCCATTGGAAAAACAAGGGAAAAACAGCGCCCTCTTTTAACGTGAGTCAACAGTCTGTCTCGAGCACAGAGTATAGGCTAAAACATGTTGCATTAATTGCCCGTTCCATATCCCCAGTGTCAAAGCGCCACAGCTGGTGATGATGAACGGAGCTGAACGTGAATCCCCACCACCGCCCACCCCTTTTTTTTCACTGTATATGTTTCTTTTCCCTTTTTACCTCCTTTATGATGAATTCCTGTTCTGTCCTTTGTCTATATAGAAGTGTCTATTTGTATCTGTCTATAAGTGTCTGTTCTGTCCTTTGTCTATATAGAAGTGTCTATTTGTACGTCTCTAAATGTTTTTGATGAATTGAACATTGTGGACCCTATTGGAAACAAGTGTAATGCTTAATTGGGTCGTCCACTCACAGTTAACAGCCTTTGTATTGAGTTTGTGCTTGAAATGTACTGTAATTCTGCAAACTGTTAATAAACTTTTCAATCAATCAATCAATCAATCAATGAATAGAGGCTATTCCATGTTCTTCATGCACTCTACTCTCTCCAGGACCAGGAGCCCCACAGTTGAGCAATCCAACGTGCACAGTCTCATTGTTGAGGGAATCTATTTACTTGTACAAGGCTATTTATGTATTTACGTCCTGCTGGGGAATTTCACTTTCAAACATTTTGGGGACATAATTTTGTGAGCACTCCAGACAGTTTTTAAGTTGCTTGATTCAGTATTTAAATACCAATTTGATATTGATTTGATCAGACATGCCCCTTTCCTATTACAAACCCATTTTACTGGTTCAAACCATTAACAAGTAACTTCAAACTCAATTTGAATCATGTTAGATTAATTGAAAATATCCGTCCTTGACTGATATTGTGGGAGGGGGCTTTGCTTTTTCAATGACTTTTTTCCATTTATAATAAAAAATAAAAATAAAACTTGGCCCCCTCATATTAGGAGGACTGTGAGAGTCACCCGAACCAAGAGCGATATTCATTTTTGAAAAATGTATTCTGGGTCAAACTATATTCTCTTTTTGCCCTGAGACAACATCCATTGCTTTCACAAAGCAATTACAAAAGTAGGCCTAAATGTATGTATTTGCCCAAGGCCATGAGATCATGTCCTTTTGACTGAGAATTCTGAAATGTCCTCTCAATGGCCTCAAAACACAAATCTAACAAATTGACTTTGGGCAGTTTGGGGTAACAGCCTTGATTTAATTAGAGAACTAAACTAGAAAAAGTGCCCCTCGGGGCACAGGTCTCCACCAGGGCAGGTCGGGTTGTGGCCTCCTGGTGGCGCTATAATAGGCCAATGTGAAAAGGGTGCCATTTCTTCATACGCCTTTGATGGCAATTGGATGTGTTTTGCAAAAATCAACCTGTTGGTGGCGCTATAACAGGCCAATGTGAAAAGGGTGGGATATATTCCTCAGCCTAGTAAATGTGTGAAAGATTTCACGTAAATTGCATGCTGCGTTCATGATTTGAGGCTTTTGTTCAAAACTGGGCAATCTTGCAAACTGTGAAAGCCTTATAGCCAATTAGGATGGAATATGAAATATCGGACAGATCCGACTTGAGCACATGACCATAGAGATACTGTGTAACGATTTGTGAGATGTTTGGACAGAATCTGGAGGAATAATATCCAAAAAAGTCGTGGCGCTATAAAAGGCAGATGCGGAAAATGCAGGTCAAAGGTTTGTCCTTGGCCTCTAGGGAGTGTGCATGCAACGTTTCACGCAGATCGGTGCAGTTTTAGGTAAAAAATGTGAAAAGCTGCCTCATGGTGGCGCTATAACAGGCCGTTCTGGAAAATGTGGGGCAGAGGTTCATCGTTGGCATCCAGGGAGTGTGTGTGCAAAGTTTGGCATCGCCCGGGTTAACGGTGCCGGAGATTAGCTGGTAACAGACGGACGGAAGGACGGACACACACACACACGGACACACACACACACACACGGACGGAGTGCAAAACATACTCTCTCCCCATGCCTTCGGCCTGGTGGAGACAATAAGGCATCAGCTGCTGACAGAGCAGTGTATGTCATTTCCTGGATATGGAAATGGCATGTTTACAGCCATGCTTGAGAGGTAGCTACGCTAAAAGATGATACAGTACATACAGTATATGATTCAGATGGATTTATGGGTACTACAGTATAACGTATGGCAGAGAGATTACCAGATGATGATAATCTCCCCATGCTAATGAAATAATAACATCTAACCCTGGAATGGATAACCATACATGGAGAAGACTGCAGGATCACCTAGATCTGCATATATGGAGCCGGCCAGCAACACTACATCTGACCTCAAACCTCACACCCTTACTGTAGATCTCCATATATGGAGCTGACCTGTTCTGACATTCCATATGTTGATCCCTCCCCACCCGTTATCCTGTTCCGACATTCCATGTGTTGATCTGACCTCATCAAACCCTGTATGTACACTAAAGACACACTCCATATATGGCCAGTACAGAATTCATTCCATATGTGATCTGACCCCCCAGCGACGGCACCCAGCCAGTGCCGTCGCTACCTATGCGCGCAATACGCACTGCGCGTAGGGTTTATTTGCATTCCCATACACTGACACGAACCATACGTCAAGCTGTGACTCCGCCCACCCCCGGGGGAAGTTGTGATTTGCTCTCGTTCACTGCAATTTTCAAAACAATATTGAGCAGAGTAGCGATTATCAAACGTATTTGCAATGCCATACGTTGAAAGATCTGTTGCCCGTGGACAAGGCACGCTACCTCCGCAAGTTAGATAGCATCGGCATAGATGTTTGTCCGTATGTGATTAAGGATTGGACCAAGTTGCATTGGCAGCCATAGAAAATTCTTACCCCAGGCTAAAACCGGATGTGACGTTTTTGGGCGTTTCTGTCTAGCTTCGTGTGTCAGTGTATTGCACGACCGAGACCCATCACATGAAATCTTACATTGAAATGGCATGTGTCATGCACTTCACGGATTCACAGACTTCAGATTCCTAAGACATTCCATTGTCCTTTTCAACAAAAATGCTTCATCATAAATTAAGTAAATGTTTTCCAGGCCAACAATGCCAGTGCATGCTCTTATTCAATGTATATATCCCCTGGGGAATGATGTTTGTTATTTATTTTAAACAATGATTTTAATGGTTGCTTAGTCAGGCAAAACATTAATCAAGCACTAATTGGACTATGCATCAGTAGATGACAGCACACATGTTTTTTATGGTGAGTGGGAAATTATGTGTGCTGTAAGCCTACTTGTGTTGTACAGTACAGTCCTCTTTAGTCAAATAAACTGCTTGATTTTAAAATGCAATGAAATAAATCAATACTATTCTGACTGGAACATTTTCACCACTTCCCCATTGAAAATCACACCCGTGTGAAGTAAGTGGTGCAACTCCGTGTGGGGGTCCCCGGGGGGGTGGGGAGTTCCAGACCCACAGGAACGCACCCAGGGTGCCGGCCCGATTCCGGCGAGCCGCCCCGCGTCCGAAACGGTTGAGAAATGACAGAGTTACCACGTGGGGGTCCCTCTACTGTACTGTACTGTACTGTACTGTACTGTACTGTACTGTACTGTACTGTACTGTACTGTACTGTACTGTACTGTACTGTACTGGCACACCGGAAATCACCATATATACAGTTAATATGTCCGTGTGTGTTTGCGTGTGTGTTAGGTTGTGCACAGGTGGTGAAAAACAACCATGCTGTTTTCGTGCTCATACCCAGGCAGCCAGCCAGCCAGCCAGCTACCCACACACACTTAAGAAAGTGGTTTGCACCACTTAAAAATAAAGAGAAAAGAAAAGAAAAGAAGCAATTTAAAAAAAAAGTCAACATATGCTCCTCAATTTCTCTTCAATCATGTTGCCATGAATGTAAACAAAAAGAACTCTACAGTAATTGGATGTCGGCCAGCTCATTCCAGCTTCAAATACAGTATTAATGGAAAAGGGTGGTCGATCCTCTCTGATGTGAAGACTTGTACCATCATGAATTTGTTGAGTTAACATGGACATATCTCATGAATTATTCAAAATCAATTACTCCACAGTAAATGTGACCCAGACCTCATGGGTAACTTCATGGCTGTATTGCATTTTTAACAAAGGCCTTGAGAGGCAGGGGTCATTCGATTCAGCATGTTTGTATTCCATAGTTGTCCACATTATGCAAAAACAAATGTAAATAGATTGGACCCCCCAAAAAGCTACTGTATAATAAATTATGATGTCCTAGATTTCATCAACACAATGTAACAATTAACATTATACTTTAATCACACCATAAACACAAGGTGTGTGTTTTGTTCTTTTTCTTCAAGGAAATCTAGGAATTACATATATAATCTTTTTTCTCTTCATGGTAATATTATGGTACTATCGTCTCTGTTGGGTGTATGTAACCTCATATGTCCAAAACGGTTACTTTTCAGGATTCAAATTCAAATATATAAAAAATAGCAATCTGCAAGCTCAAAACATGATGTTTCGAGCTTGTAGATCTGCTATTTTTGATAAGCTTGTGTGGCACTGCACTGTAGTATGATGACCAAGTGGGCATTAATTATATTAAAATATGATGAGATAAGAGGCTTCTGCCCGACACCAACGATATGTTGTACTAATATGCCCTTTCCTTTCAAACAAGAGGTTTCAAGTAGACCTGCCAGCAAGAGGGGATGATATTTAAAGGTTCTGCTCAGTTTAGCACTGCAGTGTTATTTGGTATCATCCATCTGGAGATCAATGAATGGTGCAGTTACAGCTCAGACAGGAGTGAAGAATGTCACACGTTGAAGGTCAGAGGTGCTTCATTAACTCCCATCGCCCCGCGTCGAGGGAAAGACCGATCATTCTGCGCTCAGGATGGGGGAAACCTTTGTCCGTTGCATTCTTTGTGGCATCCCGTGACCTCTACTTATCTTCATCCCTTTAATTTGAATTAAGCCTATATAGCCTTGCTTTTTCCTCCTCCATTCTTACTTCAACATCTCTTCCCCCGGCCTTGATAATTAGCAAATGATGATGTGGAAATGGAAGGTTGGGGTGACTTCCCTGACCAGATATTAGTCACACCGCATTAACAGAGTGGTGCAGTGTCGCAGTACACAGACTGACCAGATTGTCACACCTCATTAACAGAGTGGTGCAGTGTCGCAGTAGACTGACCAGATAGTCACACCTCATTAACAGAGTGGTGCAGTGTCGCAGTAGACTGACCAGATAGTCACACCTCATTAACAGAGTGGTGCAGTGTCGCAGTAGACTGACCAGATAGTCACACCTCATTAACAGAGTGGTGCAGTGTCGCAGTAGACTGACCAGATAGTCACACCTCATTAACAGAGTGGTGCAGTGTCGCAGTAGACTGACCAGATAGTCACACCTCATTAACATAGTGGTGCAGTGTCGCAGTACAGACTGACCAGATAGTCACACCTCATTAACAGAGTGGTGCAGTGTCGCAGTACACAGACTGACCAGATTGTCACACCTCATTAACAGAGTGGTGCAGTGTCGCAGTACACAGACTGACCAGATAGTCACACCGCATTAACAGAGTGGTGCAGTGTCGCAGTACACAGACTGACCAGATTGTCACACCTCATTAACAGAGTGGTGCAGTGTCGCAGTACACAGACTGACCAGATAGTCACACCTCATTAACAGAGTGGTGCAGTGTCGCAGTACACAGACTGACCAGATAGTCACACCTCAGGAAAGTCAGGGGGTTTCCAGGGAAGGAGTGCAGCAGGGGCATCATTAAAGTACGATATATATATATATATATTGTGGGATGTCGCTAGGCAACCAGCCGCCAGGTAAGCATGGGACCCGAGAGAGCCAGTGGGGAAGGAGCAGAGAGCAGCCGGGAAGACCACGCCCAGCGCTGGGCCGGGTGATCAACGCCCGTTACGTCCCCGCCTATGTGCTGTCTCAAGTTCAAGGCTACTCATCAGGCCCACCTGCGTGGCCAGACAGACAGCTCAAATGCAGACGAGGCTGCTCTTGCTCTCACTGACTCTCCGACAGGACAGATCGGGCCATACTCTGGCGGTAAGCGATTCCCCACGCACTCACACAAACACTTGCAGAGTGATGTTGTTTATGCAGAACAGCGCTAATGTTCACGATTATCTTTCTCTCATAGGTAACCTGCTCCCGATCAAATCTGTGATCATATGAACCCCGCCTGGCTGGAAACGACGGGCAACGAAGTACCTGTCACAGCCCAGGCGGAATTGTGTTAAGGCAAAGCAGCCACCCACTGTGGCCTTCCTCCCCCGGAAAGGAAGGACTGTTTAAAACCCCCTTAAAGAGGAGGACATTTAAGTTGTTGTTACGCTGCTTTATGATTTCGCTCATGCCCACGGCATGAGCGATACCTGTATACCTGCCGTATTGGCGATACCTGCTACCTGCCTGAGTGCTCTGGTGTTGTTCAGTTCCCACAATATATATATATATATATATGAGAGACAAAAAAGGGACTCCTGCACATCAAAAAAAAACTATGGGAGGTGCAAGTCTTGTTAGCAGGCATAGACTTCAAAAGGGGAAAAAAACCTTCCAAGGAAGGGACTGCACACTCCAGGGAACAGAGACGGACAACTTAGGCCTACTGCATCAACTTATTTATTAACTTGTTTTGCCGTGACCTTTGTCAGGTGCTATGACAAAGCTTGTGTGTGTGTGTGTGTGTGTGTGTGTGTGTGTGTGTGTGTGTGTGTGTGTGTGTGTGTGTGTGTGTGTGTGTGTGTGTGTGTGTGTGTGTGTGTGTGTGTGTGTGTGTGTGTGTGTGTGTGTGTGTGCGTGTGTGTGTGTGTTCTAAAGCTGGTCTGGGTTTAGCCAGACCAGGATTGAAAAAATGGATTGAAAAAAATAAAGGTTTACAGTGTGATAAGAATGATAACACATTTTATAGAGGCTATTTTGCACAGATACCCATGTGTGAGATTGTGACTTGGACCTTGAAATGCATAGATGCACAGAGAGAGAGAGCAAGCTGGGCAGGTGGGTAGGAGGCAGCAAGGTACATTCATTATCACCTGAGTGACCTGCACACAGCGCTGCATGAGACCAGAGTAATAGGAGAGGACCTACTCTATGGAGAGGACACGCTCATCAACTCAAGCCCAACCAGAAGATTTGCCTCTTTTCATTCCTCTCCTCTCACTTGTCGCACTACTCCATTCGTCTCTTACACCACTGCATTTCTATTCTTGTGCTCATTGTTTTGGTCCAGCCTTCTATTCCTATACTTATGTGTCTCTCACAGTGACTGGTCTGACATGTCAGATCTAGTCTAATAACCCTGCATGGACAATCTTGCCCTAATTTTAACCATATGAGTCATTGCTCATCTTTATGCACATATCTTGTATGTTGTTGCTGGCGGGCAGAACCCTTGAATCTCCATATTTCAACTTGTCTCCCCGTCCCCCGCTCTGTAAATGAATGCCCTACTTCGTCCTACAATATTATTATCTATCTAACCTTTGCCAGAGGAAATGAGCCTTCACTTTCATGTAAAACCTCTCGACATGTGAGGTCTCTCTGTCGCCACTCTCTCAGCGTCTGGTTGTTGTAGAATCACAACAGGATGCTGGTGGTATGGAAAGTAAATGTGGGAAAATGGAAAATGGAGGGTGGGAACAACATGTCGGGAATGCTTCAGCTGGTTGTCTTGTTTCACTCAATGTCCAGCACATGTACAATTTCGGAACAGGTAATAACCTATTCTATCCACTACGGCTTGCCAATCCGGATGCCGCGCTCGTCAACAAGTAAGGCCATCTGCTGCTCGCCGTGGGCACCAGGGAACGATGGTACCGTAATCAGACACAGAGCACTTACCAGCAAATCCTCTTTGTGATGTGATGTGAAATCTGTACACTCCACCGGTCATGTGAAAGGCCGCCTCCAGTGCTGTAGAACACACCTCAGTGGGTGAACACGCACGCATGTGTGGGTGAACACGCACGCACGTGTGGGTGAACGCACACACACACACACACACACACACACACACACACACACACACACACACACACACACACACACACACACACACACACACACACACACACACACACACACACACACACACACACACACACACACACACACACTTTGTATTTTAGAGTTGTGCAAAGCTCTTGTAGCAAATCTTGTATTCTTTTTTTCTTTTCTTTTTTAACAACAACAAATACAACAAAGGTCTGAGATCAGTCTCGATTCATTGTCTTTAGAAACAAGGCCAAACAGAAACTCGAGCTCACTGGAATGGAATCCCATCTAGATGTACTGTAGCCTTCTCTGCAAGGATACTGAGAGGACAAGGTAATGAAAGGAACCTGAACCATTTCAATGAGCACTAAAGTTATTTTGGCAATTTGGAAAACAAAACAGAGAATTAAAATGTGTCTGGGGCTAACAGAAACATTCAACACATTTCAAAACAGAGGACACACTAATTTAAGCTGCAGGCCAAGGCTTTATGACAGCTCACCGAGCAGACATGTTCTTTCCAACACAATACACACATCACCATCACCAGGAACAAAACTGTTGTGACCAAACCACCAAAAGCTGAAGAAAACCATTTTAGACCACACTGAACTGTGGTTTTCCAGAAAACTCTAATTAATCCGAGCACTGCTTTTAAACTGCAGAAAAGCAGCACTTGTATGGTGATTTTCTCTTCACTGCCTCTGGTAAAGAGGGAGGAGTGGAGTTACGGATGAGAAATAGGCCAGTCAATCTATGATTTGACCCAAAAGAAATTGCAATAGTAATCGTTCAAGGTTTTTTTATGATCCTTACGGTCATCCATTATATAAATTGTGGATCTGTTTCAGCAAATCGTTGATCAGGCCACTTATGCACACATAACCTCTTGGTTATAGGGTCCATTGGGTTGCTCTTACAGAAAGTATTCAAAATTGTAATATGTATCACTCTATTCAATCTACCATGCCCAGTGTCATCGCATTTAAACCGTTTCCATTTATTGGGAGTAATCCCTCAGGGGCCTGCACGTCTCCGTCTACTCCAAATCTCTCCAACGAAAATAGCCAGTCCACAAGCTCCACAACACGTGTATGTCATTAAAATCATTCATCATTTCTCAGTGGGCGTTGCGTGTGTTTATCCTCAACTACATCTATTTTCACACCAAGAGACAACAAGACGCAAGTTGATCGTTCAGATCAGAGAATCTTCTCAGCGAGAACAAAAAGATTATCAGAGGACAGAGCCAACTGGCTCTCGTGATGGAGAAGAGAGATACCAGTGACTCAACAGCTGATATAGCGTCATTCAATCCCTGTAATCCTACGGGCTGGGGCGGCACCTAGCTGTCAGCATGCAGGGAGTGTTGGGCTGGAGGAGTCCTCACTCTGACATGTGAGTCAGATCACAAATTGAATATTGTACGAATCTGATTCTTCGTCCCTGCCCATCAGTCTTCTCTAGCCCCCGGTCTGCTGTCCTCTCCTCACTTCCAGCTTCAGCCGTCTTCTCAAACAACAATCTAATGAAAGCGTTTTAAGCACAGTGGTCACACCAATGACACTGTCTGCATGTAATGATGCCTGTATTATACTCACAGGCCCAATGCTTGCTGGGAATCATGTGGGTCATCAAGGTCCCTCAGTCCGCCATTAGAAAGATTTAGATCTGTGCATAATGTGTGAGGTCTGTGCTCACTGCCTATTTACTCTTTGAAACACCCCTGTCTGTTGAGGGGATGTACTGGCTGGATGTATACAGGGCCTAATTATCCTTAATTGCGTGTCGCTGTCATGAGAAGGCATTAGAAGTAGAACTCTGTTGCGCTGTAGATTCAATTGTGTAAAATGGTATAATTGTATAACCATCCACAGCTCATGAAGATGGTTATACTGTTGTACAATTGAATGCCACAGACGAAAAACAGTCTAAGTCCACACTATTGATCCATAATAATGTATAAATGATAGATAAGGGTTCAGGACAACGAGGCCTTTTCGTGGAGGGGTCAGAATGAAGGTTAGGTTTTGAAGATCCAGAATGAACAGCGTGGTGCAGGAAGCATCCTTTTACTGTATAACATAACCTGGTTCAATAAAATGAAACATGCTGTAGGATGATTCAGCATGCTGCACAATTTTGAATAGTAACGCTATAGTGTATAATCCATCAAACAAAAAATCCCTTTGCTCATGTTATAAACTGATTAAATCAGGAATAATATTGTTATGCTGATTATTTTAATTTCATGTTAAAGAGTATGATGACAATATAGTGTAACTTATACAATTAGGGTGGTGGTATTTTGTCTCCATAGCTGCTCTTCTATTGAGACATTTAGATTGTGTCAAAGGTGACGTCTCACCTAGACACATAATCTGACACGAATTTGGTTCTGATGGTTAACATTCCATGTATCCCCTGAGCAAGCAGGCAGGCTCTATTAGCTCAATGTTTAAAAAACAAACAAAAAAAAAAAAATGCAGCACATGCGCAGGAAACCGAGTTCAAATACAGGGTAGAAGAGGAATATTACATAGTGCTGCTTTAAGTGATACAACACCAAGGCAAGTGATTTGAATAGACTCCTAAATGGTTCAACCTGTGAACATTAATGCCTCTACACTCTTTCAGGCATACCGCTCAATATTACTGCTGGGGTTAAGATCATTCTCTAACCTTCATTTTGCTTTAAACATGAAGCAAACTCAGTTTAATCTCTCTGCACTCAAGATCTGTGAGTGAACATTTTAATTGAGACAGAATGGTAATGGAGATGACTCATTACCATTGAGAATGGCTGATTGGTTTTTACTAAATTTGCTCAACACTTCTTCCATGTGAATGACAGTCAATGCTCTCAATGTTTCTCAGCTAACTTATAGCATTATATCGCCACCATGAGGCAGATTTGAAATATTTCTGGGAAAGGAATGGCTCTTCCTTGGCCTACTATCCATTCGACATCAACACCATTTCTGAAAACGTATTGTATATTTCTCTTTAAATTCATGGCGACAGGCTGGAAGGCACATTATGCACGGCTGGCCGGGTAGCCGGGTACTGCGTCTGTCATGGTTGGCCATGGTTCACCAATCAAGGAGCGATTCCCTGGTCTTGAACAAAAGCTTTACCATAAGACCCTGTGGAGACACATGCAGTTAAATCATGTAGACATAGGAGCATCACAAATCAACAACCAAGAATAACAGATACTGCACTTCATGACACAGTCTGTTAGTTGGAACAGAGTAGCCTATGTTTTGCTATTGGGTGTTTAGTTTAAATCTGACAGACTGCTCTCCTTCGCCTGGAAAGGAGTCAGCTAAGGTGGTTCGGGCATCTGGTTAGGATGCCTCTCGGGCGCCTCCCTAGGGAGGTCCTCGATGCACGTCCCACTGGGAGGAGACCCAGTTTACTGTGTGCATGGTGAAATTAATGTAACATGAGATCAGTGTGCCAGTTTACTGTGTGCATGGTGAAATTAATGTAACATGAGATCAGTGTGCCAGTTTACTGTGTGCATGGTGAAATTAATGTAACATGAGATCATGTTAGAAGTGGATGATGCAGAAGTGTGATCAATGTCCTTCACACTGTTAATTGTCTCCACCAGGCCGAAGGCATGGGGAGAGAGTATGTTTTGCACTCCGTCCGTGTGTCCGTCCTTCCGTCCTTCCGTCCGTCTGTGAACAGCTAATCTCCGGCACCGTTAACCCGGTCGATGCCAAACTTTGCACACACACTCCCTGGATGCCAACGATGAACCTCTGCCCCACATTTTCCAGAACGGCCTGTTATAGCGCCACCATGAGGCAGCTTTTCACATTTTTTACCTAAAACTGCACGATCTGCGTGAAACGTTGCATGCACACTCCCTAGAGGCTATGGACAAACCTTTGACCTGCACTTTCCGCATCTGCCTTTTATAGCGCCACCAGGAGGCCGACTTTTGTAAAACACATTTTTTGATATTACTCCTCCAGATTCTGTCCAAAAATCTCACAAATCGTTACACAGTATCTCTATGGTCATGTGCTCAAGTCGGATCTGTCCGATATCTCATATTCCATCCTAATTGGCTATAATTGGCTTTCACAGTTTGCAAGATTGCCCCGTTTTCAACAAAAGCCTCAAATCATGAACGCAGCATGCAATTTACGTGAAATCTTTCACACATTTTCTTACTAGGCTGAGGAATATATCCCACCCTTTTCACATTGGCCTGTTATAGCGCCACCAACAGGTTGATTTTTGCAAAACACATTTTTGGAACAAAATGCCTCAAATCATCCAATTGCCATCAAAGGCGTATGAAGAAATGGCACCCTTTTCACATTGGCCTATTATAGCGCCACCAGGAGGCCACAACCTGACCTGCCCTGGTGGAGACCTGTGCCCAGAAGGGCACTTTTTCTAGTTAATATATCAATCCAAAGCTGCAATGCCAACAAGACATAGTTACCATACATCTAATTCAGCAAATAACGTAACGGACCATAGCATCAATTTAACCTATATCTAAACATTTGCTATCCATTGCTTGTTTAGGTACTGTAACTTAAAAGTATGTTGCTAGGTGAGGTTAGATTGAAATGCAGACCAGACTGGGGTGGGACCGTGGGGTAGTATGGTCCTATACTACCCCACGGTCCCACCCCAGTCTCCTATACTATAGGTGACTATTTAACTGGGGCAATTGTTAGTCACAACACAATACAGGAGCTTGTTCCCTCCCATCCATTGTAGTGAGTGTAGCAACTGCTGAAAACATTGCTCTGTCTGCAGGTCTTATCTGGCTGTGAACCATGGAGCTCTGTGCTGCTGTCTCTATTGGCATGGCGATGGAGGCAAGGCCTGTCTCCCCAGATAAATATTGCTTCTGTTCCCCTGGCAGCACGCCTCCCAGTGTTTGCCACAGGTGACAGAGAGAGAGAGAGAGAGAGAGAGAGAGGGGGGGGGGGGGCATTACCCATTACACTGATGCTGACAGGTTGGTTGTCTTGCCCTTGATTGGAAACAACTGTAAATGGAAGACTGTGATGAAGGGGGAGAGCCTGACCGGAAAATTTGGTGCAACCAAATCTCTGACATAAAAGTCATCCCTCCCACCGACACTAAAAGTGCCTTATGAGTGGACGGTGGACGACGAGGTCACAAACGTAACATGCTCATATACCGAGACCACTTTAAACTAGATTTGAAAGCGCCTGAAAAGATAAAAGACAAGATAGAATTTCCATTGCCAGCTCCCTAAAGGCCAACTCAGTAGAACAGAAACAGCACAGTAATATCATTTACAAAAAGGGCGCTATATATAGGGTTTTAAGCACACTGCATTTCATATATTTTAGCCTTTCTTTCTTCTTAAACACGTTTTTCCCCTCTCTTTAACTGTACATATAGCTATAGTTATAACTGCAACAGAGATGCCTAGGGCCCTAGACAATACAAACAAGAATAGTCCTGTCAGTTCACGTTTACATCTAATCGTGTTGTGACAATAACATTGGTTTTCAGTTAAATGCCTTAAACAAACACTACAGCTTGTGTTAACTAGTCTGCATCTGCACAGTCAACCCATAAAGAGAAAAAGAGAACTGAAAAAGGAGATGTAAAGAGGATGAAAAGCAGAGGAAGATGAACATAAACAACTAAAATAGATAGAATAGGACTGGGTGAGGACAGAGGCTGATGAGGATGGTTATTTCTGGGAATAAAAAATAGCCACTAAAGTTCACAATGTGTCACATCTTGATCTTGAGTCTGTGAGGGCAGAGATCATACACAAACAGCACTAGAAGTCAAGTCACATTTATATAGCACATGTCATACAGTACGTCAAGTGCAGACTCAACATGCGTGTGTGTGTGTGTGTGTGTGTGTGTGTGTGTGTGTGTGTGTGTGTGTGTGTGTGTGTGTGTGTGTGTGTGTGTGTGTGTGTTGGCCTGCGTGCGTGCAGAGGTATTGCGTAATAATGCATTGTTATGCTTACTGTACATGAAGGAAGTACAGTAGGCTGCAGAAAGTGGCTATTATAATAGGCAGAATACAGATGACAATTTGTGGAAAGTGTGTTTGTTTTTTGGAGCAAGCGTGTGCAAGGAGACCACGGACCAACGGTCCTCCAAACTCCATAGCGAGCTGTTGTCAATTGGTAGCAGGGATGCGATGACTGTAGGCTACTAAACACCACCTGGAGTCTAATAGAGAGGCATATTATCCCATTGAAACAGTGGAGCATCTGTGTCATATTTTCAGATCATTTTGCAGCTATACAAGCTCCCAGCACCGGCAGCACAACACTTTGAACATTTTTGAGGATCCTGTTTGTGGATTTAATTTCCCTCCTCTGTGCCATAAACTGCAAGAGCTCCAGGTGGATTCCCCACATGATCCTCTGGATAATGGATTTCTTCCTTAACACAGAGCAGTTTGTTAAGGTCAACAACTCCACCTCTTCTGTCATGCTCACGTCTACCGTTGCCCTCCGGGGAACAATGATTTACTCAGCCTGTTTGCGTTGGACTTCAACAACCTGCAGGGCTTGGGAGCATGGCTGTGAAGTTCGCAGATAACACTCCACTGATTTTCTTTTAACCTTACCAGGGCTGCAATATTGATTATTTACCCAGCAATTATTCTATTGATTACATTTGTGTGTGTGTGTGTGTGTGTGTGTGTGTGTGTGTGTGTGTGTGTGTGTGTGTGTGTGTGTGTGTGTGTGTGTGTAGTTTGCTCTTTATTTTCTTTTTGAGTGGTGTAAACCACTCCTACAACTGGCTTTGTTTGTGCAGAAAAAATGAGCCTGGTTGCTATGTTCACCCTGTTCACCTGGGTGTGATTTCATTACGTAAACCACTCCTACAACTGGCTTTGTTTGTGCAGAAAAAATGAGCCTGGTTGCTATGTTCACCCTGTTCACCCGGGTGTGATTTCATTACGTCAGACATGATTTCATTACGTCAGACAGTCTATATAAGACCTTACACCACTCAGTTCACACGGGTGTGATTTTTTTGGTATTGGGGGCTCTCAGAGACAAACAAGCTTCCAACTTCCAGCTACAGAGGGTCCCAGCTCTGTGGGGAGTGCTCCACCCCCCACCCCCCAGTGGAGGGCAGTGAAAGAAATCAGGAAAGATTGCAAGACTCAACTCATTACTCATTACAGAAAGTGATTTCACATTTGGACCTTTATTCAAGAAGGGCAATTACTGTTTTAGGCTCGTTAAATGAAATGTTTCTGTTCTCACTACAGTTTTTGGTAGCAATCTTTTATTCATTGATTTTAGAGAGCAGAACCGTTGCATATGAACAAACTTCTGTGGAAGTTTCTGTAGAACTTCCCTTTTATGATGTGTGGGAAGTAAAGTGTGTGCTTTCCTTTTGGCTTACGCACTTGACTGCAATACTCGTTGAAAGAGAGCAAACTTTTTGGGTTTTACTGTGTCACACATGCTGAGCCGACGTGAGGACAATACTGACGGGGGAAAGCACATTATTGCAACAGTACTATTACGTTATATTTAAAACTTTTATTTTGAATATAACCATGAACCCTGAACAACAGTGAGCATGGATTGATTTTCATTTGAACTATCAAACCCCACTTTTTTTTAATCCTGTATCCTGTATACTTGTATTGCTATAAGTGTTGATGACTTCAGGCATGTTATGTGACTGAACACAACGGCTTTTTGTCTAATACTTTTAGCATCATTGTATAATACCACTGTACTTTTTAAAGTATTCAATCAATCAATCAATCAGTCAGTCAATCAATCACATGGAATGTTGCAGCCAACCTTGGTGAAACATTACAGGAATGGGGGTGGAGGATGTTTGCATCCCACAGCCTGCAAGTGCTCAACTTCTCTGTCCCACCCTGTCTTCAAATTTCTTAAATAAATGTTCATTTTTAATTTGTATTCAAGCATACTGGCACAACACATTGTGAGAAGCGTGTCGGACTTCCACTTGATAAACTAGCACTCCGCTGTTTATATCTAAACTTTATTCAATAGACTGCTGTTCCGCATGTAATCCTCCATCCATCTGGCATCCATGCAAATAATACTGACTGAAGTTGGAAGTTTGGCTTCAAGTTAATGAGCAGAAAATCTGACAAACAACAAGGAAAGCCAGTTCACACCAAGCATTGTACGGTAACCAGTGATGGGAGAAGTACTCAAATGTTTTACTTGTAGATATACAAGTAGAAGTCCTGTATTCAAAATTTACTTTATTAAAAGTAGCCTACTAAAGTATTGGCATCACAATATACTTAAAGTACCAAAAGTAAAAGTACTCATTATGCAGAATGTATCCAAATGTATCCAAAATCTTTTGAAAATAGACAATCTGGTACAAACTCACAACGTGTCGCAATATGACATATTGTGAGCTTGTAGATCAGCTATTTTAAAATGGCCCCGTTCTGTTCATGATGTGAGGCTGTACTGTCAGCAAAGATGAATAAATAAAGGCAGACTGCAGAGTGGCAAGAGACTTTCATGCACACATGTACAAGATATTTTCTGGTACAATTTTTTCCTTCCCGATACCGATACCCATAACTTGCACATCGGTCGATACCGATTATCTATCCGATAACCAGTGTGTAATTTTAAAATAATCTAGGACAGTGGCTCTCAAAGTGGGGTGGGGTCCAGGACATCTCTGGGTTCCTTGAGGGGGTTCCAAATGAACCCTTACAGGTACAGTTGTATGTAACTCTGAGTGTATACCACTTGACTCTTGACCTCATATACTGTACACTAGTGATGCGCGAGTCAGGTTTCTTTCATAACTCGCCCGTCCCGCCCCGCCCCGCCACGGAGCCCAACCCATTTTTGCCATGCAGAGAATTTATAGATATTGCTTTATTGTCATTGCTTACACGAAACACGAAATTCAGTTCAGAGCTTCACCACTGGCATACCAATCAACATACTGTGAAATAAATAAATAGTATACCCAATTAAGTGCAATAGTGCTAGAGTTCAGCAATGCAAAGTTCAATGCAAAGTCTAAGTCTGGTACAGTACACTTATAATACCTTAGAGGGGGGTCAGGGTGGGTGAGGGGTGGGGGGCAGGATGTCCATTCAGCAGCCTGACAGCCTGTGGGTAAAGGCTGTTGGTCAGTCTGCTAGCTGGTTCTGGTCCGGATAGATCGGTATCTCCTATACCAGAGGGCAGACGTGGGAAGAGATGGTGTGCTGGGTGGAACTGGTCCTGTAGGATGTTATTTACACGGCGTAGGCCGCAGGAGGTGAAGACTGTGTGGAGATCTCTCGGAGACTGGTCCCAATGATCCTCCCTGCAGCCTTGACCACCCTGTGGATGGCCTCCTTCTCTGCCCTGCCCTGGTGCAGCTGGTAAACCACACCAGTAGTCCATAGGTGAGCGCACTTTCTACTTATATCCATATTCATACATTTTCCTTTAAAAGTCCTGCACTATACACATGTTTCACGCAGATTTCTGTTTCTTTGCTAAATAGTTACTGTATCGATTTTAAATCGCTGAATCGTATCGTATCACCATGACTGAACCGATATCGTCCATGTATCGTATCGTCGACCATGCATCGTGATACATATCGTATCACTGTTAAAATGTATCGTTACACCCCTAATATATATATATATATATATATATATATATATATATCCTACAAATGTATTCCAAAAAATACAAATGTATTCCAAACATCATGCAAAACGGTACACATTATCTCTAGAGTCAAGTGATCAAGACTTGATATTTAGATTTTTCATAATTATTCCATCCTGATTGGTGAATTCCCATCATTGCGGCCCACAATAACCTACCTGACCTGGCGGAGACCTACGGCCTACGATTAATTTATGTATTTACTTCATCAGTCTTAGTTGTCTCCGAGCCCCCAGAAAGGCTTGCCAACGTTGAAGCCGCGAGACGTAGTGGTAAAAGCTGGAACTGCAGGCGGGCCCATGCATTTAGCGCGAGGAAACTCCGCGCAGCTGGGGTTTAACATTGAGCACTTCCGCATTTTGGATACCAAAAATGCCACTGAGCAGCTTCCATTGAAATGAATAGGGTGCGGGGCAGTCCGCCCTCTATCTTTTTATAACTCTATGGTTGTCTCTTGTGTAAAATGGAACCTGTGTTCTTCTCTGTCTATTGGATCCGCCGGTCTAGACCTCACTGCCTCAGGCTTTCATGCAATATTTAGCTTAGCAGATGGCCTCAAGTTGAAAGTTGAGTGAAATAGTTTTTGTTCTTCTCGGAGTGAGGTAGGGTGGCATTTCTCATTATGGGGTATTTTATTGACCCTCAAGGGAATTGGTGAGATAATAAAAGAAAAGGCTGGCAGGGAGAGAAGGTGCCATCCGAGCCAATCAATATTTGTGTAGCCTCTGCCCGTCTGTCAGTGGAGGAGCATAGGAGCATATTTCTGCCCCCTGAAATAAATATGCACCAGCTGAATCGATATAGGAAACGATTTTTCGGTTGCAAGAGCAGCTCGACTATTTATTTAATCAACTGAAATATAAACTAGAATATAAAAGCAGCAACGCTTCAAAGGGCACTCTTCCACTTTGTAATGATACTGTTTGGAAGTCTGGTTCTATTATTTTCTGTCACAGCCATTAATGTAGTTATGTGGTTCAGTGAGTCATGTTCTCAGGATCACTGAAACCTGATCAAAAAAATCCTCTCACTAATTTATCTGTCACTGGTTATCAGTGATGGAAGATGTAATCGAATGTTTTACGTAAGTAAAGTAACAATACTTTTCTTCTCTTACCCTCTCATTTAATACATTGTTAATGTATTATACCCCACTACAATTACAGCATTTGATAGCTGTAGTAATCGTTCATGCAGATTTTATTATTACAAAAATGGTTACAAAGCTGATCTGTTATGTGACGTGTTGTAGCAGAGTGGCTCCGAGCCTCTGCCTGATGGCCTCAAAAGTGTAATATCTCCCCTGGTCCAGAGGGATATCCATTTGGTCTAGACTCTAGTGGTAACCACTAGAACTTTCACGCGGGAGGCCCGAGTTCGAATCCCGGGCGTTACATTGGTGCCGTGACCCGGATCGGTTTTCCCCGTGGGAGGAGGTCAAAAGGGAGGTGAGTGTAGCAGAGTGGCTCAGAGCCTCTGCCTGATGGCCTCAAAAGTCTAATATCAGTGGCATCCGCGATGCGATGTGAGCTTGTATATCAGCTGTTCTGTGCTCAATACTGTTGCGCTTTGAAGTATAAATGTCTCCTAGGGTGCATCTCACTTGCCAACACACGAGAGATTGAAACCAGCGCTCCCCAAAACAACAGGTTTGGAGATCTGTTGGGAATTGATTACATGAAACAGTCACCCGCGCGCCCAGTCCCAATGTTTGTAAACAAATAATTGGTCTATATGGCCGTCAGTCCATCACACCTCGTGACACGCTCCATATATGGCCTTCTCCATATATGAAGATCACAACACTGACATCATCAAACCCTGGATAGCCATACTGTATATGGAGAAGACTGGATCATCACCTAGATATGAATATATGGAGCCGGCCAGCAACTCTACATCTGACCTCAAACCTCAAACCCTTAGATCTCCATATATGTAGCTGACCTGTTCTGACATTCCATATGTTGATCCTTTCCCACCCGCCCTTCCTCTTCGATGTCTCCCTTTTGACTGCTACCTGTCCATTCAAACTCTAGACGGCCCGCCCCACATTTATTAGTGCAGCTGCCCGAAAATGTAGGCCCGGCCCTACCTGGGCCCTCATCAAACCCTGTACACTTGCTGCCACCCTTAGATCTCCATATATGGAGCTGACTTGTTCTGACATTCCATATGTTGATCTGACCTCATCAAACCATGTACACTCAAGACACGCTCCATATATGGCCACACCTCATCAAACCCTGTACACTCAAGACACTGCCCCCACTGCCAACCTTAGATCTCCATATATGGAGCTGACCTGTTCTGACATTCCATATATTGATCTGACCTCATTAAACCCTATACACTCAAGACATGCTCCATATATGGCCAATACAGAATTCATTCCATATGTTGATCTGACCCCCAATGACCCTCCAGCGCTCGCCCAGCAGTCTGCGACTCTGCCGTCACCCAGGTGGTCGCTTCTCACCCTCAGGATGTCTTACTGCCAACTGGTTATTCTACTATAAATGTGCCACGTCTCTGCGTGCGCGCGTGCGTGCGTGCGACCGTGCGTGCGTGTGTGTGTATGGTTGTAATGCACGTAACTCGAGAACCGTTTTCCCCACCAACTTCAACTTCGACACACCCGCAGGGAGTGCAGTGCCCGGTATCGACTCGAGTCGGTCGGACCCACGGTTTTCCAAAACACCACAAAAGGCTCTGGTCAGGCTCTGCCAGTGGGCCTAATGAGCCAAAGTCCCCTCACCTGTGCAATTTCCAGCCTCTGCCTCAGCCAATTGATTGCCATGGCAATGGCAACCCCACACATGCAAATTGATTACTTAACCACTCCACTTTTCACAGTCAGTTTGCACTCTTCAGACACAGGCAGACACAGAGATCTCCATGTAGGACACAGACAGATAGTTAAAACGGGTGCTATGACAAGTTGACAACGGGTATTATTAGGTTCCCAAGTTGCATCATTCTCAAGTAGGCTGGTGGCCGACAGGCATGTACAGGTCTAGTTAATATATTAAGCAGATGTACATGCTTGCAAGCGCGTCCAATGAAGGCAGCAAATTAATTATTCTAGCCAAAAGATGGTGATGCACTCTAAGGTATTCCATGACACACTGCCAAAAGATGGCGGTGCAGGTATAGCATCAGAAGTAAGACTGGTGTACCTAAGAAGACACTCTGATGACATCACTGAAACTCACCTGAACGTGTCACCTGGTGAGGTGTTTAGCCCTGCCCAGAAAAACCTGTCCACAGGCTCTTGATCAGTTGAATTCTACTCAGGACTTATTCAACCTGATGGTGAACTGTGTGAGTACATGCTGGCCTCAGATGACATGACCTTTACTGTTGGAAGTGAGCAAGAGGTGAGATACAGGGAATAAGAGAGCTGGATCCCTGCATGCCGTCACCTAATGATCAATGCACTCCTATTTGGGGCTAGCAGACTGATGACCCAGTACTTTCTATCCCCATGCAGTCGCTACCCATAAACACAATAAGAGGAGCAGTTACTCTGCTGCACCGCCAACACGTTTAACACCCCCATCCATTCTCATTACTGTTAATCTGTCCTTTACTACTGTGAGCCCGGTGATGAGGCCATGTTGGGTTGCATTCTACTCATAGGGCAGTATTAAGCGTGTCTTAAGTACCAGGTCTTATTACTTAACTTAAGACCTGGAGGCGTGATCAATATCATTTGGCTATTCTGAGTGGCCAAACAGCATTGGCCACGCCTCCAGGTCTTAAGTTAAGTAATAAGACTATACTTAAGACACGCATAATACTGCCCTTAGGCTCTAGGACTCAGATAGAATAGCATTAGTTTGAGACCGTAATGAAATGGGGGTTTAAATGAAGAACTGTTTTGCTCATTTACAATAGCTAATGGCACACCTTCACATTGTATGACTTAGCGTATAGGTCATTATTTTCAGTGGTGTACACTTACTCAAGTACTATGTTATGTACACTTTTGAGGATTTTGTTTTACTTTACTGGAGTGTTCAATACATTTACTTCTACTCCACTACATCTCAAAGGAAAAAATGGTACTGTTTACTTATATTAAATTAAATTATATTACAATAACATGCATTAACCACTTCAGCCCTATACAATTAGGCTATTATCAATACTTTCAGTACTTACATTTATGTTAATGCAAACACTTTTACTAAAGTAATCTTTTAATACCAGGCTTTTTACTTGAAACAGAGTATTTCTACATGGTATTGGTACTTTTACTCAAGTACAAAATGTGAGTAATTCTCCCACCACTGATTATTTCAACTCCTCAGTCCTCTGTATGTTTCTTTGAGCTTATCTTCAGCTTCGTTTAGCTGCCCAACAGACATTGTGAGATTACAGCACCATACTGTATCTTATTGGTCCCACCACAGCACATGTAGCCTGGATCCAGCCCAAAGACCATGGTGGTACTATGAAGTCAACGAACTGAATAAAAAAAAAGATCAATTTTATAATCATGACTTTAGAGGTCATTCCAGTATTAGTGCATTGGAATTAGAAGGTCTAAATGTAACAGTCTGGTTAATGTATCTTCCCACTGTGGATACACTTGTTTTATCCAGTTTAGCACAAGGTTAATTCTACACATTTAAGACTCTTGCTGAAGCTGAATGTGCTTATTGCTGGATTGGATCGGTTAATCACTAATTCAATCATTATAATCCCCTACAATTTACTTGGTTAATGATATGCTGCTGTGTAAGTACTTAATGTGTGTTCCTACACAAGCTGTTTCCATGTTTATTTTGATCGTGTGTAAAGGGGCATCTAATCCCCACGCAGTTCTGGTAGCAGTGCAAATACGTGCATGCTCAAATTCACTTTAAAAAGAACCCTGTGCTGTGGTGCATGAGCATGACTCTGTCATATCATCGGGTAGGAAACTAATATGTCCAAAACTGTTACTTTTCAGGATTCAAATTAAAAAAAAGCAAAATTAGCAGATCTACAAAATCAAAACACATTGATCCGCGCTGCGTTTCAAGCTTGCGGATTTGCTTTTGATGCTTTTCTGTGATGCTGTAGTGTAGTATGATCAAGTATGGCATTACATTTACAAAAAAACACAAACCAATAAGAATATGGAGATAAGAGG
Organism: Electrona antarctica; assembly: GCF_951216825.1. Taxonomy (NCBI): domain Eukaryota; kingdom Metazoa; phylum Chordata; class Actinopteri; order Myctophiformes; family Myctophidae; genus Electrona; species Electrona antarctica. The sequence goes on from NC_136806.1 coordinate 35,881,572, forward strand.
TTACATTTCTGCTTGACAGCAACTATATCCGTATCAACCTCCCATCCTGACATATGAAAATGGAATTGATCCCTTCTTGCTGTGAGAGAAAATAAAATCATTACTGTTTGACAGTGCTGTTTCTGAAGGCCATAAGTTTACTGTAAAGGGGTCATTGTGATTTACACAGCCAGTTATGTACTCCCATACTGACTGTAAGTATCTCTCTGTCTCTGGTATCCATTCCTTTGCTGAGTAGAACTCAGACCTGGGCCTTCAGTGAGTGGCGCTATAATTAACACATTTTATCGCAAACATAGCTTGTATAGGTTGTCTATTTTCAAATAGCCGATAAATTTGAAGCGTGGCCAATAGTCGCTTCTTTTGGGCTCGTTTTCATAGACCTGGCTAATTATTTCTCTCGCTAAATCTCGCAACACTGAGCCCTACCGCCTGTGGGGCTGACACGCTCCGCATATTTAAGACTTGATTAAAAACCTTTCTTACGACAAAGCAGGCAGACAGACAGACAGACAGACAGACAGACAGACAGACAGACAGACAGACAGACAGACAGACAGACAGACAGACAGACAGACAGACAGACAGACAGACAGACAGACAGACAGACGGACGCTCGGTTATAATAGGATTATTACAAAACACACTAACCACTTCATCCCTATAAACTTCGGAATTTGTAGGCCTACCATTTGGCAAAAGTCACTGTGTTTCACACCCACATTAAACAGTAAACTGACAGGCTACTTCAAATAAAAGGATGAATGCCAGACCAGCTCACCAAATAGCCTATTATAAATTAGTAATCCTGTTTAAAATGCAGCAGCTTAATCCTCCCCTATCTCTGTAATGAGAATGCAATAGTCCATAATGTTTTAATACTGTGGCCACAAATTGAGTTAAAGCGCCATGAAATATCTGGGAATGCGATACATGATGCATGAAGATCACATCAGTCACTGGAGCATTAATGTCCACATAGCCTACAGCCATGTTCAGTGCTGTCAATATATCAGGTACTATGCCTCAACAGAGGCAGTAGATCAGATAACATATGGATGCAGGTCTTATTTGTGTAAAGCAAGATCAGAACCACCTGGTTGCTGAATCAATCAGACCGATTAATGAAGCCCAACCTGCTGACAAGACCGTTATACAGACACCCATAATACATTCTAGGTTCTACAATCACCATCCTGTATGGCTTCCAGACTCAAGAAGGAGAAGAAAATCACACCCATGTGTGAAGTGAATGGAGCCTTGGAATCAAGCACAGTTGTTGACTTGCATGCGTACGTGCGTGCGTACGTACGTGCGTGTTGACCCGAATACGACCCCAATGCACCTGCAGGTCAATGGGTCGTGACTCGTGCGGATATAGACAAACGCACACGGTCAAGGAGCAGCATGCACCACTCAAAAAGTTGGTTTATACGATTTTTGTTGTTTCTTCACCCTGAGTACATCTGCTGAGTAGTACTAGTGAAACCATCGCTTTGTCCCATACAGTGCAGCAGATCGTTGAGCTGCTTTGGGAAGTACGTCGTCCATGTTTCTGCATGATGCTGGGAGGCTGTAGTTGAGATAAATACTTAGACTAGAGCCTGACCGATATATCAGCAAGCGACTAGGTCACGTGAGCAGAATTTCAGATCGGGATCCATAGACAAATACACATTCACTCGGGGTCCTTAACATGACAATGTTTGAGAAACACTGGTTTAAACAATAATAATAATCATAATTTTAAAAAAAAGCAAGCCCAAATAAGCAACTTTACAAAGTCAGTTATAGGCCTAATATAAGCGGACCGGGCAACACTATCGATTCTCTGTATTCAAGTCAAATTGTTCAAGAAGAATTTATATTCACAAACTGAAACCATCCATGTGGTGGAAAGTACAAACTGAAAGTAACTAAGTACATCTACTTAAGTACTGTACTTAAGTACAATTTTGAGGTACAGTAGTTGTAATTTACTTTTACTCCAATACAATTTCTTGAAAACAAAGATTTTGATTATTATGACAAAACATACATTTCGGCCATTTGAAAATAGCCAATCTGCCATTTCTAATGTTTTTGAGTGGTACAACCACTCCTATATACAGCTATGTGTGTCCCTGGGTCTGTCCCTGGGTCCCTGGGTCTGTCTGTCCGAGAACGAAAATAGCGTTTGTTCACCACCAAGTGTCACTGTTGCACAGCCTAACACACAGACACACACACAGGCCAGGGAGGAGGGCTAGTACAGTACAGTACAGTACAGTACAGTACAGTACAGTACAGTACAGTACAGTACAGTACAGTACAGTACAGTCCCTTCAGACAGGTCTGATTTTTTAACATTTTATACATTTGAAAACTTGTGAAATGGTACCTTCTGCATAATGAGTACTTTCTACTTTTGATACAATTAAGTATACAATTAATAAGTACATATTGATAACAATATTTTTTGTACTTTTACTCAAGTAGTAACAGAGCCATACATTGCAGTATTGCTACTTTTACTAAATTAAAGAATGTTTCCAACTACTGCAGCAGATAGACAGAAATTATCCTACTGGGTCTTTTAATTACTTACCTTGGCGTTCCTATTTCAAATGAATAAAAGGACCATTATGTGGAAGACAGATAGACATGAGATGCGACATGATTAGCATATTAACAAAACTAAAATGTAACTGCAAATTGAAACGGATCAATTACCTCCTATCACACTTCTAAATCTGGTGTAAAAATTTAAATCCACAGCCTTCGCCATTTCAACATGTTTCAATAGCAGCAATCGGCCACTTATTGTCCTGTCTCTGGTTTCAATATAGTGGAAGGACCGTCGCAGATAAAGACAGATGGTATCACCATTTTATAGTTACTATCTAACCACCTTTTCATAGGAAAAAAGCAATTCTGAGAATATGGAACTACGATTAATTGTCAAGATAATGTTCCAGACGGTTCAAGTCACAGTTCTGTTGATCAAATTTAAGCATTATAACTAACTTAATAATTATTCCCCGCAGGAGTTTGTAATGCCGTATTTGCACTGTATTCTTTATCTGTTTGGACGGTATAGGCAAACTGCAGTTGGTCCAATTGGTGTTGAGGATAGAGGATGTGAACCTGGCGTATAGGGTAAGAAGTGATATTGCTTTGTTAAATGAAGTGTTAAATAGCTCTATATTCTGATAATACTCATTGATACAGAATGCTCAGTCATGCTTTCGGTAATACCGCGACAGGAACAGCCACGGTGTTGATACCGTGAGATTTCCGAGTTTGGTATTTTAATACAGCGTTGGTGGACGGCGCATGCTGCCAGACTAAGGCGAAACATTTATTTTCACCACACAGCTGCAGTAGATTGAAAAGTTGCTTCCTACCTTTGAGTTAGTGTTGCTGAAAGAAACCCAGATCCAATTGTATATTCCATATTTCCACATGTACTAAACTAAAAGTGTGAACTGTCAACACAGAGGCACGCAGTTGTGAGCATGCGCAGATTGCACTACCAGATTGTACCAGATTGCGCTCCAGCGTGCAGGGTACAAAACGGCCATTAGGGGGAGCCATAGTACAGTGAAATACAGTGGGGAATAGCTATTGATTTATTGATTGAATACTTTATTGGCAGAAATGTAATCTGTATAGGGTACAGTCAAACACATGTCCAAAGGGATCACTGAAAAAAGTCCTTGCAGTCTTGTTTCCATTCGGTCCTGGGTAATCAATTCATAATCATGACAAGTCACATGACAAATAACAAAATTCAAATTATCATAAAAGGTAAAAATAAGATATGTAGACCTACAGGTTGGGGAACAAAGAAGGGCTTATAAGGAGGTGGGGGTAGTCACTAGACATAGGGGGGGTGGGGGGGGGGGGGAATCTTTTTTTTCTTTTTTTCTTTTTAATATAAATACCGTGGAATACCGAGGTATAGGTTTTCAATACCGGCACCGTACCGTACTGTAAAATCTCATACCGTGGCATGCCTATACAGGAGTCTCCCTGTCTCTTTAGTAGCCTAAACAAAACAAGTCAGGATACCCATTTTATCCAATCAGGAGAGAGAACTTGCACAGTATACAGATTAAAGTGAAAATGGAAGTGATTGTACTAAGAAGTGAGCATAACATTTTAAAAGTGGAAAACTATACAATTATAAATGGGTACTAGAGATGTCCCGATACCAATACCAGTATTGGTACACTGCCCGATATGCCACCGATTTAACCACCGATCCGACACAGGGGTAAATAAAATGTTTGGGGCATGTGGAGTTTTCTTTCGAGTTGCCCAAACTGGAAGTGCACGTTTGAGTCTGCTATAAACACAACACGAGATATATAGCTAGATTGATCTCCCTACTAGAATCTCAAAGCAGTTCATGAGCTGGGGAGGCATTCTTGGGTAGCCACAAGGATATTGGTGGACAAGTTGGACAACATATAAAGCTGGGCCAGGGAGAAGTTGAATAACACCCCTCCCTTAAGGAAAGTCTGATTCAGAGAAGACAAGCGTGTTCTCTGCTACAAGGGTAAGCACTCTCTTCCGTCACTAGTATCCATATACGCCAGGCTGGGGCTAGAATTTTAGACTCAATCCATGATTGTTCTTAGGGTCATTACCCACACTAAAGAGATACAATGATTGGCCGAGTTTCCCAAAGGGAAAATGTGTAGCGAGTAGGCGTGCGGTTCTTAGGGGCAGTCTTCCACAACACGTCCCTTTCACTGTGAGCACAGATTTCCGTGCATAGATGTGCCATGCAACTTTCCTTATAAGGCGCTGAAATGAAGTGCGGCTGGGGACAATTAATGTGCCCAAGACTTCTGTGGACGTCTTTGGTATTACCGCACGGGCATAGCCCAAGACGTCTGTGGACGTCTTTGAAAAAAAAATATATATATATATATTTTTTTTATTCAAAAAAATCAAAACAATGATTTTTTGTTTTTAATACGTGGTGCCAAAGTTTGTGTTTTCGCCATTGAGAATGCATTTGGCGTTTAAATTAAATAACTCAGAAACTATAAAACATTTCAAAGTAAAAAGTTTCCACAGTCTCCACAGTCAGCTGAATTATAAAACATGTGAATGGATTTTCTAGGTGCGTGGGCTCTCAATGTGTTAACTAGCTTTAAGCCTGTTGTATTGGCAACTGACTGCACACACCCTTGCTTCCCCCTTTTTTAAATGATCTAGCTACTGTATATATCGTTATTACTCACATGCAGGGATTAGCAGAGCTCCAGACATATTGTTGAAATATCATATCTTGCTTGTTCTTTTTTTGTGACTTGTGCTGCCAAAACCTCTCTCTCTCTCTCTCTCTCTCTCTCTGAGATGCGCCGATTATAATGATTAATTCACCTCTTTAAAATATGTAGCCATACAGTATATCCACAATCGTGTATTCTATTTAACACCCCGAACGCCCGGGGGTATTTAGGACCATTAAATCATTAAACCATCTTGTTGGATGTAGCTGAAGTCGCTAGATGTAGCCAAAACACCCCCGAGGCGATTGACATCAACGGGAGGTATGATTCATTCTAACATGACTAGCGCCGGGACCGTGATGGGCTGTCAAAAACATAATGTTTGGTTAGAATTGGACGGATTGATTTAGATCAAGAGATATTCCCGTTTTAAGATTTTCATCTACTAAAATGGGGGGGAACATTTTGGATGACGTCACAACCGGAAATTACATCGAATGTTGTCCAACAGGCGCTCCCAGCCTGTGGAGCGGTGCGCTCGGTTATGATATCAATAAAGTTCCGTCCTGTGATTAATCTCCGTCTTAAGTGCCGAGCATTACTATTTGATAGGACGGAGACCTCCGTTTATGACGCTCTGGGTGTTTATTTACTTACTGCATTATTTGGGACACTATAGTGTTTTCATATAGGCTGCTTCATTTATTGCCGACATGAGACATCACCTCGACTCTATATATTTAATTATAGAATCCAAACGTAGGCTATATGTATATGGACTGCTTGCATGCATGGACATTTGACAGGAGGCCGCTTTGCCACCTAGGCTAGCAATTGTCTGTCTGTCTGTCTGTCTGTCTGTCTGTCTGTCTGTCTGTCTGTCTGTCTGTCTGTCTGTCTGTCTGTCTGTCTGTCTGTCTGTCTGTCTGTCTGTCTGTCTGTCTGTCTGTCTGTGCTTAACATGGCGAGCACAAGACTGCATGCAGCCAATTAGGCAGCACACAGGCTTCTGTGTGCGGCCTAGAGGGCATGTGCACATGCTCTGCACTCCTGTTCAAGCTACGTGCGACCCAAAACTCTATAGCCAAATTCCAATACCGCAACTTTCACACTCGCTCACTTCCCTCGCGTCCTCCACTCGCTCCTTAGCTCTGCCCCCAGCGAGGATGAGAGGATTCGATGCGAGGACAGAGTGGTGGAGTGGATTTACCTCTAGAATCGGAATATACTACGCTGTCATTTCAAAGCGACGGCACATTCGGCGATCACTTATGACGTGTATCAATTCAATTCAATTCAAAGGGCTTTATTGGCATGGGAAAACATACGTTTACATTGCCAAAGCAAAAGTGGTGGAACAATACAGTGTCACACAGCTGGATCACTGGAACTCCGAACCCAGAGCAGTCTACAGAATAGACAATTCATAATTTTGTGCATGTAACCGAGGCCAATGTGTATGTATTGACAACATGTGCAACAAGGCTATTTATTCCTGAAATAGTGAACAGCCAGGATGCGCACACTTTTATATTATATGATTGTGAAGGGAATTCCTGACCTGCCCGCAGCCCGCGTTCTTTTTTGCTCGTATAAATCACCCCCCTCCTCGGATAGTCCCTCCTCCGACGGTCTTTGCAAATAACGGACACTATAACAGGAATTATAGGTAGTCTCTCTGACTTACATATTCAGAGCAATGAAATTGTTGTAAACATTGCCAACGTGGCGAACGCGCATCGCACACGTTCTTTAATGAGCCGTGAACACACACACACACACACACACACACACACACACACACACACACACACACACACACACACACACACACACACACACACACACACACACAAGCCTCAACGGACTTCCAAGCCTTGCGTTAGAGAGTTCAGTCTTTCACTCTTTTACATTAGCACAGAAAAGCAACAGAGTTAAAATGTTATATTGGTTATTAAGATCTTAATAGGCTATGGTGTGCACATCTCAGAATCCATGTGCTATGCTGCTTTTTTACCCTTCACAGGCCCGGCGCCACGAGGGGTCAAAGGGGGTACTTGACCCCTCAACCCGACCTCCTTGACCCCTTCTTTTTTTTAATAATGTCAATAATAAAATATAAAACTACCTTTTGTGCTGGATTGGTTTTCTAGTGATATTTGGCAGTGATATTCACTAGCAGCACTGGTTATAACAACTCGAAACATGCTGCTACAAACAAAAACATGTATTGTACAGGCATGCAAGGAACATCTAACATGCGTCATGGCCATCTCCCATCTGGAAAGAACAGGAAGTATGACATTCCTGAGGTGCAGGAATTTAACACATGTTGATTCGGATCAACTGAATGTATGTGTCTGACATATGATTGTCTGCCATTGGGGGGAGGGGTGCTATTGATGCAGTGGATCAGAGCAAGTGGCAAAGTGGGCTGTGGACTATTGTGGACACGCTGAATAATGTATTATCTGAGCACAGACTCAGTTCACTTAATGCGGTCTTCAGGTTAATCAGAATACTGATATGTTATTGATTTCAGATGTTACAATTCCAAACATGCAAACATGACCCACTTTAATTACTTATGTCTATATTAGTAGCTTAATGACTAGTACTAGCCTTTTTTATGTCCAATATTTGCATTTCAGTTCATAATCATAAAGTTAACATAACATATAAATTATATATTTGAAATTAAATAAAAAATTACTTTTCCGGATTCCAATTAAAAAAATAGGTGAAAATAATTCACGATTCCAATTTAAAAAATAGCAAAAAAGCAGATCTACAAGCTCAAAATGCATCGCACTGCGACACGTTTTGAGCTTGTAGATCAGCTACACACACACGGTTTAATGATGTAGGACTGGCCTTCTCTCTGCTGGATTGATCCGTTAATTATGACAAAGTCAGTAGGGATCTAATGAGCACTATATTAGAAAGTACAGTTCCTGAAGAATCTGTGGGCTCCATTGTTATGGTAGCAAGTATTTAAGAATGTCAGTGTAAGAATAAAGTGAGACAAAATGCTTTTAGAACATTGCAGAGAAAACTAAGCCATAGCAAAGGCACGCTAATGAAATGCAGTTATCTCTGAGAGTAGCATGCACAAGAAATGCACTGCCACTGAGAAAGTTTTTTTTTCTTTTTTCTTTTATTTCATTTTGACTTTGCAATTTCAGTTTAGTTTTGATTTGCTGTCAGTCACTCGATGTGTTCTTTTCACCCACTAACCTGACAACAATTACACAGTGACATGGTTCCACATTAGTGATCTGAGACTGTTTGAGTGTCTCAGCCGTTTACAGTGGAGCTGTGAAGGTATGTCGCTGCATTACAAAATATCACACACAAATACATAATCCTCCCCAGACAAAGGCGCACACTTTTACTGTCGCAGAATGCTCCCCAGACACAGACGCGATGGAGTGTGTGTTGTGTCAGAGCCGTCCAGAGCCCGGGCAGAGGCCTTTTGTGGTTCTGAACAACGTGGGTCCGACCGACTTGACACCCTGTGGGGGTGTGGAACACGTGTGTCGAATTTGAAGTCGGTGGGTTCTCGAGTTGCGTGGATTACAGCCGTAAACACGTACGTACAGACAGACATACAGTACAGAGACATGGTGCATTGGGTTTAGAACCAAAGAAGTTTTACTTTTACCTTACCAGTGTGTGTGTGTGTGTGTGTGTGTGTGTGTGTGTGTGTGTGTGTGTGTGTGTGTGTGTGTGTGTGTCCACAGCAACACAGATACAACTAGTAAAAGTGCCGCTCGGGGCACAGGTCTCCACAGGTCTCCAATCTTACGATTTGAGGCATTTTGTTCCAAAAATTGGTGTTCTGCAAAAGTCCACCTAATGGTGGCGCTATAACAGGCCAATGTGAAAAGGGTGGGATATATTCCTCAGTAGGAAAGTCTGTGAAATATTTCACGTAAATTGCACGCTGCGTTCATGATTTGAGGCTTTTTGTTCAAAACGGGCCAATCCTGCAAACTTTGAAAGCCAATGTTAGCCAATTCGGATGGAATATGAAATATCTGACAGATCCGTCTTGAACACATGACTATATAATCAGTCTGTATACAATCAGTTGATCCACATCAAGTCAGTCAGTACAATATACAGTGACAGTGGATCATCACAGTGCACAAAGACCAATAATCAAAAGACACATCAATATCAAATGTACAAAATAAAGCATAAGTGTCATGTTAAACTGCAGTCCTTAAATACTTAGTCTAAATGCATCAAATTAGCTTTCTACAGTGTTTATGAATGTGGAGATGCACAGTGTATTTAATTTATGATGAATGTATTATTAATTCATGCATATTAACCCCTTCATGCCCGAAAATCCCATACAATCTTTTCAGATTGTATGCACAATAATCAAGTGAAATGTATCAAATTTGCATTCTACAATCTGTATTAATCTGTATTAATTAATCTGCTTTGCATATTAACCTTTTCAGGCCATCCATCTTGAGCATCTTGCACCAAACATCCACCAAACATTTCCCACAAAAATAGGGTTATGCTAGCCTATTTCATTTACTTAAATCCAAACCATCAAATTTACTTTCTCCAAGATGTATTCATACATGTGGTGATGTTCAATGTTTTGAACTGACAGAGTACTTTGACCCCATTAAATAATACTGGTCTATAGAACACAGATACTATTCCACCAAAAATAATAAACATACTCATCTGAAAATCACAGCTATGAATATTATCAATTCAATGCTGTAGGCTACAGATAATAACCCCAATTCATACATACTTTTTCCTGCTATGCATGCCTTGGTGATTTTGTTATATATAGGCCAGTAGGTTCACTGTTAGCTGAAAGTGGGCTTTCTGGTGTTCTGTGACTGTCGGATGTTTTTGCCAAGATGTTGAATGGGAAAGAAGTTCCTTCAGAATGTGTGTGCGTGCCCTGCAGTTGATGGCTGAGCATGTTCTACAGAGTGATTGTAGATGGAGGCTCCATCTACGATGGAGGCTCCAGAGGCAGAGGACCTGATGTGAGCCCAATTGGGTCAGATTACAATTGCTGATGTCAATTGTCATGACATCTAGTCTGAACATGAGATGACTGCCTTCTCCATCTGATGGTATGGCCTCTACTACATGTACTACATGTGCTAACTCTACAGTGTACATGTTCAAAGGTATTTTTATGTGACATCACCTATTGCTGGAGCATGGAATGGTCGGTGGACCAACAGTTCATAGAGTTCACCTTCATGAGGTATGGCCACAGTGCAGGATGGGTTACCTATTTGAATAACCTTGAAGCAAGTGACCCGGAAGACCTTGGACCTGACTTGTCACATCTGCTCCAAGATTAAGACAGACATGGAAGAGACAGGGATACTGCAAAGTCTTCTCCCATGTCTGACTACACTCTCCTCATCTTGTGCTATAGGCATTCCAGGCGAGTGCCATCTGGACCTTCAGGTCCTGTTCCCTTAAGGAAACTATGGAGGAAACTAGACTACTAGCCTGGGAGAAAAGAATGTGGGAAAGGACATGCATCTACTTCAAACCTATAGCTGCACTACTACCACCAACACATCAATCATTCATTGAGAATGTTAAGATACAAATACACCAGAGTAAAGCCAAGTGTGGACAAGGACGGACACATGGTGGTGAATGGAACACTGTCCCCCCCCTCCCAGTGAGCTGTGGCGTTCCACAAGGAAGCATACTAGGGCCTTTACTGTTCCTAATATATGTTAACGACATGACTTCAGCTTGTGACTGCAACTTGTTCCTGTCCGCAGATGACTCGGCACTGCTAGTCTCGGACAGGAAGAAACTGCAGGTTGAAAAGGCCCTCAGCTCTGAACTCGGTAGAATCTGCATGCACCTGGCTCGCTGATAACAAACTATCTTTAAACCTGGGAAAAACTGAATCCATTCTCTTTGGCTCTAATAGTAATCTCAGCAAGGCAAATGGCTTCTTGGTTAGAGTGGGTGACAATGTTATCACACGTAAAGATGAAATTACCTACCTAGGTTCCATCCTGGAGGCTAATCTTTCCGGTGATAAAATGGCCACCAACATAATCAAAAAGGTCAACCAAAGAACAAGATTCCTTTACAGGATCTCCTCACTGGTCAACAAAAACACCTTGAAGACCTTAACAGGAGCCCTTGTACAAAGTTTCTTTGACTATGCATGCACCTCCTGGTACCACAGCACCTCAAAGGCCCTTAAAACTAGGCTCCAGACTTCCCAAAACAAACTGGTCAGGCTCCTACTTGGCCTCGCCCCCCGAACCCACCTCACCCCTGCCCACTTCGACAGGCTGGAATGGCTTAGGGTCGACGACAGAGTACAGCATCTTGCAATGCATCTGTCTAGATACTGTCCACACCCACAACACCAGAGGGAGTGCAACGAACCATGTACAACCCAGATTCGGCACAAACAAGGGACTAAATTAAGACATGCAAATCCCTTGACTCCTTCAAAACCGCTCTCAAAGGGCACCTACGGATGGCTGCAATTCGAAACTGGCCCCCGTAAAATCTGAATCCCCCAAACACGGACGCAAGGACAACACAAGAGACGGTCGCGGCCACACAGCCAACTCAAGGTATGGCCACGGAGCCGACTTGGGGACCCAACGCAAGGACAACACAAGAGACGGTCACGGCCACACAGCCAACTCAAGGTACGGCCACGGAGCCGACTTGGGGACCCAAAGCAGCTCCTCCAAGGCAAACAAACAAAGGATATCTGTATATGTTTCTTTTCCCTTTTTACCTCCATTATGATGAATTCCTGTTCTGTTCTTTGTCTATATAGAAGTGTCTATTTGTACGTCTCTAATGTTTTGATGAATTGAACATGGTGGACCCTCTTGTAAACAAGTGTAATGCTTAATTGGGTCGTCCACTCACAGTTAACAGCCTTTGTATTGAGTTTGTGCTTGAAATGTACTGTAATTCTGCAAACTGTTAATAAATATTTCAATCAATCAAACAAACATGCACACCGCACAGATGAACAGTCTGGTGAGACGTAGGAGGACACTAGGCAGGAGGCCTCTCAGTGCCTAATATCCCCCAAGAACACACAAGGCAGAGAGAGCTTCCTGCTAGTTCTGGCAGGAGAGAAAGGACAGTGGGTGGGTCCGCGGGGGGTGCCCTGGGCACGGCGGTCGCTGGGGTGTGGTCAGCACTGGTTTGCTGCACCTGGCCGGCAGGTTTTTCGCACTTCCCTGTTGGCCGGGTGTGGCTCTCTCTCCAGGCATCTTCCACCAGCATGGGACCCAGAGTAGTTTGAATGGAAATACACAGATCTATCAGGTCACTGAGCCCTACCACTACCTGAAGATTATAAAGTGTGGCTGTAAGTAAGAGCGAAAACCTGTGTACATAGTCATTCACATAATGTTCTGTTGATGTTTTGGTGTAGAATGCTCATGACAGGCCTGAAATAATTAATTCATAAGAAAAGAGATGTGGTGGACATGACCACTTCCAAATAAGCATTTTTTTAGAATGCATTTACATTGATTATTGTATTTTATGGGATTTTTCCGTTTTAAGCATGAAGGGGCTAATATAAAAACATGCCCTATTCTTAAATCAAATATTGTACATATCCACATTCATGGATAAACACTCCAGAAACACATTTGATGCATTTAGATCTCAAAAGATATAGATTTTATGGGATTTGAGGGTTTTCGGACATGAAGGGGTTATTATGCATTTATTAATAATGCATTAATCATAAATGAAATACACTGTGCATATCCACATTCATGAACACTGTAGAAAGCTAATTTGATGTATTCAGATCAAGTATCTTGCATGCAATATCATAAAACTCTATTTTGGGTGGATTTTTTGTGTTTTGGACATTAAGGGGTTAATAACTAAAAATGCACAAGGGATATCACCGGGCACCCTCTTGAATTCTTAAGAGGTGACCCCAAGCTACAAGAATCAGTTGAAACCACGTTCACCCCCACGGCTCCCGGACTATACTCAAGTCTAGTCTATCAAGGTTGAAATCTAAATGATGATGGCTGATGCCTCATTGTGAACAATAACAAATTCAAATGCAGAGATTAAACCATGTGAATGGTCACTGGTTATCATATAATAAATAATTAAATAAAAGGCCTTGCCCCTAAAATGACGGAATTCTGGGCCTGGTGCTCAGTGAAACTATACCCTGGATAAAAACAAGTTTAAAAATAAAAATTATAGTCCTCAATGTTTTCTCAAAAATCTGTTAAATCTGTTATATCTGATGAAATTTGATGATTTTAACAGATACTTGGATGTGCAGGTGTTTGTGAAGCTGATATAATACACATTAAAATTAACCAATAAATATCCCTTATAATGAAATATAATTAAGCAACAGTTATGCGTCTTAAAGAAACTATGAAACCACAGGCTGTACCACAATAAGAAAGTACACAATGTTTCCTTCAACAAGTTTTATTTCAATCATGCTTACGATTTGGGCTTACAAAATAGATCACAAAAACATTTATGCAATGCATTAATATGCTAATTTCTTCTCTCTCAGTTGGAATGCAGACAATGATGTGAAACAGAAACCAGAGAACTGGCAGAGGGTTGAAGAAACACCTGGTCTTTTCTGTGTCACTGACCACATTTGACCACATCACAACCCTCACTTGTGCCACAATGTCTAATATAAATATAAAATGTCTAATATAAAATGTCTTATATACTATAAGCTGCATGGTCCAATATACAATGTCCAAGTTACAATATCAAGTATGCATGGTCAAATTTGACAAATTCTTGCACAAGTACAGAGAAAGATTTGCAGCAGCAATGAGTAGCAGCAGAGATATCAATGCAGTCTCTTGTACAGGTGGGAGAAATATCACTGTACGTGATAGTACCAGTGCAACAGCAGTGGAGTGTAATCTCTCCATTGATTCGGTCGAAAGTTCTAATTGTTCTTCAAAACAAAAACCTCCACCTCAAGATCGCACACTATTGTGTGGACTTGCTACGATGCAGTGGTTTGGTGGGACTTGGCTTGGTGGTGATGAAGGGATGGTCCAACACCTGGTCAGGTGTTATCCTCTCCTCTGGATCCAGATGAAGCATTTGTTTCAATAGGTCCATGAAGACCCACGCGTTGCCGCTTTCATCAGCATCGTCACACAGGGAGGCGAACACTTCTTCCAGGGAGCAGTTATCGTCCAAGAAGAGGTCTTCATCTTCTGCTCCAAACTCTACCACTGCGGAATACTCCTCCGGTTTCTAGACAAAGTACATAAATAAACAAAAAGTTAGAGTTTCAGTGATTTGAATGAAGAACAATGTTTGTCTCTCTGTGTATGTGTGTGTGTGTGTGTGTGTGTGTGTGTGTGTGTGTGTGTGTGTGTGTGTGTGTGTGTGTGTGTGTGTGTGTCATACCATGAATCTCCATGTATCGTCGTCCTGAATGAAAAAGCTGCAGGTTGTTTTTCCAGCATCCAAGAGAGATTGCTCTGGCATACCAAGTGTCAAGAAGATGGATTGAACCTGCAGAAAAAAACACCAGGATATATTTCACATAATCATGTGTGATCACTTAAGAATGCGTGTTGTAATGTGCATCTGTAGATTACTCACCAAATCATATTCAGTCTTTCCATGGAATAAATGCCGGCTCAGCATCACATTGGCCACGACACAGCCCAGTGACCACATGTCATGTCATCATGCCAAATCAGACAAAATCCCATCATTTACAATAAACAATGTACCAATCAGAGTCTTTGCACGCCACGAAACTTACAGCTACCTCGGACACAAATGTAATGTCGCCGGGGAGTGGACAGCGCAAGTGGACGAGATTGCGTCAGATTACACGGCCAGGCTAGACCTGATAAACTCCTCTCCTCTCCCACTGGTTATGAAGCTGGAAGCGATTGGGCAGATCGCCCTGTCCAAAATACAACATCTATTTTCCAATGTTCATATACCAAAGAAGGTACTGTATGACTTAAACAACAAAACTGTACAGCGAGTGAGAGAATGGTTTGGCCTGAGTACACACACAACCCGTGACTTCATATTCCACAGTAAACGGGAGGGAGGGCTCGGGGTACCGGACATTGAATGGACATATATATCCACACGCCTTTCCCACCTATTAAACATGCTTAACAGTGACGATCGGGCAGTCAGAGAGCTCGCCAGAGCCTCGCTAATTCTCGATCTGGAGCGACGCAAGGTCCCCAAAACAAGAGACCCCCCCCAGCTTCCTCGGGTTCAAAAAGAAGCCCAGTGGTAAATTGGATACCAACGCAACTGGTTTTGGTGTAAACTCTGACTGGCCTGATCTGAACGATCTGTGTAACTGGACTGGTGTCTCTTTGGAGTGGAAAGGAGCGGACAACGAGACGGTGCACGTCTCTGAATCCGTGATCACTGACCTGTCAATCAACGCTCGCGCAACAGTAAGCCGCGACGACGGAACAGCAAGCGCGCTCCCTAACAACGGCGCGCGTGCGCATCTTCTAGCGCTCAGAGAGCAGCATAGAAAACGACGCTGGACAGGACTACGGCTGCAAGGGAAGCTTGCGTGCCTCCAATCAGCTGATCACTCTGTGTCCCACTCAATTCTAAAAAACGCAGCGATTGATGAGGACATTCTCATCTTCACAGTAAAGGCACGCCTCCAAGTGCTGCCAACCAAACTGAATCTATCCATCTGGTATCCCAATAATCATGACCCTCACTGTCTACACCATGGACAGCATCAGACCATAGAGTCTATGTCTCATATATTAAACGGCTGTAATATTTACAAAGGACTGTATATAGCCAGGCATGACAGAATTGTGAACATTATTGCCAAAGATGTGTCACCTATGTTTAATTCCTCTGTTGTGTTTCACAAAAATTCCTGTGTGAAACCAGAAATGTTTCAATGCAATGACCCAACCGTATTTGCAAACATAACTGCAAATACACCAGATGTCATTATAATTGACGAGAACAGAAGAGAGGCTTTTCTATTGGAAGTTGGCTGTGCTTTTGATTCAAGTTTAGAGGAAGCTTTCCTTACTAAACAAGTAAAATATCAACCATTAGTACAGGCCATTATACAACTGGGATATACGTGTCAGCTCATTGTTTTTATATTTGGCAGCCTGGGCCATGTCCACAGGCTAGTGGTCAGAGGCTTGAGGATTATAGGGCTGTCCAAGTGTAAGGCAAAGCAGCTTGCAACATACTGTTCAATCTCCTCCATTATAGGCAGTCGGTCTATTTGGAGGAGAAGGTGCTTTTTGTACCCATGATTCACTTTCGGTGTCGGTAATATGACAGACTGAAGTGACCAATGTTGGCTGTGATTAAGTTCATGTGTTGTATATTCTGTACATTTAGGGCTTGTTTGGACTAAAGCACATGATGTTTCAAGTGCGTGGGATATCAGAAGCAACTGAAAATATTTGTGCCCTTGATAATGTATTTTATAAATGTGGACTCAAATAAAGAAATTGAAATGTGTGTGTGTGTGTGTGTGTGTGTGTGTGTCATACCATGAATCTCCATGTATCGTCGTCCTGAATGAAAAAGCTGCAGGTTGTTTTTCCAGCATCCAAGAGAGATTGCTCTGGCATACCAAGTGTCAAGAAGATGGATTGAACCTGCAGAAAAAAACACCAGGATATATTTCACATAATCATGTGTGATCACTTAAGAATGCGTGTTGTAATGTGCATCTGTAGATTACTCACCAAATCATATTCAGTCTTTCCATGGAATAAATGCCGGCTCAGCATCACATTGGCCACGACACAGCCCAGTGACCACATGTCAAGTGCCTCTGTGAGCGGGAGACCCAGGAATACTTCTGGTGCTCTGTGGGTTTTAAAATAACAGAATGTTAGCGGTATAATAACTGTATAACAATTCTTGTTCTTTCTGGAGAGCAGATAAGGCCAGGATAAATACAATTCAACACATAAATGTAGCACACATACCTATACTCAAGATTTGGCACAATCCTCCATTGCTTGGTCTCGGAGGCAGGAACGGCCAGACCAAAGTCAATGAGTTTGACTCTGAGGGGTTTTTCTCGTTGGTTCACCATCATGATGTTCTCCATTTTTATGTCTGTGTGGATCAGACCGATGCCCTTCAAGGCCTGGAGTGCAATGGCAAGCTGCAAGTCCAGAATAAAGACCATGATTAATATGAATATGTGCAACACAAGGTGGTGTGAAATTTAACCAAATGTTTTGTTTTTGTATCACATTTCAAACTCATACCTGCTGTATGATGGGCCTCATCTCCGTCATGGACATTGGATTATTTCTCCCTTCCACGAATTCCAGGAGATCAACATCCAGAGACTCAAACACCATGCACTTAAATCCGTTATGCACAAAGCTGTCGAAATATCTCACTATTCCACACGCGTCTGGGTCCAGGACTTGCAGCTTTCGCAACATGGTCATCTGCAAATTCAAGAAGACAGATTTAGAGACAGGTATTAGAAATCATCATTGGTCGTATTATTTAGACAGGTACTAAACCATGCCAAAACTCTCAAAGCCATGCTCACCTCGTGTTCTGCCACTTCATCGTAATTGGAGCGTTTTTTTATTATCTTGATGGCCACCTTGTCATGTGTACGCGTTTTGATGGCTTTGGCCACCATCCCATAGCTCCCTTCCTCCATGAAGCTCTGGACGACGTACTGGCCTCCATCCAGCATGTCCTGCTCGACTATGCAACTCTCTGAATCCAAGAGTCCATCATAGTGTTGGGAGGAGCTGGTGATCACTTTGGTCAGTGGCGTCATTGGGGAAGAGACAGCTGAGAAGGACACGACGGCGTGTTGTTGGGGGGCCGATGTGGTCAGGATGTCAACGTAAACCGCCGGGGAAGGGACGATGACAAACTTGAACAGGTCCTGCTCGACGGTGCCTGTTGTAATCTAAGTACGGGACCCTCGTCTGGGTTGACAGACAGGTAGTGTGTGCAGGCTGGGTGGTGTGTGACAATCCTGTTGAAGTATTACTTTGGTACGGCGACTGCGGCGGCGGCCGGCGGGTACCCGGGAGAACAAATTAACGAGACACGAGACAGTATCACGCTAAGGTTCACAAAGTTTATTACACAAACATGAAACATATATAGTGCTGGATCATAATGACGTAACAATAAGATATGAGACAGAAGAACGTGCCTACTGCAGCAAGGCTGACCTTGCTGTCGCCTAGATGTCTCTCGTAGCCTATCTATAAAGAATGCTACAGTACCGGCAGTACACAATACATATCAAGTACACTGTATCTCAAGTTCAAGTACATAGACTAAGATGTACTGTGCATGGGCTAATATCACAACATTACATTACATTACATTACATTACAGTCATTTAGCAGACGCTTTTATCCAAAGCGACTTACCTATGTTGAATAAGTGTATTCAACATAGGTAGGGAACAAAAACTACTAATCACCAGAAGTCTTTAGTGCATTTTCTGCAAAAACAAGCAACCAAGAGTATACCTAGCGCTAAGGTAAAAGTGCAATATATCAGCTACCTATTTCCTTAAACAGATGAGACAAAATAGCTAAATCAAATGAGCATGAGCTAAAACAATTAAGTGTATCGACTAAACAAGATCCAATAAACAATACAACAATAGAAAACAAGCGTTCGTACAACTAGTTAACAACAAGTAGGTCAGGCAGAGAGGAAGGGTAGTGTTTCCTGAAGAGGTGGGTTTTCAACCTGCGGCGAAATATGGGCAGTGACTCTGCTGTCCTAACATCAGTGGGGAGTTCATTCCACCACTGTGGGGCCAGAACAGAAAAGAGTCGTGACCGTGTGGATCGGCCAGAAGGACCCTTGAGTGACGAGGCAATCAGTCGCCCCGAGGTGGCAGACCGAAGTGGTCGGGCAGGGGTGTAGGCATCGACCATAGCCCGGAGGTAGGAAGGAGCTGTTCCTTTCACTGCCCTATAGGCTAACACCAGGGTTTTGAACTGGATGCGGGCCGCTACGGGGAGCCAGTGTAGAGAACGGAGAAGGATGGTTGTGTGGGAGAACTTGGGGCGGTTGAACACCAGACGAGCCGCAGCTTTCTGAACAAGCTCCAGAGGTCTGATGGCAGATGCCGGAGCACCAGCAAGGAGGGAGTTGCAGTAGTCCAGGCGGGAGATGACGAGAGCCTGGATGAGCACCTGGGCTGCCTTCTCCGTGAGGAAGGGGCGAATCCTCCTGATGTTGTAGAGGAGGAATCTGCAGGACCTTGTCACTGATGCGATGTTTGCCGAGAACGTCAGTTGATCGTCCAGGGTCACACCCAGATTTTTCGCAGTCCGAGTTGAGGTCACCACAGCATTATCAATGGTGATGGCCATGTCTCGGTGCGGACAGCCCTTCCCCGGGAGGAACATCAGCTCGGTCTTGTCCAGGTTGAGCTTCAGGTGGTTTGTCGACATCCACGCCGAGATGTCAGCCAGACAAGCAGCAATGCGTGCCTCCACTTGGGTATCAGAGGGGGGGAATGAGAGGATCAGCTGGGTGTCATCGGCATAGCAGTGGTAGGAAAAGCCATGGGAGTGGATGACAGCACCCAGAGATGTAGTGTAGAGAGAGAAAAGAAGAGGACCCAGAACCGAGCCTTGGGGAACCCCAGTTGTGAGCCTGTGTGGTTCTGACACAGACCCTCTCAGCATCACCTGGTAGGAGCGACCCGTCAGGTAGGATGCAAACAGGGAGAGTGCAGAGCCTGAGACACCCATCCCCTCGAGGGTGGAGAGGAGGATGTGATGGTTCACCGTGTCGAACGCTGCAGACAGGTCCAGGAGTATCAGGACGGAGGAGAGAGAGTTCGCTCTAGCGGCATGGAGCGACTCCGTCACTGCCAGCAGGGCAGTCTCTGTCGAGTGACCCACTTTGAAACCAGACTGGTTGGAGTCCAGGAGGTTGTTCTGGTGGAGATAGGAGGACAGTTGTTTAAAGACAGCACGTTCGAGAGTTTTAGATAGGAAGGATAGAAGGGAAACCGGTCTGTAGTTCTTGATCTCAGAGGGGTCAAGTGTCGGTTTCTTCAGGAGGGGGGTGACTCTGGCAGTCTTGAAAGTAGAGGGAAAGTAGCCAGATGTCAGAGAGGTGTTAATAAGGTGGGTTAAGAAGGGAAGAAGTTCAGGTGCAATAGACTGCAACAGAGTGGATGGGAGCGGGTCCAGAGAGCATGAGGTGGGGGCTAGAGGTAACAAGGAGAAGGACCTCGTTAGGGGAGAGGGGAGAGAAGTGGGATAGAGAGGGGATGGGGGGGGGAAGAGGAGTAGATGAAGGTAGAGAGGGGGGGGTGGCAGGCAGACGGGTGTGGGTAGTGCGCAGGGCACCAGCCGGGGGAGGAGGGAAGGAGGATCGGATATCGTTCACCTTCTTGTCAAAGAAGTTGGCGAAATCGTCAGGGAGGAGGGACGAGGAGGGAGGAGGGGGTGGTGGTTGTAGGAGAGAGGAGAAAGTTTCAAAGAGTTTTTTAGGGTTGGAAGCAGAAGCCTGAATTTTAGTGCAGAAAAAAGCAGCTTTAGCAGCTGATAGAGAGGAGGAAAAAGTAGAAATGAGAGATTGGAAGGTGAGAAGGTCCTCCGGGAGGTTGCCATTTCTCCATTTGCGCTCAGCCGCTCTCAGGCTCCGTCTCTCAGTCCGCACTGAGTCCGACAACCAGGGGGCAGGTGGAGTTTGGCGTGCAGGCCTGGTGGTGAGGGGACAGAGATGGTCGAGAGAAGAGGATAGAGTAGAGAAAAGAAGATCTGTGGCGGTATCAGGGGATAGAAGAGCAAAGGATTCAGGGGCAGGGAGAGCAGAGAGAACAGAAGAGGAAAGATCAGTGGAGGAAAGTGAGCGAAGATTGTGACGTGAGGAAATCATGTGGGTAGGGAGGGGCTGTGAGGGGGGAGAGGAGAGAGAGAGAGAGTAGGACATGAAGTAGTGATCAGAGAGTTTCTTACCCTTTTCACTGGAAAGAGGAGTGACAGACAGGTTAGCAATAGAGCAGCCTCTGGTGAAGATCAGGTCCAGTTGGTTGCCCGCCTCATGGGTAGGAGGAGATGGGGAAATAACTAGGTCAAAGGCGGCGAGAAACGAAAGTAGTGGGTCTAGCTGCTTCTCAGTCGGGAGGTTGAAGTCACCCAGAAGGATGAATCCAGAGCCATCGACAGGGAAGTGGGAGACTAGATGGTCCAGCTCCTCCAGGAAGCCACCAGCAGGGCCCGGTGGGCGATAAACAACTGCAATGGTGAGCTTGACTGGATGAGAAACAGTGACCACATGAAATTCAAATGAGGTAGGAGAGAATTGTGACAGTGAAACAGGAGAGTATTTCCATTTTCTGGAAATTAGCAGACCAACCCCACCACCTGTCCGCACGGCTCTGGGAGTGTGAGAGAAAGAGTACACATCTGACAGAGCCGCGGGCGTAGCAGTGTTTTCTGGTCTGATCCAGGTCTCAGTCAGAGCAAGGAAGTTAAGGGAGAGCAAGGATGCGTAGGCTGAGATGAAAGCAGATTTGCCTTCCACCACAGCCGAGTGGCAATTCCAAAGCCCTCCCGTTACCACTTGCTCGACGTGAGTTGAAAGAGTAGGATAGATGAGATTAGTTGTGTCGCGACATCTGGGTGTAACCCAGTGTTTGTGCGACCGCCAGGAAGAAGAGAGGACAGGAATAGGAAGAAAACACATTGTAGATCACTAAACATATACTACAATACACTACTATATCTATCACACAACTATATATGTCACTAAGCAATGCTACAGCTTATCGTTCAGTGACGAAGTCGGACTTTGACAAAGTCGCCTGTCGCCTTTGTTCGCCTGGCCTTCGTTTGCTGGCCGCCGCTTAACAGCTGACGCTTTCAGCTGGTGGTATAAGGCCACTCCAACTGATTGCTAATCGTCTGCCAGGAGTGCTGGCTAAACCACTCACTTCACACTTCGCAAGGAAATCAAGTGGGCTATACTACTTATCAAGTGGCCTATTACAGGGTGAAACTAATTACACTAGTCCAAAGTGCCACTAGCCTACTGTTTGAACACAAACAATACAACTATAAACTACTGACTACCACACAAGCTAATAATATAATACTAATACAAAAGCACTTAGAGTACCACTACCAGCAGTTTGCTAAAATACAAAATAATGCTACTTACTCAACTAGACAGGTCAGGAGCTCCGTTCACATCAAATGTTGGTTACACACTGAATAGAATACTCCCAACCTGGCTACTTATCCCTTGAGCTGTGCTGGCTAAACCACTCACTTCACACTTCGCAAGGAAATCAAGTGGGCTATACTACTTATCAAGTGGCCTATTACAGGGTGAAACTAATTACACTAGTCCAAAGTGCCACTAGCCTACTGTTTGAACACAAACAATACAACTATAAACTACTGACTACCACACAAGCTAATAATATAATACTAATACAAAAGCACTTAGAGTACCACTACCAGCAGTTTGCTAAAATACAAAATAATGCTACTTACTCAACTAGACAGGTCAGGAGCTCCGTTCACATCAAATGTTGGTTACACACTGAATAGAATACTCCCAACCTGGCTACTTATCCCTTGAGCTGTGCTGGCTAAACCACTCACTTCACACTTCGCAAGGAAATCAAGTGGGCTATACTACTTATCAAGTGGCCTATTACAGGGTGAAACTAATTACACTAGTCCAAAGTGCCACTAGCCTACTGTTTGAACACAAACAATACAACTATAAACTACTGACTACCACACAAGCTAATAATATAATACTAATACAAAAGCACTTAGAGTACCACTACCAGCAGTTTGCTAAAATACAAAATAATGCTACTTACTCAACTAGACAGGTCAGGAGCTCCGTTCACTTCAAATGTTGGTTACACACTGAATAGAATACTCCCAACCTGGCTACTTATCCCTTGAGCTGTGCTGGCTAAACCACTCACTTCACACTTCGCAAGGAAATCAAGTGGGCTATACTACTTATCAAGTGGCCTATTACAGGGTGAAACTAATTACACTAGTCCAAAGTGCCACTAGCCTACTGTTTGAACACAAACAATACAACTATAAACTACTGACTACCACACAAGCTAATAATATAATACTAATACAAAAGCACTTAGAGTACCACTACCAGCAGTTTGCTAAAATACAAAATAATGCTACTTACTCAACTAGACAGGTCAGGAGCTCCGTTCACTTCAAATGTTGGTTACACACAACAGTTCCCGTCTTTGATTCTGAAAGAAACAACTGATACTATATTGATACAGTGTGGAAATACGTCACAATCACAATCTCGGAACCAAAAAAAACTAGCCAATATCACCTTATCACTTCGTCTGTGATATCAATCTTTGCTAGGAAAATTGTAACCGAGTCCCCCTCCTCATCAACCATCCATTGGGCGAACACACGCATGCGATTTGATTGCGACGCGAAAGAAAGAGGAGAGAGAGAGAGAGAGAGAGAGAAAGAGAGAGAGAGAGAGAGAAAACAAAGAAACAGAGGGGAAGACATCAAGAAAATCCAACGCTACATATTAAAAGAAAACACATTAAAACATCTAACATTAATAATATAATCATAAATATACAAAAATCATTAATAAAAGGTAAGGGGAGGGAGAGGGAAAAGAGGGGAGGGGTAGGGAAAAAGGATTGGGGATGAGAAGAAAAGGGAAGGATACAAAAATAAAAAACACAATAAAATCATCCTGACTATATGTAACCTAAGTTAGATCACTGATCATCCTCTTACTCACTGTCTAGTGGTGTTGCATTCAGGTTGGCACAGTGTTCACAATCATTATCAGTGGCCTGTAGAGTATATGCGTTGTTAGAGTGGATGCTTCTGGTTTCTAACAGGAATGCTGTGTTTACGGTGTGGCCTACAATCTTACTAATACACGCTTTAACGCACATCAACCCAACGCAGAAAACAAAAATGCACATCACTAGTGGAATGACTAACTGTAGTATGAGGCCCTTCCAACCTGACATTAATGAGTCTAACCAGCCAAATTCTCCGTCATCGGTCACTTCTCTATCCTGTAGCTCCTGTCTGATTTGGGTCATGTTATTCACTGCCTGTTGTATGACCTGACCATCAGCATCATCTTCTGGGATGAAAGTACAACATGTCTGATCTCCTATGAGAACACACACACCCCCCGATGCCCCTGTCAATAGATCCAAAATCAATCTGTTTTGGATAACCATTAAACGCAAGGCGGTTAACTCCTTGCGCACACTCTCTCCTTCGGTGACACTTGCATTGATAAATGACATTAGCCTCTCTACTTTCTCACATACTTCACCTAATCCAGAACTTGCCCTGTGTGGGATTGTACTGCCTCCCTTAGATCTGAAGGCCCTCTTTGAACGACTGTGAAATCATGTATGCTACAGTGTGTGGAATAACAGTATTTGGCAGCAAATAAAAACAAATAAGAACTCTGCTTCACTGACAACACAAACAAAATAAAATAATCCATGTTTGGACCCCCCCCTTCACCGACAGTGTCCAGGGCATAGATCCCAGGCAATAACAGGCTGTGCCTCGCATCTCCATATCAGCAACTGTGCACAATGATAGTTTTCAAAAACAGGCTGTGCCTCGCATCGAAATCCATGTCAGATAGCGCGCAGGTGACCTCGCATGAATCTCCCTTACAAATTGTCTTTGCCTTCTTGCTTGTGCCTTTCTCTGATATTGCCAGGCACGTGTGCTCCCTTGAACTGGCCATGCATCTCCATTGCGGCTGAAAAACAGCAGTGTAGGAATGTCGCGCGCATCCTTGATGATAGTAGTATCCACAGGGCTTGACCGCTAATCCAAATCGAAAAACGGCAGTGTCTAATCTCGCGCACATTCTTGATGATAGTATCCACAAGGCTCGACCGGTAATCCACATCATTGACTCATATTGTCTGTGATTGATATCCTTTTCGTCACGAGCATAATGTGACTTTGTGCATATCTCCATCATGAGTTCAGGAAAAGGATGATCTCCAACGTACCGAAGATTGACCTTTGGACTTGGTGAAGTGGTCAAGGATAACATCCTGCACCGACATTTGACCATTTGGCTTGATCAAAGTGGTACATAGTCAATTTGTCCATGTGTCCTTGCATCTCGACACCTGTCCCCCGCTGGGGCTGGGGCAGTGATGCGATGACCTCCAACCGTCCGACGTAGCCCCTCTGGGCCTGTGGCAGCGATGTGATGATCTCCAAGCGTCCGATGTAGCCCCTCTGGGCCTGTGGCAGTGATGTGATGATCTCCAAGCGTCCGATGTAGCCCCTCTGGGCCTGTGGCAGTGATGTGATGATCTCCAAGCATCCGATGTAGCCCCTCTGGGCCTGTGGCAACCGAGCATGTTGGTTTGGCCCTGTCCTCTGATGTCTGGTTTGGGGCGGTGGCTGTTCGACGCCCGAGGCGCATCTCCCTGTTGGTGATGTGATGGTTGTCGGCCGAACGCTTAGGTCCTTTGGACTTGCAGTCCAGGGCCTGGACCCTTCTCCACTTTAGGTCAGCCTTAGGATGAATTGCACTGTCTGCTATCTGTGTTTTTGGGACAAAACTGAACAGCAGGTTCCCCCCCCAAAAATACACTGGCATATTGTGTGTGTGGGACCTCATGTCCCGTCTTTGATCCACCCGTTTACAGGTAACATCAAATATTGTTTCAACCTTAATCAATATTCCAGCTAAACATTCTGCCCATACAAAGATAATAATAATAATAATAATAATAATAATACAATTAAAAAAATGTGTGTGTATTCATTCAGCATGTGTCATATACGTACTGATGGATATATTATAGACATGGACACATATATATCAATCAGTTGATATATTATAAAACAGCCAGGTGCATAGACTGCACACAAGAGGAGAGCGTAAGTTGAGACAGCTGTTTTTCTATACAATGCAATCTGTGGCAACTGGCTCACGGTAAGATCCTTTGAGATTACGCTTAGTTATTTACAACTAGGCTTGAAGAAACAGAGGGGGTAATTAAACCCCACAGGGGTCTGCGTGAACTCCTTACCCTAGATGCATCCATAAGATAACAGCTGCATGGCATGTCTTAGGTCAAGCTCTGCTCTGCTCTATCTGTCTGTCCTGTCTGTCATGAATGCAACGTATCTTTGTCAAATATGCATCTAGAGTCAAGAATACAGTCTAACTATTTCATTGCAGGTGTTAAATAATGTTCTGTATATTTTATATGGTACATTCATTTTTATTGGTATAGTTTCATCTGTTGCTAAGTTCTCATAGGAAAACCTTGCATGACAGTCCTGGCTCACTGATTGGCCAGTAAGTAAGAATACTTCTGAGTCCCACCCTCATGAGAGGGGGGGAGTTTTAAACTTGCATTAGTATATAGACTACATGTTTTCGTTCCGATGGTGTGCTCACTCGTACTAAGCTGATTTGAATAGGCGTGTGCGTGTGACTCCAAGGGCCTTTGTTCCCGAAAACTGCCTTGTAAAACTGCATTCGTACCTCTTTCAATAAAACTTGGATACGACTTTTAAGACAAAGAGAAACTCTCCGTTTGGACTTCCTTGACACACCACACCACTGCAAACTACACAGAACCGTTATTAAATATACTTCAGATGGTGCCGATGCCCGGTTGCTGAAGGATCCCTCGTCTTGAGCTGGGTGAGTTAAAAATTATTATTACAGCTGTTTTCACGAGGGGAGCCTGGTAAATTCGATCCAGGGTCGGATCTGTGCAAATAGGCCAGTGGTGAGGTGTCTCAGAGCGTGAGAATTTATCTTTTTCTTGCTAGGCAGTGGCAACGCATTCCATTTACCATTGTTTTATTTTAACTGTAAACGCCGGGCGAGCAAAAACCTCGTCCTAAACCCTGGTTTAAATTTCATTTTTTACGACAATTAAGTTGAAACTAGTTTTTGTAATGTTCCGCCGTCAAAGTGGCGGTTCATTATAAAAACATATACCTGGCCAAACGTGCAGAAGATATGGCGTAGCCATATAGAACAATACCTTTGCTTCCTGTGGGGGAGCGTGGATTCTGATATGCCTTATAGGTTAAAGCGATTTCAAACGGCACACGTTTTTCGGGGAACCGGTGGGGTTGTGGATAGTAGCATGCGAGCTGACTACACAGTTGCCGCAGTGCTGTTCTGCCCCGCTGGGAGTTCCGGAAGGCGCGCGCGGTTTGCGAGCGTTTTTCATGACCACGTTCTATTTGCGTGGCGGTCCTCGTTTACATGGAGTACACAATATTTGGACGGTTTTGTGCATTCCTGAGGGCTAGCCGAAAGTGTTTAGTGGGGAAACTGAGGCCCCACGTTATTGGGTGTATGGAATAGGAATCTGAAATTTTGGATATTAATATTAATATTTATTAATATTATTCTTCTGAGATTGTCTGGATTACGCACGACCCAGTAAGACGAGCCGGCGGGCGTATTGCAAAACAGGGATTTTGTGACGTATATATATATACGATGCATAAGGTGCGCGCACTGCTGTGTACTTGTGTTTTTTTGCTTACATTGCTGCTGGGGGTATGTGCCTGCATTTCTGGTGATTGTTTGGTTATGATCGCTTTGTGCTGGCACTATTTCCTCCTAGCGGTGATTTGTGGAAAAACACGGGTGTACGTTTAAATGTTTTACACCTTCGTATAAGTGGGGGTGGGGGGTCTCTGCTCGACGGGGTATGGGGTCCTTTGTTTAAAGAAAAGTACAGGGGCTTTTGCTGAAACATCGCGTGGGTCTGTGTGGAAGTGCGGCTTTATTCTGGGATTAGATGAGTATTTCTCTTGTATAAGGGCTAGTCTGTTTTGAGCAGCGCTACACACAGATGCGTGGGATGTGATGGCAGAGTCGTATTCCTTTGTTCTGTGGACAAGGGTCTGGACAGGTAAAGTATGGCGATGTTATGTTGTTGCTACACTTTTGCCAATGATTTGTCGTCAGCGTACTGCTTTCCACGTTTGGGCGTATTGTTTTGGGGGAGTGGGTAACCTATATGAGGAGCAAGTGTTTCCAGGAATCGGATCTTTTTTCGCTTTTTTAAATGTTTCTGCATTACTAAACGTGCGTCTTACATTCGATTAGGTTACGCTTTGCTTTTCATTGTGTTTATGGTTGCTCTTCCTGTGAGGCCTGAGTGGGACGTGCAGCGTGCTGATTTATTTTTGCTGTTTGTATCATTTGGGTGACGCTCATATTGGGTGTGCTCATCTTGTTGTTAATATCTCTTCGTGGCCATTTTGGTTTTCCCAGTGGCATTGCGGCTCTTTGAGTACTGGCTATCCGGCGGCCGTACTGTCTTTGTTCCCGTTCGGGAGCGTTTCTTTATTTTTTACAGTCTCCTCATACTTCCGGTGTGTGAGCGGGTTTGTTCTGGGTTGGCTAGGGGCGTGGTTTTTGTTCTTTCTGTCAGCAACTACTGCTCCCTTGTGCCGTCCCGTGCGCGCGCGTGTGCGTGCACTCCTCTCTTTCGCTCCCGTTTTCCTTGGGAAATTATGACGTTTCCTTTGGGGTGGATCAGTTTTATTTCTGATTTAATCGACGTTGTTGGGGTTACGTGACCGCATGTGTTCTGGTGCTGCCATGGGTCGTTTGACTCGTTTCCTCTGTCTTTGGCTTGACAAACTAGCCTTTTGATGCGTGTATGTGCGTGCCTGGGGCTGTGGGTGTCTGTGTATGTCTGTCCGTATGGGTGATTGAATGTTTTATGGGTGGCTTATACCTGTGGTGATGCCCGGTGCTTTGGCACTGTTCTTATGGTGGACAGAATCCTGTCTATCTTTCCAGAATCCTGTCTATCTTTCCTATATGTGGCTGAGGCTGCATGTTATTGATACATGGAGAAGTTTCATGTCTCAAATGGGGGGAGGTGTCGTTAGAATTTGTATTGATTTAAGGCATTGCAATATGTCTGTATACGAAATACGAGGGTTAAAAATGGTTTTAGATTACTCTTTATGTGTGCGTTTGTGGATGTTGTCGGTCTGTGTTGGGTATTCATTGATGGAACAAAACAGTCTAGAGGCCTCTAGGATGTTCATTTTCTGGCTGGACCAGAGAACGAATTCTGTTGGGTTTTGATAATGTTATTTATTCACTTGGACGGCATGTGTATGGGCGCATATTTAGACGTGGTCTGGATCTGTTTGTTTGAAAATTGTATTTTGAATACGAAAAGATGAGTAGGCTACATTTTTGTGTCATTCTTTTCTACATATTATTTTTATTCAACCCGGGTGAAAATAATTGCTAGAATGACTATTATGATCAGACCATTTTTGAGTTGAGTGGTGCGGTCTTGAATGTGTACTGAATGGGTGTTGGGCTGTGCAACAATTTTTGCCAGCCAGGAGACATGCATAGCTCTGCACAGTAAGGATGGCTTCACCGACAAACAAAGGTTTGGTTCGGCCAGGTTAGGCCATGCAGTATAGTCTATTTTTTGATGAATTGAACAATGGTGGACCCTCTTGTAAGCTGTCCACTCACAGTTAGCGGCCTTTGGGTTGAGTTTGTGCTTGAAGGGTACTGTAATTCTGCAAACTGTTGATAAATATTTCAATCAATCAATTATCTTTAAGACTCAAACGGCTGGTTGCATTAATTGACAAGAGGCTAGCTGTGGAGTCACTAAAGTTGGCCTAAGATAACGATCTGTTAAAGCTTACAATAGCTGTGAGTTCATCCTGTCATATAACAGACAGGGACCTTTTATTACTTAGGAATGCTCTCGGAATAGACCACCTGTGGTGACGTGTTGACTGAGGCAACGGAGGGTCAACACACATACACACACACAAGATGGGACAGAGTACGGTGGACTGATTCCTTGTCCTTCTACCTTGTCCCATGGGTGAAGTTATACGTGTGTGTGTGAAGTGGTTATGTTTGAAGAGTTGGAAAATAGTACTACTGAACCGTGGTAGTGATTTGAATCAACTCTGTATGAGAGTGTATACAGGCAAGGGAACTTCTCATTGAAAAAAGGCATAGCAATGGTAGACTTGTCTACGGTTGATCTTTTTTATTTTGGTGGTGGATATGGTTTGGTACACCTTGAGTGTCAGAAGAAACGTACAGTATGTTTGCCAGGCCATATGAAGCTTGAGTTTGGGGTAGGCACCAGCCAGGGGTTTCAATGAGAAGGTCACACAAGCCTGAGAGTGTTTGTGGTGTGAATGATATCACGAGAATTGATTGGGAATAATGTATGTGTGAGTGAATGAATGATTGAATGTACTTCATACTAGACTTACTTCAAAAAGGTTCTAGCTATGTCTGGTGAAATATTGCTAGTAGAAGCCATTCTAAGAGTGATAGTTAAATGAGCGAATACATACAGAGCTACGTGTGAGGAATTGCAATGACAATTTTAGCATGCTCTGACGGAATGTGCTTTTAGGGAAAGAGGGGGAGAGAGCTAAAATCCCTTCCTTACACCCTCAATAAATAACTTGTTTAGTTTCAGAAGGAGGGGGGATCGCTATCGCCCTGAATCAACACTATGTTTCAGGTGAAGAGAGCTTTAGGGCTATCTCCTCTCCTTTGTTTTAAAAAGACCCACTGTGAGCTGTGAGCAAATTTATTGGGGGGCTATTTACAGTAAACAGATGGCTACCCCTGTTCAAAGATCTTTACTATAGTTAGGTTTATTACATCCTTTCTGTAGTAAGATGACATTCAGCATACCAGCTGACAAATATTTTTTATATATTTTGGCTACTAAATGGCATATTGTTACAATGTTTCCTTCATCTCTTTCTGAGAGATCTTTCATGTCACCTTACTGTGACATGTGGTTGAAATTTCATTTGAGGGTTACTGTGAGGGGGGTTGAGGGGCAATGTATTTCATGTGTAGGATGTACCAGTCATTTCCACAACATAGTGGGTTCTTTGTCCTTATGTTGACAAACGTCAATCTGTAATCCGTTCGTGGGCACGTCTTGTGCAAATATACAATAATAACAACAGAGTGAGTCGTCATTTGGCGACCAGGTTATATTATCTTTGGGCCTTGTAGTTGTTCTCTTCTGTTACTGATGATTTCGGAATCAGGGGATATGACTACAACTCCCTTTAGCTCAAATGTTTGCAGGATACAGATACACATGTCTATTAAATCTGTTATTAATTATAAATACCATTTCTGTGGCTGTACTCGACAGTTTACATTTTTATAAAGTTAATCTGTTGCTAGGATGGATTGATCGTAGGTTAATTGTTTCCTTTTTCAGGTGATTAAGTAGTAACATTTTCAGTTTTTATTTCTTTCAGTTGCATGCGTGGTGGACAATACATGGGTGAGTATTGGAACGGCCTTCTCTTTGACAAAGTTTTTGTCTTAATTTTGAACAACTGGTAGGAATATTCCCAGGTGTTTGGTGTGTATACTTGAATTTATAGTGTACATTTTTTAGGAGGCCGGTCAATACTCTATTCATGATATAGCCTACCACGTTTTTTGTAACACATTTTTGGCCCGTAATTATAGTTAGTTTTTTAAACCCCTTCTCACGATTTTCTTTTTAAAAGTAAAACCATTTGGTAGTCCATTTGGATATACGTGAGTTTTAGTGTAGGGAGTTTGCCCCATCTTTTGTTTTCGAGTTCTATTAACCTGCATGGGTGATGGTGCATGACTGTTACATGACTAGACGTTGTTCTGCCAGTTTCAACTCACAGGGTAACCTTGTCTTGAAACATTCAGTGTGTGACATGTTCTAACAAATTTGTTTGGTTTGTATTGTTTATTGTAGACTTAGTTTAAGTTTAAAGGGGGGCTATTGTGGGTACTAATACACAGTAGGATTTTTGGGAAGTCACTGCATTTGTGATTTTCCGGTTAATGACACCCTTTTCACTACACTATGTTATAGGAGGATATTTGAGTTTTATAATAGGTTAATTTGGTTTCTGTCTCTGAACACCTAAATTTCGTTGCTTTTGTTTCCGCCTGTGGATACATATTTTTGTATCTATTCGTGTGAATTGTATATAGCTATACAGTTCACGGTGTACATGCTTCCTGTGATAACCGCGTTAATAACTGGTTTTCAGGTTGACCATTGTGAATCAGTGTGTTTCCTTTAGGGTTTTGACAACTGATATATGGGGTAATTTTGCATCACAGGGGGGTTATTTTTGGACAATTGTGGGTGCTTATAGTAGCGATAGAAGTGACTATAATTGTAATTCAATATTCTCTGACCTTAAGGTGTGCCCGTATACCGCTCCAGTATGAGTGGGTCACATACACACGCAAGCTCCTCCCAACCAAATGGACTGATGGCCGAATTAACTTCAATTTTGGTTGAATGGGACTCTAAATGGGACTTATGGGGCCCTTCTGGCCCATGGCCACAGGATAGCGTATTTTCTCCAGTTGTCATCAATGCCTTGAACGTACGAATACAGGACTATAGACTGGTCCTGGAGCATAGGGTTAGGGCAGAACGAAGGTTGATGGATCTCTTTCTCCAAAGAGGACAGGAAATGTGTGAGGCTTATGCCCAATGTCATGTTGATGGGTCACCAGTACAGAACACCCTGTCCACATCCGTTGATGGGTCACCGGTACAGGACACCCTGTCCACATCCGTTGATGGGTCCCCAGTACAGGACACTCTGTCCACATCCCCTGATGGAGGAGCCTGCGTTTTTGATGCACGTGACTTAGATTTTTCTAGCCCCGGTCCGGATGACGCATCAACGATCGCGGTGCCACAACGACCGGACGGCGGAAGTGGTGGACTGATTCTGGGAGGGGGTCCTGAGGCCACGGACGTGTGGATGGTAAAGCAACGGAATCGTAAGGATGTTCGCCCTTCTGATGATTTCTCTCCTTCTGATGTTGTTTTCTCTCCTTTGGATGCTACAGAACCTCCGCTGACATTTGTTAGACGTGCGTACCAGGCAATGGCGGATGTCGCTGGGTGTCACCCACCCAGCGTCTGGGCCGAGTTTCTTCTGAGAGAGAAAATTGAACAAGGCCTGCCTGAGGGTGTGCAGACCGCCTTGAAGACTGTGATAGGACTGGCTGTTATGTCATCTGCCATGTATGAGGATTGCATCGTTGATTATGTCCGCTTGTTTCGTGATAAGATAGTCTCCCAGCAGCGTGAGGATGAGGAGACGATAAGGCAGTTGCATAAGAGACAGTTACAATGTTTTCAACAGGAATTAGCGGCCCGTGCAGTGGACTCAGCCCCGCTGCCTCAGAACGGTCCACCAGTCGTTCAGGCACCTCTCAGGGTGGCGGGGCCACATGACGTTCCATTGCTCGACAACCATTCTGTTCTTCCTAGAGACGTCCAGCCTCGTCAGCGTTTTCGCCGTGGTCCCAAGCCGCGATACCAAGGTTGCTTCAGATGTGGTGGTTTGTCACATGTGGAGCGGTATTGTGTACAGTTGCCGCCCGGCTCCTGGCAGGGACAGCCGTCGTGGGGAGCGTCATTTGGATGGCGTGGGATGATGGCGCCCGTCCAGCCGTTGCGCACCTGTCGTGGTTGGCCTGTGCCACCACCTGACCCTCAGTAAGAGTTCCTGCGGCTCAAGTCTACCGGGCGGAGATCTGTGGACTTCAACTATGACGGCTGAGGTAACGTGTGTCAGTCATTGATCGTCTATTTTTGTTTGACATTTCTGGGAAAGCTGCTGATTTTTTCTTTTGGACATTAACATTAGGGCAAGTGTTATTTTTACCGCTTGTACAAGAAAGGAAAACCCGTCCCCTTCCCTTTCATGGTGAGGTGACAAACTGGTGACTAAAAAAAAAAAAAAAAAAGCTCACTTTCTTTTATCTTTGTGGTTGGAGATTACATCCTTTTGTGTTCTTAAATTTTACTTTGTTATAGGTACTAAGTAGTTGTGATTTTTAGTGGGCGATGATGACGGTCTGTGATTCAATATAGGTGGTTTGTTCGGTCATGAGGGGTAGCATGTGCGTGTTGGTTATTTTCTCTGTATTTTCCTGGGGATGTTGAATTCCCAGGAAAAAGGGGGGAGTTGTATTATTTTATACTATATACACTTTATATTATAGAGGTCAAGTCTCTTGCATTTAACATAGTCTAAATGTAATCTCTCTCTCAAAAACCATGGTTAATACACACTTTGCCATGCCAGAACAAGAGAGATTAATACAAAACAGTGGGATTAATGTCAGAGAAAGTCACACTAAATTGTTTTAGGGTTGTCAAAATAACAAAGGGAACATGCCATGATTTGCAATTGAGTTGTTGGTGCTTTGAGGGGAATTAAATTACATTGGAGGTATATAAATGAAAGTCAAAACGAGGACTAATATGTTATAACACACTTTCTTGATTTTTGCATGGAGGACTAATATTCTAACCGCATGATTTGAGAGGGACTTCTAACTTTCTTTGGAGGAAGGCTGCATGTCACCCTTTAATAGGTGGACATGGGAGAGGGTTCCATTCTGGTCATCTACACCGGAGTGATTTCCCGCTCCAGGGGCGTGTCAACAACTGACATCTGACAGCACCAAAAAGGGGGAGTGGCAACCCGACAGCATCCAGGGGGGTGTGTCAACCGGCAGCTGCCATCACAACAGAATGCTTCTCGCCTAGCCTCTATCGTCAGATCAACACAGCAGGTGACCTTCACGGCCACTGAGATAGCCGGAGAGGTGTCAACCCGACCACTATTCTGCAGCCGAGACTACAAGGATCTCCTATGTTCACACTGGAGAAAGGAGTGTTGTTCTCCTGCTGCTATGGAGAATGGAGCGTTTTGATGCTTCTGCTGTCATGATTGACATGGCTAAAGCAATAAGCTGTCATTCAGAATCAGAGCCTTGTGATGCTCAAAGGAGATTCTGTTGTCTTCTGCCTACTACAGTCCACTTTTGCCCCCGCCCCAAACCTAAGAGATTTACGTCCCAGCATCAGTCAATGCAAACTATGCCGAGTTCTGAGAATCAAGGAGGATTTTCCAAGCGTTGTTATTCTATAGGCGAAAAAATAATTGTGGGATATTTCCTACCGCGCGTTGGACGTCCGATTGAACAGTTTGTGACATGGAAAAAAAAAAAAAGAATCGTTGTTTTTGATTAATGTTGAAAGATGTTATGTTTTCATGTTTGTGTTTGTTGTTTTCTGTGCTGATACAGCTCAAGTAGATTTAACAAGGTACTGGTCTAGTAATGTTGTTAGAGATGTTTATTTTCGTTGTCTTTTTTCATGTTTTAAGTGTTAACTTTTCATTTATTTGAATTTAATCAATATAGGAATTTGATTTAGTCTAAAATAGGATTTCAGTTAAAGGACAGGTATTTGAATTTAATCAGTATAGGAATTTGATTTAGTCTAAATAGGATTTCAGTTAAAGAAGGAGTTTAATTTCTGTTTTCAGTTTCAGGTCTGTCATACAAGATGGGGCTTGTTCTGTTCTAATTTGATACAATTCAGGTAGTTAACAAAATGCTCCTGTATCTAGGGGGGCCTACATTGGGACGTGTCACATCAAACTATGGTTTAATGATTAATTTTGCATTTTGGAAAAAAGAAAGAAAAAAAAGAAAAAGATTTATTTTTGGAAAAATTAATTTGGCAGGTTATGAATCCTGATCCTGTAATTGTATTGCAACAGGCGTAAAAGCCTGTTGAGGGAGGAATATGATGGATATATTATAGACATGGACACATATATATCAATCAGTTGATATATTATAAAACAGCCAGGTGCATAGACTGCACACAAGAGGAGAGCGTAAGTTGAGACAGCTGTTTTTCTATACAATGCAATCTGTGGCAACTGGCTCACGGTAAGATCCTTTGAGATTACGCTTAGTTATTTACAACTAGGCTTGAAGAAACAGAGGGGGTAATTAAACCCCACAGGGGTCTGCGTGAACTCCTTACCCTAGATGCATCCATAAGATAACAGCTGCATGGCATGTCTTAGGTCAAGCTCTGCTCTGCTCTATCTGTCTGTCCTGTCTGTCATGAATGCAACGTATCTTTGTCAAATATGCATCTAGAGTCAAGAATACAGTCTAACTATTTCATTGCAGGTGTTAAATAATGTTCTGTATATTTTATATGGTACATTCATTTTTATTGGTATAGTTTCATCTGTTGCTAAGTTCTCATAGGAAAACCTTGCATGACAGTCCTGGCTCACTGATTGGCCAGTAAGTAAGAATACTTCTGAGTCCCACCCTCATGAGAGGGGGGGAGTTTTAAACTTGCATTAGTATATAGACTACATGTTTTCGTTCCGATGGTGTGCTCACTCGTGCTAAGCTGATTTGAATAGGCGTGTGCGTGTGACTCCAAGGGCCTTTGTTCCCGAAAACTGCCTTGTAAAACTGCATTCGTACCTCTTTCAATAAAACTTGGATACGACTTTTAAGACAAAGAGAAACTCTCCGTTTGGACTTCCTTGACACACCACACCACTGCAAACTACACAGAACCGTTATTAAATATACTTCAGTACCCATCCATTTTTTTGTGGCCTTGGCGAGTTGCACTGTGTAGGGATTTGTTATCTCTAAAGAACACTGTTCTAATAACAAGATAAGTGGCCCTCTTCCAAAATGTATTTTCTTTCATACAAGCAGTGCACCGGCACAAATGGTTAAAACTGGGTTAATTGTGTTAGTACTTTTCAGACCATGCTTCACTCTTCCACATGCAAATACAAGTAGTATTGGACAAATAATAGAATTAATAATACATTTCAGGCCCATACTCCAAAAAAGGGCACATTTCACCAAACTTATCCTGTGCGGGCGAGGGAAAAACAAAAAATGACATATGATAGTTATTCAGCAGATCATGATTACAGACTCGGTTCTCCCCTGATTGTACTTCTGTGGGGGAAAAATTTATTAGGGTTAAATCGTCCACTCAAAAACAAAACCTGTGAGACACTCTATCCGTGTCACATGTGGTGGAAAACCTCTAACTTTTCTTGTGACAGATTAACTCACACTTAGTCCATACCTTAGACTCTTGACCATGTTGTTTGTAACATGGTGTTTATACCTTGACGCGACCTTACGATACATAAATTGGCCTTCCCTGTCCTGAATAACACTACATTAACTATGCTACTTTTGAGCTGTAACGCATTTTTTTCCTTCCACAACATGCGTCCATGTGAGGATATGAAAGAAATGTCCATGCAGTCAAAATCATCACTTATTAAACTTCTCTCACTTGGCGCTGATGAACATAAAACAAGAAGAAAACAGCCAGATATAACAGGAAAAAAATTGAGGACCGACCCCTGTAGCTGACCTTTAAAGTAAAGAATACTGAAAACTGAGAATGCTTTATCAACTCCACTGGTTACTGGGGGTTCCCTAATAAAAACTAGTAATGAGCAAGACATATAATCATTTGAGGCCTGTTGTCTTCATGAACAGTAAAAAAAACAAGTTTGAATGTAGATGACTCTCTCTAAAGGTACAGACTCATAGTGCACTGACTATCTTACTAAACAAAAAACTGCACGTAATGTGCACGCACATGTAACCATGATATTGTTGCTATCACAAAAAAAAAAATGTTCTATTCGCTATTCTGTCGTCGCTTACAAAACCATTGTCCCAGAAACCAAAACATAATCGTATCTTGACTGATTGATTATTTTGTGAGCATAGATGCTCTTTACCGGGTGTACTACTGAAATGGGACCAGAAACGTCATATCTGCCGGAGAGACATGGGTGTGTGTGTTGATATTACTAAAATGCTTAAGCATATTCTCTCTTACTGTACAACCCTATTGTCCTAGAACACCACGACCATAATCGTCTCTTGTCTGATTATTGATTCGCTGTGAGCATAGATGCTCTTTACCGGGTGTCCTGTTGTACTAGAAAATTGTAACACTCATTATTGTAACTCACCATCATCCTGAATATATCTTACTTTTATTTATTTATTTTCTAAACGTGATGGACTCTATGAGACTAATATTGAACACAATTAATTCTTCAAAGCTTTTGACTCTCACTTCTCTTCGTGATAATTAGAGATTATAAACAGCATTATATTTAGTGCTACAGAATTTTGATCGCGCACAGCTGCACTACACATTTACATTATAATAGCTTCTCGCCCTTAGGCTTCTTACTGTTGCTTTTGCCTAACAACAATAGATGTACTTTTTTGCGTTGGAGTGTCCCAGGGTTTTCCAAATTGTCGAAAATCATCATAAAATTGCACCAAAACTCTCTTACCCTACATATTTTACAAAAAAACTGAAATTGTCAATGCTGACCGGGCTAACAATGAATTACTCTCTACTATAACTTCCTAAATAAAATATATAATCACTTAAATCTAGTGACTTCCCTGGCCAATAGTGACTTCCCTGGCCAATACAGCGGATCTACATCCGTGCACACACTCAGCTGTTGGTTTCTAAGTCAAAGGACACTACACAGATAAGTACTCTTACTAGACTAAACAATTCCCTGCTATCCTTTCCTTTCTGTGTGCTTGCATGTGCAAGTGTCCCTCTCCTGCGTGTGTGTGTGTGCTATGTGCACGTGAATGTGTGTGTCTTTTCTCTGCTGTACTACTGCCAAATGTGGTGCCAAATGTACCATTAAAAACGGGTAGATGAAAATTTGACCCTCACATTCTCACATCGTAACTGGGCCGTCGAGCGGTGGTACGACCCATATCCCTGCAGTCACGTGATGGAAGATGGAAACATACTCCTTTTTGGGAAACAGATGCAAAAGAAAAACAAGTGTTCATTCATTGAGTGTGCCCTCAACACACTGCATTGTTCATGAAATCTCATGTGTTACTTGAAAAAACACATTTGTCCATAAAAGTTCAGTGTTAAGTTCCCAACACAACATGGTGTACTCCACAGCAGTCTTTGTTTTGAGGCCTCACTGGCCTCGAGGGGTCCCCCAAGATC
This sequence comes from Electrona antarctica, assembly GCF_951216825.1. Taxonomy (NCBI): domain Eukaryota; kingdom Metazoa; phylum Chordata; class Actinopteri; order Myctophiformes; family Myctophidae; genus Electrona; species Electrona antarctica. Next base: position 35,920,785 of record NC_136806.1, read on the forward strand.
CCTTCTGCTTCACGTGGCCTTCAGTGACAAAAATTGAAAATTGAATTTCCAGGCTGACTGGCTGAGTGTTGACGATTTAGCCTTTTTATGTCAAAAATGTGAGGAAGAAATATTCCTATACAACTGGGTACTTGTTTTTTTGAATTTGGCAGTTTCACTAATATTCTATTTTGAACTTAATGTTCGCTAGGGTGTGTAGTCGTGTGAGAAATCTACACTGGGGTGGCTCATAGCTGCACAATTTGTTTACATTCCCAAACTAAATGCTGATAACAAGCTAGCATGTAAAGTATGATGAAATAATCCTGACCTGACAGGCTGACAGACCTCAAATAACTTTATATGAACAGGCCTGTCTGAATTCAATTCAATCACGCCTCCCCTGAATTTGCCCGTGAACACAAATTTGGTATATAGATTGTTGGTGCATTTATGAGAGCTATTGTATTGACTGGACTCCACAAATTACAGCATTTCTCACTGAAATAATGATAATTTTTTTGATTCCTGTATAGACGTCTTACATTTACTTTTGATACATACTTAAGTCTTCTCTGAAGTTTTGCTGCAACCCTCTTGTTACCTACATAAGGTAAACTACCTATGTTTGAAGTATTTTTACTTTCGCCTGTATCACTGATTTTTAAGTACATATATTTCTACTCCATTATTGTTATATTATTCCGGCCATTTGAGAGCTTGTAGATCGGCTCGCTTCTTTACTTTTACTCAGGTAGCCTACATTTTGAACAGTTTTCACAGGGAGTCCTTCTACTTTTGTACTTTTAGTACATTTTACTGCAAATAAATTTAGTGCTCTTTACTTGAGTACTACATTTTGAATTATCGACCAGGGCAGGGTACTTACTACCTTTACTCAAGTACATTTGATTTACTGACACTATATAGCACTTGATACTTTTACTCGAGTAAAACATGAGATTACTATATTCCTGCTGCTTGCGCAAGCACTCAGTGTTCTTGTCCAAGGTCGTCTAGCCACTTACTTCTCCAGCTTCATTTCTAACGGGCTGGGGTGTTATGTAAACACCATAGTTAGCAAATTCTATATTATTTCTAACGCTTTTGCTGGACAAACTTGCTTAGAACCCTATGTTTTGGCCCTTTGAGAGCTTGTAGATCGGCTATTTTTTTTTTTTTTGTCACTCAATGTAAGTAATGAAACAAAAACTACACATGATCAGTTGATTTGTACTTCTCTTATCCGATCCATCAGCCCCCCCTTGGTTATAGGCCCGTAGAAACTCTGTAGAAACAAATCAGGTTGAATTACATTCTGTGCATATCATGACTGCATTGACTCAACTGGTCTCCACTTATTACAACCGCTTGCTACTGCTTAAATAGTTCATAGTTCTTCACAAGTTCTTTTAATCACTGTAAATCTCATGCTATGGCGCAGCAGCGCGAGTGTTATGTAAACACATAGATAACTAAGGTTCTTTCTACTCCTGCATGGCTCGTGCATTGCCACATCAATATCATACTAGTATACAATGAATGAATGTAAAACTGAGCATTTGGAATGTGCGACTGGGAAAACACCCGTCACAGTAAATCTCATACTTGTCCACCATGATTCTAGGGTTAGCTTAACTTTACCAATGCCCATTCCCAACTCAAGACACACAACACAAAACAGACAACCAGCAGGAATATTCAACGGTATCTCTTCACACACCAGCCCTTGAAAAATGATACCTCAAATGGGTACCGAAATGTTCTATCTAGCAGTGACTTTTAGGACAATGACCAGAGTGAATCAAGGCAATAATACAAATGAATGTATGCTGTGGGAAAAAAAGCACCACCACAGGCTCAGTATGACACAAATCATACCCTGTTGGACAACATCCAACAGAACAAAAACAACAGGGAAACACACGCTGTTGTGCGGTACGAAAGCAATCGCCCGGCTTAACCTAGCATGGGAGACACCACTAGGCCACTGTCACCTATCAATAAACAGTGTACGAAATCCTGCTAACGAACCAATCGTTAGGCTTAAATATGGAATTAAACACCATATTCGCTGCTTGAAACACAGAGCAGTCTTCTGCTAACGAACCAATCGTCAGGCTTAAATATGGACTCTAACCATATTCGCTGCTCGAAACAACAAAGCAGTCTTAATCTCTAAACTCTGTCAAGTCAACTAAAACAAAAACAACAGTCACTTTTAAAACAACCTAACTAAACAGGGTCTATGTCAGTAAAATTTGGAAGCGTAAAAAAGATGTGGGACCAAAAAAGACAAGGTTTAACTAAGATAAACCTTGCATACAACCTAACATGGAGATTTACCAGGCAAGAGGAGAGGCACTTATTCTCTAGAAAGAATAAAACATAAAGTGACTCACCTCTTGCTGGTATCTCACTTCTGAGCACCAATTGTTGTAATCTAAGTACGGGACCCTCGTCTGGGTTGACAGACAGGTAGTGTGTGCAGGCTGGGTGGTGTGTGACAATCCTGTTGAAGTATTACTTTGGTACGGCGACTGCGGCGGCGGCCGGCGGGTACCCGGGAGAACAAATTAACGAGACACGAGACAGTATCACGCTAAGGTTCACAAAGTTTATTACACAAACATGAAACAGATATAGTGCTGGATCATAATGACGTAACAATAAGATATGAGACAGAAGAACGTGCCTACTGCAGCAAGGCTGACCTTGCTGTCGCCTAGATGTCTCTCGTAGCCTATCTATAAAGAATGCTACAGTACCGGCAGTACACAATACATATCAAGTACACTGTATCTCAAGTTCAAGTACATAGACTAAGATGTACTGTGCATGGGCTAATATCACAACAGTGCCCCATTCTGAATCAAAGTGCTCAATGGAAGTGGTTGGGAAGGGCCCATCGGAGTTGAACACCTCTTGGTCACCTGTGTCCCACTCTGGTTCAGATCCACTGGAGCTGGACATGCTGGAGTGTCGGGGCAACACGGATTTGTCCATGGAGGGTTCAGAAAGCTGCTGCTTTTTCTTGGTGCCTAGAGAGAGTGAAGAGACAGAGGGAGAAGTTATCATTATACACACAAGAAGAATCAACCAGATCTACAGTTCCCTTCCTTCCCACACCACCCATGACCACATTGTGTATTTTAAAACAAAATACCAGACCAGAGAAGCCATGATCACACTGATTATTTAGGCTTTTGTCACACTGATTATTAGCTTCCTTGTCATTATTGTATGAACTGTAAACTGTACATCTGTACTGTTGTGTATCCAATCAATCACATTCAACAGTTAATTTGCTTCCAATCAATCACATTTAACAGTTCATTTGCTCGAGTAGCCTCACTTGAAATCTAATAAAATGCCATCATAACTATTTATTTTCATTATAACATCACAACATATAAAGACATGAAGACATATCATGCGGCTGTATGCCACCATATTAAATGACAAGCTCTTATGGTCACAGTTGAGCATGAAAACGCTTGCAATATTATTTGAGTGATTATTGTATTAGTGTTTGTATTCAGAGTTTGCGTGTCTGCATGCATTTTAATTCGGTCATTAACCCTTACCTGTAGGCCTACATGTCCTTGAAGAGCGCTGGTATGGTTCAAAGCGATGCTTTTTCAGGCCTTCTAGTTTGAGTTTTAATCTGTTGCTCTCCTGTTGTCTCGTGGTCATTAATGTAGTCATGGTGTGTTTCTTGAGTCCTCTTTCTCCTGCTGCTTCCTAGGTTCAAATGATCTGCTCTGAAGGAAACACAGACCACTCTTTATATGCAGTCTAGTCAGGGTACTCAGGGAAGATGTTACCTGGTTGGTCACAGTACAATGGCCCTCTCTGACCATTAACACCTTTCCCAAGGTGTATGTGAGGGGGGTGGGGGTGGGGGGATTGATTGTATTAACATCTTGCAGAATGCGCACAGTTCAATGAAGGTACAGGTCGACTACAAAAGCTGCTAAGAGGATAAAACCAGAAAAAGCACTATAAGACTTGTTTACATCAGGGTCCTCCATTTTGAATTTGTCACAACATTAAAGACATACAACCAGGCGGCGGTGGCTCAGGGGTAGAGTGGCTGGATGGTAACCGTAAGGTTGCCAGTTCGAACCCGGGCTCCCCCAGAGTTACTGTCGAAGTGTCCTTGAGCAAGACACTGAACCCCTATTTGCTCCCGATGTGCTGGTTGGTGCCTTCAGCCTTGCATGGTTTCCGCTGCCATCGGTGTGTGAATGTAATGCACAATCTCTGTAAAGCGCCTTGGATAAATTCACCATTTACCATTTACAAATATAGACATCTATGTAAAAAGAATAATCAAATACAGTTCAAAAATCACACCTGTGTGAAGTGAGGGGCGCTCTTATCATCGTACATCATCATGACGTAACATCATAACAACAATGGTAATTTAAACAAAATTACTGATTTGCTGTCACATATGACGTCAATTCTCCGTTCAATGTCAATGGTATTTTATGTTTATGTTAGAGAAAAATCTACACTATATTGATGGATTGATTGAAGTATTTATTAACAGTTTGCAGAATGGGTTCAATTCACATGAAAGCACAAAGGCTGTTACTGTGGACAACCAACTGATAAAGCATTACACTTGTTTACAACAAGGTCCACCATTTTCAATTCATCAGAAATATAGCTGAATATAATAGGGGCCTGCGCCCCTCGAAAAAGAGAATATGTGTACAATATATAAAAATAGAGGGGGATGACCAAAATAAAACTACTAGTATTTATATTGGCCTGGTATGTCCACATATGAGGAATTGGACTTTGTGTTCTCACATGGAAAAAACAAGTACACAGCAACATAAGAAGTGGAAAGTATAAATTATGATTAAAGAGAGAAAAATAAAAGTATAGCAGTTACAATAAGTGAGTATTGGTCACAGCAGGTGATACTTGTCAGTGTGAACAGTAATAGTTGAGTGAAGTCATATCACTTTATACTTCCAAGTGATTTAATAATACTACTATCTGTACCAAGTAGACCTACTGCACATGTAAACAGAGCTACTACCTTTAAACACTGCATCTTAAATCTGTCTTAAATAGTCTTGAGAAGAAATGCTGCCATTTTCCCAAAGTAACTGCAAACAAATGCTGCCATTTGTTTAAAAAACAGCTTTATACCCTTTATAACATTTGTGTAACGATGCAATGTGACATGGCTCTGTTTTTCAAAATCCAACTGTATATACTTTCCCCATATCCAACCGTTTTCATTGTATTTTGACACTTGCTTTGGCAATGTAAACGTATGTTTTCTCATGCCAATGAAGCTCCTTTAAATTTAATTGATTTGATTTAACTCACCAGCCCTGAAGAGTCTAGTCTATCAAGGTTGAAATCTAAATGATGATGGCTGCTGCCTCATTGTGAACAATAACACATTCAAATGCATAGATTAAACCATGTTAATGGCCACTGGTTATCATAGATCAGCTCATGATCACATTATGGAAGGACGCCATTTTACCCCAATATAATCCTGTCACGGTCAAATACTAATACTATACTATACGATGGCTCAAAGTGACATTGATGAAAAATAAAACTGACTTTACGCAGTGTGAGCTTGTAGATTGGCTATTTTCAAATGGCCGTAATGTATATAGGGCTGAAGTGGTTAATGTGCTTTGTAATAATAATCAAAACATACAAAGAGTAACTAAAGCATGCTGCTTTGTTGTTGGTAAGTTCTTTAAACCCCCAAACACAACAACGATGGCTGTTGTGTTTGACTCTGAGCTCTGTATTGAGACCCAGGTAAAAGGGGTCGTAAAGTCCAGACACGTTTCCTTTGAGAATCATTTCTCTAGAACAGGGTTGTCAAACTGGTGACCTCTCCCTGACGGCTTTGTCTCTGCACTATAAGACTTGTTTACATCAGGGTCCTCCATTTTGAATTTGTCACAACATTAAAGACATACAACCAGGCGGCGGTGGCTCAGGGGTAGAGTGGCTGGATGGTAACCGTAAGGTTGCCAGTTCGAACCCGGGCTCCCCCAGAGTTACTGTCGAAGTGTCCTTGAGCAAGACACTGAACCCCTATTTGCTCCCGATGTGCTGGTTGGTGCCTTCAGCCTTGCATGGTTTCCGCTGCCATCGGTGTGTGAATGTAATGCACAATCTCTGTAAAGCGCCTTGGATAAATTCACCATTTACCATTTACAAATATAGACATCTATGTAAAAAGAATAATCAAATACAGTTCAAAAATCACACCTGTGTGAAGTGAGGGGCGCTCTTATCATCGTACATCATCATGACGTAACATCATAACAACAATGGTAATTTAAACAAAATTACTGATTTGCTGTCACATATGACGTCAATTCTCCGTTCAATGTCAATGGTATTTTATGTTTATGTTAGAGAAAAATCTACACTATATTGATGGATTGATTGAAGTATTTATTAACAGTTTGCAGAATGGGTTCAATTCACATGAAAGCACAAAGGCTGTTACTGTGGACAACCAACTTGTTACATACTCGAGGATTGTATATTTATATGTATTATACTAGAATTTCGCGGGCCTTCGGCCCGCTCATCCCAGAGTTGCGTTGCCCCGCGTTGCGATACAGAAGTCCACAGATACAGAAGTCCACAGTGACACGCGTTTTGTGCAGCTGTTTTGTGTTGCGTGCGCGCGCGCGCGCGTGTAGTGTTGTTGTTCTTATCCATAACAATAAATGGATCAAATATGCTCCATATTAGTTATGTATAGATTTAAAGCAGTGGCTGTCAAAGGTGTGATCCAGGGACCCTCATGGTTCCGTGAGGGGGTTCCAAATGGACCCATTATAGGTATGTAACTCTGAGAGTGTACAAATGGAACCAAGTGGACCCTACAGGTCTGTAACTCTGAGAGTGTACAAATGGAACCAAATGGACTCTGTTATAACGTTTAACTGTGATACTGTACAAATGGAATCAAATGGGACTCTTATGGGTCCATTTGGTTTTACTCTCAGAGTTATGGGGGTCCTTGAAATTTAAAAGGTTGAGAAGCTGTATGCAATGGCTTATGTCTTGTAAAAAGAGAGACCAGCCTATTCTCCAAAGCATGATATCTTATGCTTTGCTAGGTTGTACAAATTAATATTGGGTCAATATAATTTGCAGGACTCACGTGTGTGCTCTCTGTCTCTCTCGCTCTCTTCTCTCTCCTCCGTCTCTGGGGTGTGTGGGGGGGGGGGGGGGGGATTAGTTGCGCTGCCTGCGACAGTGCTATACTTCTCCAGCAGCGGTGCAGAACCGAGAGAGTGACACATTCTTGTGGATGTAAACTGCGCAAGTTGTAGCTTTAAAGTTCGGATTGTTTAGTCGCACCGGTGGTACAAAGTGAATGTTACAACTCGCACGGTGATGTTGTAAGGCGCAAATGCGAGTACCTAGTCGCACTGTTGAGCCCTGTGTAGTGTAGTGGCATTTTCGCTGCATCGCGAGGCGATCCAAATTCCCCCCCACGCACGCACGCACGCACACACACACACACACACACACACTGTACGTAGCTGTGTGTTGTTGCAGCGCGCGCGTGTGCGTGTAGTGTTGTTGTTGTTGTTCGTGTCGATATTTGCGCGTCGGTTTGTCCCGCTTGTACCACGCCAGGTTTGCACAGTGCGCTCAGTGCGATATTTCCGAACGTGGGCGTTGTGTGTGTGTGTGGGTGGGTGTGTGTGTGTGTGGCTGGCTGTGTTTTGTTGCGTGGGGATCGCCATGTGAGGGGGCTAGCCAATAAGGGCCCTGTGTTGCATGTGGAGAATTGTGTAGGTGAGTGTGTGTGGTGTAGCCGAACTGGGTGGTGAGAACATGAGGGGGATGTAGCACAGCAATCGGTGACCCCTACATTAAGCTGTGTTGCTCCCAAGATGCAGTGCAAATGCGTGTTGTAGCAACCGTAGCCAATGGGAAAACAGGAAGCAGTGTTGCCAGGTCCGCGAATTGTAAGCGAGTTGTAAGTAGCGTGTTGAATGGCATTTTTTCTGGGCTTGTTTTCATAGACCTGGCAACAAATTAGGCGGGGGTGTCGGTGCTTGTGGCGTGTTTGTGTTTATTATTGATATTGATGTTGTTTGTGAGTGTGGACGGGAGGCGGCTGTAGTGGCAGTGCAATGACAGTTTTTACGCGGGTGTTGTTGATTGTGGGCGTGCGGCGCGACATGAGGAGATAGCCGTGGATCGACGCGGAGGGTAAGACTGTGTCGTGTTAGTGTGTTGTTGCAGTGTGTGTTGCAGCGTGTTGCAGCGTGTCAGTGACGTAGTAGCTGGTGCCTTTTGTTCCTGTGCGTGCTTTTGGGGACATGTTTTCAATTGTAATATAGGATATGATACCGTGACTATTTCTATATATTGTATATTATACAAGGGGTATTTATATATATATATTATGTTATACGGTGATTATATTGATACATATAGATATTATAGTATACAGTGATATGGCATAGTATGGAGTGCTGATTGCAGTTCTCAGTCACAGGTCTGGCTGGTGCTCGGAGGCGGAGACTTACCTTCCACCTGCCCACCTCGTCAACGGGAGCCTATCATCATCAGAAGGCCAGCCAGAGGAAGACTACTTAAGAGCAGCTGTGATGCCAGCTCGTTGGCAGTATGACTCAGTCTGTCATACTGAGAGCATACTGTCCAGGGGAGCTGTGAAGCGACACCTTTGTAAACAAGTCAACACTAGGGTCTCCATATACCTGTGTGGAGGTTCCTGAGTGTTTATATATATCTCTTGCCTGTCTCGCTGTGGTGATGTTACAAGTAATTATACGCACATTGATCTAAGTGGTATGGTATAATTTACAGGAGTATGGGAGCTTGTTTTTGTAACAGTCATTATTTTGTTAAGCATTAGGTAGAGTAGAGAGTTTAAATAGGTTGATCATTTGTAACCATTCTTTTCCTTTTGTTGGTTAGGATTAGATAGAAGGTTCTGTTGCATCTAGGATAGGTATAGTCTTTTTTGTTTGTTTCCCTGGGTTGCCCCATACAGCCTTTTGTTTTCATGATATAATTTAAATAACACTTGTAACTCGACGTGGCTCGAGTAGAGGGCTCAGCCCCTATATTTAAGTTGGTTGGAAACCCAGAAATTATCGTTATTAGTCCGTACAGGTTGTCTAGATAGAAGGTTATAGCTATATATATATATATATATATCCCCATATTGTTTATATATATTCATACTATTGTATTGATTGACTATATACCTTCTGTCTATTGAATATACCTTATTGAAGCACTGTGAATAAACGACAGTTCACTTGCCAGCCTTGTTGCGTCCTTTAAGTACCCCTAGATATATGACGAGCTATGAAGGAAACGTAACAATTGGGGGCTCTGGAAAACGGCTGGCTGAGTGAATTTGTTGTTGTTTACGCTACTTTAATAAGGCAGTGGAGATGGCAACCTTTGATCTCAATGCGTTCGTGGCCGATCCCTCCATAGGTGAGTTTGACATTTGTCGTAAAGAGGACTTGATAAAAATTGCAGGGCACTATAGGATCACGGTAAAAGCAAGCATTCTACGGGCATTTGAAAAAGTCCCCGAAGCGTATCGTCAGCAGTTTAGGCAGCATACTAAAAATGCTAGCCAAACTTTTGTCGAGTTCGCTCGGGAGAAAGAGGCTCTGTTCGACAGGTGGTGCGCGGCAAGCAAAGTAACGGATTGTAAATCACTGCGCGCACTGCTGTTGATGGAAGAGTTTAAAAGGGGCTTGCCCGACAGTATATGCATGCACTTGAATGAACAGAGGGTGGCGTCATTGGGGGATGCTGCTATCTTCGCTGATGAGTTTGTTCTGACGCATAAGAATGTGTTTCATGCTCCAGAGTCAAGTCTAAACAAAGCTCGCAAATCTGGTGATGCGCGTAATTACGCACAGACTCAGCGTTCGCCTGAGCGGGGTGGTGCTAAACAGAGGGAGGATCGCACTTGTCATTATTGCAAAAAAGGTGGGGCATTTGATCGCCCAGTGCAGAGCAAAACAACGGCAAGATCACAATGGTACTAAGAGTATGGGATTGATCAGAATGAAGAAAAGTGTGGGAAATGCTTTTGTGGGTGCACGTTCTGGTCCTGACGCCAGTTATGATCCGTTTGTATTGGATGGCGAAGTATCGGTGTCACAGCATTCTGTTGAGCGCACTGCGGTACGCATGCTGAGGGACACTGGGGCTCAACAAAGTGTTATACTAGCGGGTGTACTGCCTTTGAATGGCGATACGGCCTGCGGGTCGAGTGTAGTGATACGAGGGATGGACATGGGATATATTTCTGTTCCCTTGCACACGCTGTATGTACATTCTGCTCTGGTCTCTGGGTACTTTAATGTGGCGGTGCGTGATGAATTACCAATTGAGGGGATTTCATTTATCATGGGGAATGATATCGCAGGTGGGAAACTGCGATATCATCCTGTGTTGGAAGTGATAAACTGTCCTATGGTGGAATGTGTTACTGCCAACGACCCCCTGTGTATGAAATATCCCAAGGCTTTTCCAGCTTGTGTGATCACCCGTGCACAGTCACGTAAAGCGGGGAAGGATTCTGATTTAGCTGACTCTATTGTCATGCGCGCTCTCGCAAGTGACAAAATGTTGTCTGCCGCTCCTGAAGCGTTGACACAACTGCAGAGTGTTAATGCCAGGGGGAGGGAGGTAACTGAGGGTGGGAAAAATCATTTGATTTTACCTGTAACCAGGGAAAGCCTTATCCAGGCACAAGATAAGGATTCCACATTGAAGAAATGTCTAGCGGCTGTGTTGAGCCAAGAGGAAATTAAAACAAAGGGCACGGGTTACTTTAGTGACCAAGGGTTGTTAATGCGCAAATGGTGTCCAAATGGTGAACAGGAATCAGATTGGAGCGCAGTGGTCCAAATTGTGGTCCCCACTGCATACCGACAGCAGGTTCTCTCGTTAGCTCACGATCATGATTGGGCGGGGCATTTGGGAATTACAAAAACATATTCCCGAATCCTAAAACACTTCTTTTGGCCGGGGCTGAAACAAAGTGTTTCCCAATATTGTCGCACTTGCGCGATCTGTCAGCTGACGGGCAAACCTAACCAAACCATTCCTGCTGCGCCGCTCTGTCCGATTCCTGCCGTTGGAGAACCATTTGAAAAGGTTATTGTGGATTGTGTGGGGCCTTTGCCTCGTACGAAGGCTGGGAATCAGTATCTACTGACTATTATGTGTGCTGCTACTAGATTTCCCGAAGCTATTCCTCTGCGCAACATAACTGCCACCTCAGTGTTAAAAGCTCTAACCAGGTTCTTTACTACGTGGGGCTTTTGCAAGGTTATCCAAACGGATCAGGGTACTAATTTCTTGTCAAAAGTATTTAAGCAAGTGATGGAAACACTGTCTGTCCACCATGTGATCTCAAGTGCCTATCACCCGGAGTCTCAGGGGGCGCTAGAACGGTGGCATCAGACATTGAAATCCATGTTGCATAAATACTGCTTTGAGGCTAAAAGAAGTTGGGATGACGGGATTCCATTTGTGTTGTTTGCGGCTCGTGACGCAGTACAGGAATCTCTAGGGTTTGCTCCTAATGAGTTGGTGTTCGGACATACGGTCCGCGGCCCCCTTAAGGTCCTGAAGGACAAGCTGATGGCCGCTGACGTGACTCCTGACACCAATGTGTTAGACTTTGTTAACAAACTTAAAGGTCGGCTCGAGAAAGCGTGTTCTCTGGCTAGAGAATGGCTGAAGGCTTCTCAGACAGACATGAAGAGGCGTCATGATAAAGTTGCGGTTAAACGCATCTTTAAGGCAGGTGATCAAGTCCTAGCCTTACTGCCTGTTCAAGGCTCTGCTCTATCAGCCCGGTTTTCAGGTCCTTTTATGGTTCTGGAAAAAATCAGCGACACGAACTATGTGATTGGAACTCCTGACAGGAGGCGTAAGAGCCGTGTCTGTCACGTTAACATGTTGAAGGAATTCCATGTGAGGGGAGTAGGGCTAATGGTGGCTGAGCCACATTCTTCTCCTACAGAGAGTGTGGATGGCCAGGGTGATCCTATGGATCTACAGGCTGCGGAGGACGATGGGTTGGTGCTGCGAGCATCACCTGCACCCGAGGGTCGCCTCTGTAATTCAGAAATGCTGATTAAGTTGCCTAAGACTCTCACTCATCTACGCACTGAACAACAACGTGACGTCATGAGGTTAGTGAAGGATTTCCCTATTCTATTCGGGGATATCCCCACTCGCACCACTGTGCTCGAGCATGATATTGATGTGCAGGCTGCACGGCCCATTAAGCAACACGCTTATCGCGTAAACCCAACTAAGCGTGCGCTCTTGAGGAAGGAGGCGGAGTATCTCCTTGAGCATAACCTGGCACGGCCAAGTTCTAGTCCATGGAGTAGCCCGTGTTTGCTGCATCTTAAAAGCGATGGTAGTCCTAGATTTTGTACGGATTATAGGAGGGTGAATGCGGTGACGGTCCAAGACGCTTTTCCTTTGCCGAGGATGGAAGATTGCGTGGATAACTTGGGGTCTGCTGCTTTTGTTACTAAACTGGACTTATTAAAGGGTTATTGGCAAATCCCCTTAACCCGTCGTGCCTCTGAAATTTCTGCTTTTGTCACGCCGGACCATTTTCTCCAGTATAGTGTCATGGCATTTGGCATGTGCAATGCGCCCGCTACCTTTCAGCGAATGGTTAATATTGTGTTGGAGGGGGTGCCCAATTGCAATGCATATCTAGATGATTTGATCGTCTATTCAGGGAGTTGGGACGAGCATATTGATAAAGCATTACACTTGTTTACAACAAGGTCCACCATTTTCAATTCATCAGAAATATAGCTGAATATAATAGGGGCCTGCGCCCCTCGAAAAAGAGAATATGTGTACAATATATAAAAATAGAGGGGGATGACCAAAATAAAACTACTAGTATTTATATTGGCCTGGTATGTCCACATATGAGGAATTGGACTTTGTGTTCTCACATGGAAAAAACAAGTACACAGCAACATAAGAAGTGGAAAGTATAAATTATGATTAAAGAGAGAAAAATAAAAGTATAGCAGTTACAATAAGTGAGTATTGGTCACAGCAGGTGATACTTGTCAGTGTGAACAGTAATAGTTGAGTGAAGTCACATCACTTTATACTTCCAAGTGATTTAATAATACTACTATCTGTACCAAGTAGACCTACTGCACATGTAAACAGAGCTACTACCTTTAAACACTGCATCTTAAATCTGTCTTAAATAGTCTTGAGAAGAAATGCTGCCATTTTCCCAAAGTAACTGCAAACAAATGCTGCCATTTGTTTAAAAAACAGCTTTATACCCTTTATAACATGTGTGTAACGATGCAATGTGACATGGCTCTGTTTTTCAAAATCCAACTGTATATACTTTCCCCATATCCAACCGTTTTCATTGTATTTTGACACTTGCTTTGGCAATGTAAACGTATGTTTTCTCATGCCAATGAAGCTCCTTTAAATGTAATTGATTTGATTTAACTCACCAGCCCTGAAGAGTCTAGTCTATCAAGGTTGAAATCTAAATGATGATGGCTGCTGCCTCATTGTGAACAATAACACATTCAAATGCATAGATTAAACCATGTTAATGGCCACTGGTTATCATAGATCAGCTCATGATCACATTATGGAAGGACGCCATTTTACCCCAATATAATCCTGTCACGGTCAAATACTAATACTATACTATACGATGGCTCAAAGTGACATTGATGAAAAATAAAACTGACTTTACGCAGTGTGAGCTTGTAGATTGGCTATTTTCAAATGGCCGTAATGTATATAGGGCTGAAGTGGTTAATGTGCTTTGTAATAATAATCAAAACATACAAAGAGTAACTAAAGCATGCTGCTTTGTTGTTGGTAAGTTCTTTAAACCCCCAAACACAACAACGATGGCTGTTGTGTTTGACTCTGAGCTCTGTATTGAGACCCAGGTAAAAGGGGTCGTACAGTCCAGACACGTTTCCTTTGAGAATCATTTCTCTAGAACAGGGGTGTCAAACTGGTGACCTCTCCCTGACGGCTTTGTCTCTGCACTATAAGACTTGTTTACATCAGGGTCCTCCATTTTGAATTTGTCACAACATTAAAGACATACAACCAGGCGGCGGTGGCTCAGGGGTAGAGTGGCTGGATGGTAACCGTAAGGTTGCCAGTTCGAACCCGGGCTCCCCCAGAGTTACTGTCGAAGTGTCCTTGAGCAAGACACTGAACCCCTATTTGCTCCCGATGTGCTGGTTGGTGCCTTCAGCCTTGCATGGTTTCCGCTGCCATCGGTGTGTGAATGTAATGCACAATCTCTGTAAAGCGCCTTGGATAAATTCACCATTTACCATTTACAAATATAGACATCTATGTAAAAAGAATAATCAAATACAGTTCAAAAATCACACCTGTGTGAAGTGAGGGGCGCTCTTATCTAGCCTGGCTAATAAGCCAGACTAATATCACACAACACTGTCGCGGTATATCAGTCTGGGCTGGCTCCACTTGGATTTCATTTCCCGGGGCACATTTTCTCTTTGACGCAATTGGTCAGAGCTACTGTCAGTCAAAGGTCTCAAGCATTGAACGTCACTGTACCAAAGCCCGCCCATATTGCATACCGTGTCCCGATTGGTCCGACCTGTTCTCGGTTGTAGGAAAGAGGCGTGCTACTGAGCCTCGCCAGACCGTAATCCGCTGGTAGGCAACTTTTTTTTGCCAACGGCTGATTCGGTCTGGTTTATTAACCAGGCTAGCTCTTATCATCGTACATCATCATGACGTAACATCATAACAATGGTAATTTAAACAAAATTACTGATTTGCTGTCACATATGACGTCAATTCTCCGTTCAATGTCAATGGTATTTTATGTTTATGTTAGAGAAAAATCTACACTATATTGATGGATTGATTGAAGTATTTATTAACAGTTTGCAGAATGGGTTCAATTCACATGAAAGCACAAAGGCTGTTACTGTGGACAACCAACTGATAAAGCATTACACTTGTTTACAACAAGGTCCACCATTTTCAATTCATCAGAAATATAGTTGAATTAAATAGGGGCCTGCGCCCCTCGAAAAAGAGAATATGTGTACAATATATAAAAATAGAGGGGGATGACCAAAATAAAACTACTAGTATTTATATTGGCCTGGTATGTCCACATATGAGGAATTGGACTTTGTGTTCTCACATGGAAAAAACAAGTACACAGCAACATAAGAAGTGGAAAGTATAAATTATGATTAAAGAGAGAAAAATAAAAGTATAGCAGTTACAATAAGTGAGTATTGGTCACAGCAGGTGCTACTTGTCAGTGTGAACAGTAATAGTTGAGTGAAGTCATATCACTTTATACTTCCAAGTGATTTAATAATACTACTATCTGTACCAAGTAGACCTACTGCACATGTAAACAGAGCTACTACCTTTAAACACTGCATCTTAAATATGTCTTAAATAGTCTTGAGAAGAAATGCTGCCATTTTCCCAAAGTAACTGCAAACAAATGCTGCCATTTGTTTAAAAAACAGCTTTATACCCTTTATAACATGTGTGTAACGATGCAATGTGACATGGCTCTGTTTTTCAAAATCCAACTGTATATACTTTCCCCATATCCAACCGTTTATTGTATTTTGACACTTGCTTTGGCAATGTTGATTGATTGATTGATTGAAGAATTTATTAACAGTTTGCAGAATTACAGTACATTTCAAGCACAAACTCAATACAAAGGCTGTTAACTGTGAGTGGACGACCCAATTAAGCATTACACTTGTTTCCAACAGGGTCCACCATGTTCAAATCATCAAAACATTTAGAGACGTACAAATAGACACTTCTATAGACAGAACAGGAATTCATCAAAAAGGAGGTAAAAAGGGAAAAGAAATATATACAGTGAGGGGAAAAAAGGGGGGGGGGGGGGGGGGGATTCAGATTTTACGGGGGCCAGTTTCGAATTGCAGCCATCCGTAGGTGCCCTTTGAGAGCGGTTTTGAAGGAGTCAAGGGATTCGCATGTCTTAATGACAGTTGGTAGGGCGTTCCACATTTTGGTGGCATAGGAGCGAAAATAATTTAGTCCCTTGTTTGTGCCGAATCTGGGTTGTACATGGTTCGTTGCACTCCCTCTGGTGTTGTGGGTGTGGACTTCGTTAACATTAAGGAAGTATCTAGACAGGTACATGGGTATCTTGGTGGTGTATCGAATCTTGTGGACCAGACCCATTGCAAGTTGCTGTACTCTGTCGTCGACCCTAAGCCATTCCAGCCTGTCGAAGTGGGCAGGGGTGAGGTGGGTTCGGGGGGCTAGATCAAGTAGGAGCCTGACCAGTTTGTTTTCGGAAGTCTGGAGCCTGGTTTTAAGGGCCTTTGAGGTGCTGTGGTACCAGGAGGTGCATGCATAGTCAAAGAAACCCTGTACAAGGGCTCCTGTTAAGGTCTTCAAGGTGTTTTTGTTGACCAGTGAGGAGATCCTGTAGAGGAATCTTGTTCTATGGTTGACTTTTTTGATTACGTTGGTGGCCATTTTATCACCGGAAAGATTAGCCTCCAGGATGGAACCTAGGTAGGTAATTTCATCTTTACGTGTGATAACATTGTCACCCACTCTAACCAAGAAGCCATTTGCCTTGCTGAGATTACTAATAGAGCCAAAGAGAATGGATTCAGTTTTTCCCAGGTGTAAAGATAGTTTGTTATCAGCGAGCCAGGTGCAGATTCTACCGAGTTCAGAGCTGAGGGCATTTTCAACCTGCAGTTTTTCCCTGTCCGAGACCAGCAGTGCTGAGTCATCTGCGAACAGGAACAAGTTGCAGTCACAGGCTGAAGTCATGTCGTTTACATATATTAGGAACAGTAGAGGCCCTAGTATGCTTCCTTGTGGAACGCCACAGCTCACTGGGAGGGGGGGGGACAGTGTTCCGTTCACTTCCACCATCTGTTCTCTCCCCTCCAGGTAGGATTGCATCCAGCTCACTGATGTGCTATCGAAACCAATTGCTTTTAGCTTGTTAACCAGTATGGAGTGGTTCACGGTGTCAAAAGCCTTTTGGAGGTCCAGCATGACCATGCCGCAGTATTTGCCAGCGTCCACCTCTTGTTTGATGTGGTCGCTCAAATAGAGAAGGCATGTGTCAGTGGAGTGGGATGTTCTGAAGCCAGATTGGAACTCGTACAATAATTTATTAGTGGCAAGATACTTTTCAACCTGTTCATAGACTATTTTTTCCATCACTTTCGAGATGGAACTAAGAATAGAAATAGGGCGGTAGTTGCCGGGGTCTAATTTACTCCCTTTCTTGTGCAAGGGGGTTACTTTGGCCAGTTTGAAATCTTGGGGGACCTGTCCCTGTTTGATGGAGAGGTTTACTATGTGGGTGATGATTGGAGCTATAGAGATGGCTGAGTCTCTGAGAAATTTGGAGGGAATGTTGTCATGGCCTGTGGCCTTGTGGGGTTGGAGGGCACTCAGTTTCTTAATTATCTCATCAGTTGTTACCATAACTAGTTTAAAATCGTCTTTACAAACACCTAGGTTTTTGTAGAAGGTTGTAATGTGCTCTACACCAAAGAGCCCAGAGTGGGAGGGCAGTTTGTTAACCAGAGTTGTTGCTATGTTTGTAAAGAAGATATTCAAGTAGTTGGCCACATCAAGGTTGTCAGTGATGAGAGTGTTGTCAGATTTGATGTTTATGTTCGAAAATCTGGTTTTTAGTTTCTGACCATAGCTTAGTTGATTGTTTAGTAGCTTCCAGAGCTCATGAGGATTGTTTTTGTTTTCCTGAGCTTTATCATTAATGAAGTTACTAGCTGATTTGGTCATGGCAGTTACACTGTTTCGTAGTTTGATTCGTTGTGTATTTAGGTTGTTCAAACGAGCTTGGCGAACACTGTCGAAGCGCTTGGCTAGCTTAGACTTGCATTTTAGAACTTCAGAGCATTTTTTGTCTCTGGCTTTCATTGCAGCCAGTATGTCCGAATTCATCCATGGTTCCGAGCGGGTTTTGCCCCTGGTGGTTCTCAAAGGAGCCATGTTGTTCAGTACTGATGTAAATTTGGTTTTGAAGCCAAGCCAAGCTTCTTCGACAAGTGTGCTTTTAAGCTCATCGGACCAATCCAGACTCTCCAATACTTGGTTAAAGACCTCACTAGAGTAGGTTTTGAGGTCCCTTGATATGACTGTTTTGTGGCAGCCGGTCTTAAGTTTTTGTATTTTGCGGGTACAGAATATCATAAAATGATCACTAAGCCCACATACAATAACCCCTTTCTTGGAGATTCTGGATTTGTCCGAGGACAGAATGAGATCAATGACAGTTTGAGTAGAATCACACACTCTAGTGGGTTGGGTAATTAGCTGACTGACACTATGTAGATCACAGAACTTACTGAATGACTTAAACACAGGTGCTTCCTTACGTTGCATGTCTGTATTGTAGTCGCCAATCAGGATTTTCTCTACACATTCCTCCTCAGCTAAGCACCCCTCAAGTATATCATAGAACCCATGTTGGTCAGGCGGTCTGTAGACGGTGCCCACTAATACTGATTTAGCCTTTTTGAAAATGAATTCAACCCACACAGTTTCAATTTCATCATGCTGTAAGTCAGTACGAGTAACATATTCAGTGTCTTTGTGAATATACATACACACGCCGCCACCATGCCTGTTTCTGTCGTTTCTGATCAAAGAATAGTTCTCTATTTCAACTTCTGGGTCTTTGGTTGACTCATCAAGTTTGGTTTCAGAGAAGCTAATGATGTTCGCCTTACCGCATTGAAACATATGCCTGATTTCAGCCATTTTGGGTCCAAGGCTGTTGATGTTCAGGTGAAAGATATGAAGTCCGTTGGCTCTGACTATGGTGCTTATTTCCTCCGTGGTGAAGTAGGGAAGCGGAGGGCCATTGTTGATGTCTGTAGAAGCCGCGGGTTGCCGTGGGGGGAGGGTGGGGGGTGCGTGGGGGTCGTCGTGGGGTGGCGGGAGTGGGGGATGGGGTCCCTCGTCCAGGTTTGTTGAGGGCTCTGGTGGGGCCGATTGAGCCATGGTGTCGACCGGAGAAACAGCAGAAATAGCAGGTAAAGTATCACGGTGTCCGTCTCCAGCCGCTTTGTCCCCCTTGGTTGGATGTGGAGACTCTTCATGCCTGTAGATGGTGGTGTTGTCCGTGTCTTTTGCCTCGACTGCCGCCGATGTAATTAGATCCCTCCACCTGCTGTTGTCTGGGACGCGCTCGTCTCTTGCGAAAGTAGTATCCACAGCCGGGACATCAGCGTGTATATCCAGCATGGGTGTGCAGGTTGGCTGGTGGTGAGGAAGGATGCCAGCGGTGTTGTTGTAGTTGGTGGTCGTCGCCTGGCTGGTCGGCATTGGTGTTGTTGTGTCGATGGTGATTCCTTTGTTCTCTCCGGTTACTTGTCCACTCCGGAGCCGTCTTGCCATTTGTCGTGTGTTCACGGGACCAGGGTTACTCTCGATGTCGCCAGACAGTAACAAAATAATGAGAAAGAAAGATCTCTTCCCTTTGTTAATCTGGAGTTTGTCTCTTTGTGCTAGTAGGGATTGAATAGCTGCTAAGCCGTATCCAGGCCGCTTTCCAATGATCCCGTTGACTTCGCCACTGACCAGGTAAAAGTCGCTGTGAGAATCCTGTTGAAAATCCTCTTTTACGGTTTTGTTTTTCTCCATTTCACCTCGATGTAATCCCCTTGGTATATTAAGATGTAAACGTATGTTTTCTCATGCCAATGAAGCTCCTTTAAATTTAATTGATTTGATTTAACTCACCAGCCCTGAAGAGTCTAGTCTATCAAGGTTGAAATCTAAATGATGATGGCTGCTGCCTCATTGTGAACAATAACACATTCAAATGCATAGATTAAACCATGTTAATGGCCACTGGTTATCATAGATCAGCTCATGATCACATTATGGAAGGACGCCATTTTACCCCAATATAATCCTGTCACGGTCAAATACTAATACTATACTATACGATGGCTCAAAGTGACATTGATGAAAAATAAAACTGACTTTACGCAGTGTGAGCTTGTAGATTGGCTATTTTCAAATGGCCGTAATGTATATAGGGCTGAAGTGGTTAATGTGCTTTGTAATAATAATCAAAACATACAAAGAGTAACTAAAGCATGCTGCTTTGTTGTTGGTAAGTTCTTTAAACCCCCAAACACAACAACGATGGCTGTTGTGTTTGACTCTGAGCTCTGTATTGAGACCCAGGTAAAAGGGGTCGTACAGTCCAGACACGTTTCCTTTGAGAATCATTTCTCTAGAACAGGGGTGTCAAACTGGTGACCTCTCCCTGACGGCTTTGTCTCTGCCCAGGTGTGGAATGGCTCGTTAACAGTCTATTCAACTACTAGTTGAGTTGGATACTCTCCTCACACTCTGATGCAGAAGGACTGATGCATAAATTTAAGATAAGGGAAGGATCGAAGACCAATCAATCATCTGGACTCTGGAGGAGTCCCGTTGAGGAGAATTTGTAAGAATGTAATAGAGTACAAATACTCAAGAAGTCAGAATTAAGGACTGTAAACCTTTTAAACCAGTGAATATTAACTTTATCTTTACTGTTATAATGTTAAACTGTAATTCTATATTAATACCTTTTAAGGATAAATACTTTAGAGGAAAACTACAATACTAAAAGGAGAGAATTAGGCAGAGAAAAAGTATCAAAGTATACCAGAATACCTTAGAATGAGTTTGACACCAGACACGGAAGAAAGAGGAGTCCACACCAGAGCTATAAGGATTTTCCATTCATTATATATTATCAATCACCTCGGGAGAGAAATGGCAGGTCCGTACAGCGTTAAAAAGATCTCTCCCTGACACATCATCAGTGACCATATTTTATACTACATAAGTCATAACATCCTTTTCACATGGGGAAGTAATGCATTTGGAGTTCAGAGGGTAACCAAAAGTGAATTATGGCGACACCTATTGCCGGGAGGTTTACTTGGGACAGTACAACTGACGTGGCAAGTCACACTTCCGAGAATCCAGAAAGTGTGACCAAAGGGAATCGTAGTTCTTTTAAGGGTAGATGTAGTTTATAACTGGTTACTGACTACTAGTAGTTAGTTAGTAGGAGACAATTTGTCTGCTCTGGCACCGTACCAAGGCCAAATAACATGTTTTTCACCAGAGGGGCAGATAATGCAAGACGTCATGGAATGTTGCTAAATAAACATACAGGAGATATCCCACGGGGCAGAGACAGCAATGATATGAGCCTCAGTGGGATCAATGTGACGTGAAAAATAAGTCATAGGGCAATATGGCATATGTAACGATTCATATTATAGCAGGACACAGGGCATATGATTTAAGTCATTGGAAACATGTAAACAAAACCACAAAATAGTCCCAAAATTATCCATCAACTCCATCGCTTTTTGTGGGTGAAGTGTCATGTGATCAATAATCAATAATCAATCTTCAGGGAATTAAATTAAATATAATAAGGGTCAATTTGGAGAGGAGAAATAAAATAAACTCTATACTAAGGATGGGAATAAAATGGTAACAGGAACAATGAAAAATAAAAAATAGTTTGACTTACGACCAGGCAAGAAATCACTCATTATTTAGATGGTACCGTGGAGACAGAATGACTTTTCCCTCTCGATGACGATGTCTTCGGGGTTCCCGAGGAACCCAGCAATGTTGCAGCGTTCCACGCCGACGTTTAGTGTCAGAGTTTGACAATGTTCTGTAGGGCAGATATCTTCGGGGTCCCCGAGGAACCCAGCACCGTTGCAGCACGCCGATGCGCCGTCGAAAGTGTCATTTGACAACAAAGTTATTTTTAGCAGCGCAGATACTGCGATAGTTCTTCTTCGCTCGTAGTCGGAGCCGAATCTTCGCCCCGCCCCCAGGATGGGTGACATAACAGGTGACCCACAGGTGACATATCAGCCTATACGTTCTCATTGACAGATACACTCGATCTCTGTCGCAAACGGGAGAAAACGTTGGAGATGCACCTAACACAGTTCTTATACCAAGCAGAGCTTGGAGAGGGGGACGGGGTAATTGATGATGTTATCTTTTGTCGCGCTCCTGCGCCGATCGTAGCAGCTTCCGGGTGAGTCAAATTAGTACCATAAAGGCCAAATATAGAATCAAGTCTATTCAGGGGAGGATATATGCCTAGTCAAGCCAAACTCATGGTGATGAAAACAAAATAATAAAATGAAATGGAAGGGGAAGGTGTCCCTATTCTAAATATCTCAATGTAAGGTCAAGGGGTGGTTCGGGGATAATAAAGGTTAAATGTTTACAATGGAGGGATATTCCAAATTCAGAGGTAAAATATGAATCAAATCTAAAATAATAAAAATATAATGAGAGGGATAATGAATCATAATGGAATGGAATTTAGATTGTCCAAAGATGGGATAATTCAGTTAAAATAATCTATATAATGGGGAAGATGGAGATCCTTTTTTTTTTTATAACAAATGGAAAATAGTTTTAATAAAAATAAAAGAAAATAGTCAATTAAGTCAAATTGTCACCTGTCTACACGTCAGGATAAGCGAGCAATCAGTCAGTGTCAGGTAGCTATCAGTCTCCTACTGTCCAATGCAGAGGGAATAGTAGTCTATGTACTGGTAGTCAAGTCCAAAAATAAATGAATAAATGTATGGAAATAATAACGAACATGGTCTGTTTGTCAGTCAAAATAAAATAAGTAAAAACGACAAATAAATCAAATTAAAATAATTAAAATAATCTAATATTAATTAATTGAGGGGAGAAGGGATGATCAAATTAATCCTAATATTAGGTAGGGAGGGGTAACAGCGTTTTAGCAAAATACAGCGTTTTAACAAAGAAAAACATGGATAAAAAAAACATAAAACAATAATGTGTATGGTGAAACATGAGTGGAATTATAATGTGTTCCCGATGGGAAATCTATGGGTAAATTAAGGCCTAATCATAATGATAAAAGGGCAGTCACTGTTCTGGGGGTTTGGGCCTAATACTAATGATTCAGACGGTTCTCAGTGGGTCGGGGTCTAATGATACTGATTCAGACGGTTCTGAGTGGGTCGGGGTCAAGGGTCAAACCTTATAAACAAAGGGAAGGAATCGCGAGGTCCACAACACATGTCCATTCACTCCATCGCTTTTGTGGGTCTCTAGATTCCTCTGTCCTGACTCGGGTTTGTTCCTGACCACGAAACCACCAGAGATCCGTATCTGAGAGATAAAACAGAAAGACAAAAAACAAACTGGTGAATGAAATGAAACAATAATAATTATAAACAATTCATCAACAGGGTAAACATCAACAGGGTAAGTTTTTAAATGAAAATGACTGTTCTACCAACCGCGCATGTACACAGCTTAATGGTGAAGGGAGGGTGTGTAGGTAGAATAATAATAAAATAATAATAATAATATTTGTACTTCTCCTGACCGTTCTCTGACGCACGTATTTACACATTTATATGGAGGGAGGGTACTTAGAGAGACAGACGTTCTCACAGCACGCATTTACACATTTATATGGAGGGAGAGTACTTAGAGATAAGTCAAGGAGAGAGAGATAGAGAGAGAGAGAGACCCAGCGTTCTACGTACGCATTTACACAGTTGTAAAATGGAGGGAGGATACGCAGAGAGACAGAGTTCTCTAGCGCATGCATTTCACATTTATATGGAGGGAGGTTACGTAGAGACAGGTATCTCAAAAAGAAAAAAAATAGAGACTCAGCATTCTACGTATGTATGTGCACCTTAAAGAAAAGGGCAGGGAGAATCCGTAAAAAGATATCTCAAATAGAAAACAAAGTATATAGACGAAGATTGCCCAAAATGGGGCGAAGATTCGTTTACATGTTATGCATAGGATGGGATGTCTTCTGTGTGCCAAATATGCGCAGTGAATACAGACAACTTGTGTCCCGTATATCACTCTGGGATTAGTAAATACAGACAACTGGTGTTTGTATTACTCTGGATCAGTAAATACAGACAACTGGTGTCTGTATTACTCTGGATAAAATATAATCAAGGCACCTTATCTTAAGCATTCCGGTGGGCTAGTACACAACCTGTCTGTACTCTGTCCCCTGCACGTTTATTTGACGTAGCTAATCGTCACACGCAGGTTTGCCAAAAGAGTCAAGATAGACCGAAATTGACCATGATTGTACACATCAGGTCACAGAGAGACAAGATCTACCTGTAGGAGCCTGCAGAACTCGTTCCAGGCAGAGAAAGAGAGAGTAGAGTACAAATAAAAATAATAATAATCGGGAAATAAAATCTCTTGGGAATAAATCGTCCACTCAAAACAAAACCTGTGAAACACTATTTGTGTCACGTGTGGTGGAAAACCTCTAACTGTTCTTGTGACAGATTCAATCACACTTAGTCCATACCTTAGACTCTTGACCATGTTGTCTGTAACATGGTGTTTATACCTTGACGCGACCTTACGATACATAATTTGGCCTTCTCTGTCCTGAATAACACTATATTAACTATGCTATATATATTTTTTTTAGCTGTAATGCATTTGTTTCCTTCCACACATGCGTCCATGTGAGGATATGAAAGAAATGTCCATGCAGTCAAAATCATCACTTATTAAACTTCTCTCACTTGGCGCTGATGAACATAATACAAGAAGAAAACAGCCAGATATAACAGGGAAATAAATGAGGACCGACCCCTGTAGCTGACCATTAAAGTAAAGAATTCTGAAAACTGAGAATGCTTTATATCAACTCGACTGGTTGCTGGGGGTTCCCTAATAAAAAAACTAGTAATGAGCAAAGAAATATAATCTGAGGCCTGTTGTCTTCATGAACAGTAAAAAAACAAGTTTGAATGTAGATGGCTCTCTCTAAAGGTACAGACTGATAGTGCACTGACTATCTTACTAAACAAAAAAAAAACTGCACGTAATGTGCACGCACATGTAACCATAATCTATTTTTTTCCTAATATTTATACTGTCTAAAAATAGGGAAAGCAAATGAAAACGAAAAAAAAAAAAATGCACGTAATGTGCACGCACATGTAACCATAATCTATTTTTTTCCTAATATTTATACTGTCTAAAAATAGGGAAAGCAAATGAAAACGAAAAAAAAAAAAAAATGCTAGTGTAAGTACTAATCTACAAATGGGAAAACCAGAAATAACAGAAATAGAAATAAAATAAAAATAACTATTTGCATCTACTATACTGTCCTAGCACACAGGGAAATATAAAATGATAATGGTGTTAATTTGGTGATAATTTGGTGTTAATACTATAGGGCCAACAGCAACTTCTCCTATGGACCCGCCCTATAGCACCTGAATTGTCAACGTAAATTAAAAATAAAAAAAATAAAAAAAATAAAATTAAACTTAAAACTTAAAACTTAACTGAATTAAATGTAAAATCAAAATCAAAATTTTAAATCCAAAATCCAAACCATAAAATGAAAATTCAAAATCTAAAATCTAAAATCTAAAATCCAAAATCCAAAATCCAAAATTTAAAATTTAAAATTTAAAATTCAAAATGTAAAATCCAAAATTCAAAATTCAAAATGTAAAATTCAAAATTTAAAACGTTAAACTTAAAATCCAAAATTTAAAATCTAAAATTCAAAATTCAAAATTCAAAAATAAATAAATTAAAATTACAATTAAAATTAATACTGGGATTTAACCTAAAAGATAATTAAAATATAATAAAGGAATACTTAATTAATAGTACCGGAGTTCGGATGTAACCTATAGTTAATGGATGGCCAACTAATTAATGAGTTAAATCAATGAGGGTTGAAATCAATGGTTGAAATCAGTAAAAATGGCATAACTAATGTATTAAATGGACAAGGGGCCCTATCCAAAAAGGATTGTGGGAGTTGTAGTTATTAAATGATGATGAACGGCGGAAACCAGAATGTAATTGAAAAATCACACCCGTGTGAACTGAGTGGTGTGAGGTCTTATATAGCCTGATCAGCTGTGGTCTGACGTAATGTCTGATGTAATGAAATCACACCCGGGTGAACTGGGTGACCGTAGCAACCATGCTCATTTTTTTCTGCACAGACAGACTAACAAAGCCAGTTGTAGGAGAGGTCCACACCACTCAAAAATAAATGAAATGAAATAATAAAAATAAAGAATGAATTAAATCAATAAGGGGATTGGTTGAAATCAATAATAAATTGTCATACTAAGGCAATTAAATGGTCAAGGGGGTCCTATCTAAAAAAAAAAAATGTATGAAATGATGATAAATGGCGGAAACGGAGGCTGACAGATGTCGTCGCGTATTCCTAATTATCAATAATCACACAATAACCAAAAATAAAATACGAAATGTTCTGGTAGAATGGAGGCTATACGCAAGTAAACGTTTGTCACACTCTTAAAATAATGAAATAGGAAATAATAAACTTATTTGTGGGATAGGGAGTTATGATGAGAATTTAAAAAGGAAGTGTTCCACACACACACACACATATATACACACATGCAAACACAGAAACACACATGGAGCGAGATGGGGGTTATCTAGGATAAACTGAAATGTGTACTGATGCTACTATTACATGTAAGCAATGTGAAAAATATCTAGATGTAATGTAAGGCAATTATAAAGTGTATGAAATGCAGTAAAAACTGTAAAAATAACAAAAAATTAAATCATGCAAATTATGAGTTATCGATTCCTAATAGGCTACACTTCTAAAGGTATGAAACAAGATGGCAGGGGGCAGGGCCGGGGTAATCTCACATGCACACGCACATACACACTGGCACGCGCACACACATACGGATATACACGCACATACGCCCGCACGAACGCATGCACGGACACAACTGGCACGCACACAAGCAGACAAAATACATGGGGTGGTACACACATATACACACGCATGCACGCACAAACGCACGCAGAGGCATCTGTAGCATATACTTCGTGAAATAAGAATATGGTTGGGACCAGTACTGCTG
Organism: Electrona antarctica; assembly: GCF_951216825.1. Taxonomy (NCBI): domain Eukaryota; kingdom Metazoa; phylum Chordata; class Actinopteri; order Myctophiformes; family Myctophidae; genus Electrona; species Electrona antarctica. The sequence goes on from NC_136806.1 coordinate 35,947,853, forward strand.
TCAGAAGTAGGTGTAGTGGTAGAAGGAATTTGCATTGAAATCATAAAGAACCCAGGAGACTGAAAATTATGCTTAATATGATATTATTATTGAAAAACAAAAGTAAAACAAACAACAACAATCAATCAGATAAACAAAGTAAATTCAGGTCGAGGTCAGAGTCAATTGTTCAGCTTCAATTGTTCAAAGTCAAGGTCAGAGGGGTAATGTGTGAGGCAGTGTTTTGAGTGTATGGAGTAGTTATGGGGGGGAAGTGTGTGTTTGAGTGCGTTTCAGGTTCTTGGACTTAGCTCGCCATTGTATTCGTCTTCATCATCATCATTCATGGTTTCATGGAGTAAGGGGAAAAACCTGGCCTGAATACAAAAAGGCCAAATTAAATATCTTGTAAAAATAATAATCAAAGTAGCATACAAATCAAACATTTACAAATGTCAAATCAAATAGTTCATCAAAAACATCAAATGAAAATAACCAAACAAAACAATTCAAACATTTCAAACAAACAATAAACTCACCAATTCAGTCAATTCAATTCAGTGCAGGTGCATCCAGCTCATCGGTTCACCAGTGTGTATTGAGGTCTAAAACCAATGTTGATCAGTGTTAATATGGAGTTTGGTAATAAAGATTGGTAAATAGTAAAATGTTTGTAGAGGGGATACAGACCTGCCACAGCCAGTGATGTGCACCTCTCTGACTGAGACAAAAGTGCTGTGCTTTATACTAGGGTGTGGTGGTGATTGCTGATTGCTGATTTCAAACTGGTGTGACTGAGTGAGTGAGTGAGTGATCGGTGTGATGAGCTGTGACCTGATGCAGATGGCACCGTGACCATACAAAACAGGGATGCAAATACAGACCATACAGACAATTATAAACCTGGGTTACATCCTCCCCCCTTAAATCCATGCACGTCCCGTTGCATGTTACACAACATGGATTTGTGGGTTGGGGAAGGAACTAGGCACACCCCTATCACTCAATGCATCAGTGTATGCTGTAGACAAACTTTGAAATAAAGATTGAACAACATTTATCAAAGGGTTGCCCAACTGAGAATATTGAAACCTTTTAGGGGCTTGTCGGCTTCTATCTGAACGCCTAAGTGAACTCTCAGCATCAGGTTGAGTTGTAATGACTGTAGGTTCAGTGGATTTGTCCATTTCAGGTTCCTCGGATATTTCTCCTTCCGGTAAGTTTGCATTTGGTAAGTTTCCATCCAGTGAGTTTCCATCGGGTTCAATATTGATAGGTTGGTTTTCCTCCACAGTTTCAGGTAAGTGGGTCCTTCCAGTTATTTCAGGTAAGTGTTCCATTTCCACAGGTTCAGTTAAGTGTGTTTCAACAGTTTCAGGTAAGTGCTCCATTCCAGCGGATTCAGGTAAGTCCTCCATTTCAGCAGATTCAGGTAAGTCCTCCATTGTACGGTGTTCAGAACATTGCTCCTCAACAGTTGTGCGAGTCTCTGTTTCGCCTCCAGTATTAGAGTTGTGTTCCACAGTGGGCTTAACTGTTGGCTGAACATGGCTTGGTGAAACCCAATAATCGGAATCCTCCTCCGTTGGAAAGTCTGCGTCAACAGGTTCAGTTCCATTGTCACCTGGGTGATGACGGGTTCGTGGCCTACGGACAGAAACAGGCTGAGGGCATTCTTCCTCTGATGTCAAGGGAAGAAACCCACAGGGAAGGAGAAGATCTCTATGTAGGGTGCGTTTCGGCCCATCCTTGTTCTCTGGCCTTACAGTGTATACTGGAAGATCTCCTGCACGACTGACCACAACATAGATATCTGCTTCCCATTTGTCCGCAAGTTTATGTTTCCCACGAATTCGTACATGTCTGACTAGGACTCTGTCCCCTACCTCAAGTTCTGAGGTAGTTATCCGTTTGTCAAAACGAGCTTTGTTTCTTTCTGCCGTTTTGAGGGAATTTCGAGAAGCCAACTGGTAGCTCTCTTCCAATCGGGATTTGAGATTTTGCACATATTGGGAATGAGATTTCTGCTGATCTCCTCTCACAGGTAAGTTGAAAGCTAGATCAACTGGCAGTCGTGGTGAACGTCCAAACATAAGTTCATACGGAGTGAACCCGGTTACTTCATTGCGGGTGCAATTGTAAGCATGAACTAAGGGCTTCACATATTCTCGCCATTTTGATTTTTGCTTATTTTCCAGGGTTCCCAACATATTGAGCAACGTCCGGTTAAACCTTTCAACAGGGTTTCCCCGTGGATGGTACGGAGTTGTGTGACTTTTTTGGATGCCTGAAATTTCACACAATTCTTTGATTAGCTTTGATTCAAAGTCAGGTCCTTGGTCAGTGTGTAACCGTTCAGGTATGCCATAATAGACAATGAAGTTATCCCACAAGCATTTTGCTACAGTTTTAGCTTTTTGGTTGGGAGTGGGAATAGCAAGGGCAAACTTGGTGAAATGGTCAGTTAGTACAAGGATGTCCTTTGTATTGCTGGAATCTGGCTCAAGGCTAAGGAAATCCATGCACACCAATTCAAGAGGGCGTGTTGCTCTTATGTTCACCAAGGGTGCGGCTTTCTCAGGAAGAGCTTTTCTGCGTATACAGCGATCACATGTCTTGATTTTGTGCTCTACAGATGCAGACATTCTGGGCCAATAGAACCTTGTACGGACAAGATCAACAGTACGCTCTATGCCCATATGACCCATGTCATTATGTAAGCTCTGCAAGACAGTTGCACGCAGCTCTTCTGGTAGAACAAGTTGATATGAAATGTGTTCGTTCTCTTGTCTCCTTCGGTACAGGATATCATTTTGCAACTCCAATCTATTCAATTCTCTGAGTAGAAGTGGAAGGTCAGGAAGCTCATTCCTTACAGCTGGAGGAACTTTTTCTCCTGTTTCCAGTTGGAAAATGATTTCACGAAGGCATGGATCAGACCTCTGTTTCTCCTTAAGATCAAGATGTGATAGAGAAGGAATGACAGGTAAGCCGTGTTGATCCTCTTCAACATAACTGTCAGGAATTGCATCAGCAGAAATTGCCAAAGACTCTACAAGAGTAAAGTCATGGGGGTCATTCAATGTTCTGACCAAGCTACTTTGACAGATGGCATTGACGACATCGGAGGAGACATCTTCAAGGGAGCCATCAGCCAAGTGTTGTTGGGTAAACCGGCTAATGCGATCCCTCTCTTTCTCAGACTGGCCCTCATCCAGATACAGTTCATGTGGTCGCCTGGAGAGACCATCGGCATCAAGATTTTGTTTGCCAGCCCGGTACTGAAGCTTGAAAGAGAATGTAGACAAAGCAGCCAACCATCTGTAACTGGTTGCGTCTAACTTTGCAGAGGTAAGTATGTAGGTAAGGGGATTACTGTCTGTGACTACAGTAAAATGACACCCATACAAGTAATCATGGAGCTTCTCGGTCACACTCCATTTGAGTGCAAGAAACTCTAATTTATGAGCTGGATATCTGGATTCACTGCTTGACAGACCCCGACTGGCAAACGCAATAGCTCTCAGTTTCCCATCCTGTTCCTGATATAATGCGGCTCCAAGCCCAGTGGTACTGGCATCAGTATGCAAGATGTATGGCTTCTTGGGGTCTGCAAAACCAAGAACAGGGGCAGTAGTAAGTGTTTCTATGAGTCTCTCGAATGCGTCTTGACAGGTGGGTGTCCATCGATCTCCAAAAGGCTGGTGTGGATTGTGATAGTGATCACTGGTTCCCTTGCCCTTTGTAGTTTTGCGTGAAGGTGGATATCCTCGAGTTAGTTCATTGAGTGGCTTTACTATGTCAGCATACCCCTTTATGAAGCGACGATAGTAGCCCGAGAACCCTAAGAAGGATCTCAACTCTTTCAGGGTTTTAGGAATTGGCCAGGATTTTAAGGCATTCACTTTTTCTGGGTCCGTTTCCACTCCATCTTCTGATACAATATGTCCCAAGTATCGAACTGAGGTTTGGAAGAATTTGCACTTCTCCGGGGACAGTTTTAACCCATATTCTTTCAAACGATTGAGTACTCTCGTCAGTCGAATTTCGTGTTCTTCCAGAGTGTCGGAATAGATGATAAGGTCATCCAAGAATACAAGGACTTCCCTCAGATTTAGGTCTCCCATGCATTTTTCCATCAACCTTTGGAATGTGCTGGGTGCATTGGTCACTCCCTGTGGCATTCGGTTAAACTCCCAGAATCCAAGGGGTGTGACAAAGGCTGTTTTATCCTTGTCAGCGTCATCCATTGCGATCTGGTAGTATCCAGATTTCAAATCCAGCACTGAAAACCATTTGGAGCCTGTTAGTGCTGAAAATGTCTCTTCGAGATTAGGTAGTGCATAGGCATCCTTCACTGTTTGAAGATTGAGTTTTCGATAGTCTATGCACAAACGTACATCGTTGTTTTTCTTCCGCACAACCACAATGGGTGAAGAAAATGGTGATTCAGACTCTCTGATAACACCGGCCTCCAGCAAGTCATTAAGATGTTTGCGTACTGCCTCGATATCTTGGGGATGAATAGGCCTGGCACGATGTTTAAAGGGAGTTTCATCATGGAGTTTAATGCGATGCTTCACCTTGTCTGTGCACCCAAAGTCTAAATCATGAAGAGCAAAGACCTCTGGCATTGCACTGAGCTTGTTGGTGATATGCTCTTTCCACTCTGCAGACAGTGGAGAATCAGCAAAGTTGATGTTCAGCTTCTGCAGGTCTGAGACTGGGGAAGTAGTCACATTGTGTTGTGAAAGAATGCAATGAAAAGCACCAAGTTCTGCGATGACACAGAGCGGGGGAATGGAAATGTCTTGATCAGTTTCATTTGTGACCATTACAGGAACTTTGTAAGGTGCATTTGAAGGAAGAGTGCTGAGACAACTCTTGACACATAGGCCACCAGGTAAGTATGACTGGGTGGGATGCTCTACAATCACCCAGCAATCTGCAGATGAACTATGGACCTTAGCGGAGCCTTCAAGAATGACACTGTGGCATGCAGGAATGACAGTAGGTGTCTTACTGAGCATTCTCACAACTCCAACACTTCCATCTTGGTTCTGTTGTTGCCGTCGTAACTCAAGTGTTTTGAGTACTACTCGGTAACCATACTGACTGGGTTGATGATGTGGTGTCTTGCCACCAAAGTATTTCTCATAGAGTATGTCAAGTGTATTGGTTCCTATGAGAACTGGAGATGGCGTTGGGCGTACCTCTGGAACTACAAGTGCAAGAGTTGGTACATCAATGTCTGTTCCCACAAAGTCTTTTGGGAAACGAACCACCATTTCTATATATCCCAAGTATGGAACAGACTGTCCTGCTGCACCCTCAACCTCCAATAGATCACAGATAGGTTTGAGGGGTTGCTCAGCCAGGTTCTGCTTGTAAAAGGACAGTGGAACTGTGGTTACTTGAGAACCAGTATCCATAAGACAATTGAAATCAATACCAGCAATGTTGACTACTGCTGTGCATCTGGAACCAACTAATCCTTTTGGAAGCTTAGTGACTGAGTTCTTTGCACTTGACATGTTGAGTTTAGCACACAGTTTGCGTTTAGGCTTAGGACATTGAGCCGTTACAGTCCCCGTTCGTCCTACAACAGGAACTGTCTTTAGTTTAACTGGTCACCGGGGTGTTGTTTCTCCCATTTCTGACACTTGGAATTGAATTGCTTCCTTTTCTCCGCCACTAGTTCAGGGTTTGGGTCATTGTCACACTGTGGTCTGATGTGACCATCCTCTCCACACCGGAAACAGTATCCGGGTTTTGGTCTGAGACTTGGTGATTTGGACTGTGAGTATTGCACAGGCTGTTTACCAGTCGTATGTGATTTCTTGCTGTGAGGCTTACTGGTACTAGCTGGCGTTTGAGAGAAGGAGCCTTTAGCTCTCTGTTGGTTAGCTGTTAGCGTTGCTAACTGGGTTTGAATTTCTGCCATTTGCTTTGTGAGGGCTTTCAGTGTAGCACTCATTCCTTTCTCCTCCTCATCACTGTCATCCTTGTCGCTATGGGCAACCTGCCAGTTAGATGCCACTTTCTGTTTCCCAGTACCCAGATGCCGTTTCATGCGCATAGATTTTGCTGCTTCACGATCTTCTTCGGTGCGCAAAAGCAAGAGTAGCTCAGCAAAGGATGGGGGATTTGCTTTCTTGTGTTTCAGTTGAAGCTCTGAAAGAAGAGAATTATCCCAGCACCCTCTACAGAATTGGTTCAGAAGGTGTTTATCTACTTCTGTGACAGGAATGCCACCTCGCTTGACAGTGAGATTCAACGCTACATGAAGACGTTGCAGGTAAGAAGAGGGTTTCTCCGCAGCATCTTGAACAGTATCCATGAATTTGGCATACAGTTCGTCGCCATCTTGGACTGTGCCAAAAGCTGAATCAAGCAGTTGCAGATAAACAACAGGCAAAGTGTCTGGACTCAAGTGCTTCACCATATCTGCAGCTGGAGGTAGAATGCTTTCAAGGATCTTTCTGGATCTCAGAAGATCAGACACAGCAGGATCTTTCATGAGTAAATCAACGCTGAAGCGCCAAGCATCATAGTCAACTTCATGAGAGGGTCTTGGTACCTTGCCGGAAAAGACTCTCAGTCGTTGAAAGGAAACATTGTGAGCATTTTCCTCACTCTTGACTATATGCTCAACAACATACCGCTGGATTCCAGGAGGGTTCAAATCAGGAGCCATGGAAAGACTTGGTTGAGCTGTACCCATTGAGGTGGGTTTGTAAGGTGTTTGGGGTGAAGTTTTCAGCTGCTCTGCTGGTTCCTCAGATGACTTGCGACTAGCAATGGTTTCACCAATTTGAGACATCATGTCCTTGAGAACTTCATTGTAGTCCTTTCCACTTGCTTGAGACAATGTTTTTAAATCATCCAAGTAGGATTTGGTCTTTGTACTGCCTACACCCTTTGTGTACAAATCAGACAGGTTTTGAATGATGAACGCATTTTCTTTGTCATCCGTAACATGAGAATGTGGCAATAGCGGCTCTAGGGATAGCATAGCAGATCCTGAGGCAAATTCAACAACCAGATAGTGATTAAATTGTGATTCAGTGTCCTTGATTATTTCAGCCCTGTTGACTGCACCATATTGCTTCAGAAAATCCATAACCTCCTCATAATCCTCTGTCTCCACCACTCCATTTACCAACACTGCATTTGGAATTTTGATATTGATACTTTCAAATACCTCCATCTTTAAACCTTAACTTGAGTAAACCTTTAAACTTTATGAAAATCAAAAACCTGCTCCTGGCTGGCTCGCCACAATTATGTAGCATATACTTCGTGAAATAAGAATATGGTTGGGACCAGTACTGCTGTCAGAAGTAGGTGTAGTGGTAGAAGGAATTTGCATTGAAATCATAAAGAACCCAGGAGACTGAAAATTATGCTTAATGATATTATTATTGAAAAACAAAAGTAAAACAAACAACAACAATCAATCAGATAAACAAAGTAAATTCAGGTCGAGGTCAGAGTCAATTGTTCAGCTTCAATTGTTCAAAGTCAAGGTCAGAGGGGTAATGTGTGAGGCAGTGTTTTGAGTGTATGGAGTAGTTATGGGGGGGAAGTGTGTGTTTGAGTGCGTTTCAGGTTCTTGGACTTAGCTCGCCATTGTATTCGTCTTCATCATCATCATTCATGGTTTCATGGAGTAAGGGGAAAAACCTGGCCTGAATACAAAAAGGCCAAATTAAATATCTTGTAAAAATAATAATCAAAGTAGCATACAAATCAAACATTTACAAATGTCAAATCAAATAGTTCATCAAAAACATCAAATGAAAATAACCAAACAAAACAATTCAAACATTTCAAACAAACAATAAACTCACCAATTCAGTCAATTCAATTCAGTGCAGGTGCATCCAGCTCATCGGTTCACCAGTGTGTATTGAGGTCTAAAACCAATGTTGATCAGTGTTAATATGGAGTTTGGTAATAAAGATTGGTAAATAGTAAAATGTTTGTAGAGGGGATACAGACCTGCCACAGCCAGTGATGTGCACCTCTCTGACTGAGACAAAAGTGCTGTGCTTTATACTAGGGTGTGGTGGTGATTGCTGATTGCTGATTTCAAACTGGTGTGACTGAGTGAGTGAGTGAGTGATCGGTGTGATGAGCTGTGACCTGATGCAGATGGCACCGTGACCATACAAAACAGGGATGCAAATACAGACCATACAGACAATTATAAACCTGGGTTACACATCCTCTCCCACGCATAAGCACATTCCTGACACAGATAAGGAAAGGCAGACCAGCCTTAAAAATAAAAAGGTGACATTTAAACCATAATGGACAGGCGAGAAATAGCCAAATGTAATCTTTAAAAAAAATCTGGGAATAAATAACCAAATATAATAATGGCATCATTATTGTTACCTTGTTTTGGGGTGATATAAAAATGAATGAATTAGCACTGAATGAGAAAAGCGTCTGAAGGAACGCACGTCAAATCTGGACCCTATGAAGGTTAAAATTGAACCCTTGCAGCTCTCGCTCCGTATCGACTCAGAGGAGAATGCAAGAATAAATAAAAACATATATATATACTTCCACACACACGTCGATCCTGTGCTAAAAAACATATATATAATTCCTATCCAGACAGCTGACCATACTAAAAATTTAATTTACTACTGAGACAGAGAGGTTCCGCTCGAAACATTGGCTAAAGTTGTTAAGCAACTAAAACAAATACCTAGCTGTGTGAGGTGGGATTAATTGTAATGACAGCTTAATCTATGAAGGCTAAAGAAATCATAAATTACTTAACTTAGAGCAGATGTAGAAGCAGATAGGCAGGCAGAAGTCAGAGTCGAGCCAAGCAGCGGAGACCAGAGACGGCTCAGGCAGAGGTCCATGGAGGGGTCCGCGGAGGTCGGACGCCGTGAACCGTGAAATTCACTGATGTTCGCCGTTCACGGACCCCAAAATAAAAATTGCTGTCCGTCCGAATCCCGGTGACATACCATTCCGATGTGATGGTAAACAATGATCAAATTAATCCATGCTCTAAAAAATGGCTTGTGTGACGTCTCGCCTCCGTGTGTGTCAAACAGAGAGAAAAGGGAGAGATAGGGAGAGGAAAGGGAAAACTATGGTCTAACATTTAATTAATAATGTTGATGAGAAAGGAGTGTATAATACTGTTATAATAGCAGAGCAAGAAACTCCGGAAATGTAAAAATACTTTTGAAAGTAAGAGTACAAATACTCAGTAAAAAATCTGGCGCTGGAACATGCCTTTGTCGGAGCCTGACTAATCATATAAATCAGTCTAAAAGTCGTTAAAGGCCGGCTATCGAAGGACCAATTGATGCATAAATTTAAGATAAGGGAAGGATCGAAGACCAATCAATCATCTTGAGTACAAATACTCAAGAAGTCAGAATTAAGGACTGTAAACCTTTTAAACCAGTGAATATTAACTTTATCTTTACTGTTATAATGTTAAACTGTAATTCTATATTAATACCTTTTAAGGATAAATACTTTAGAGGAAAACTACAATACTAAAAGGAGAGAATTAGGCAGAGAAAAAGTATCAAAGTATACCAGAATACCTTAGAATGAGTTTGACACCAGACACGGAAGAAAGAGGAGTCCACACCAGAGCTATAAGGATTTTCCATTCAATATATATTATCAATCACCTCGGGAGAGAAATGGCAGGTCCGTACAGCGTTAAAAAGATCTCTCCCTGACACATCATCAGTGACCATATTTTATACTACATAAGTCATAACATCCTTTTCACATGGGGAAGTAATGCATTTGGAGTTCAGAGGGTAACCAAAAGTGAATTATGGCGACACCTATTGCCGGGAGGTTTACTTGGGACAGTACAACTGACGTGGCAAGTCACACTTCCGGGAATCCAGAAAGTGTGACCAAAGGGAATCGTAGTTCTTTTAAGGGTAGATGTAGTTTATAACTGGTTACTGACTACTAGTAGTTAGTTAGTAGGAGACAATTTGTCTGCTCTGGCACCGTACCAAGGCCGAATAACATGTTTTTCACCAGAGGGGCAGATAATGCAAGACGTCATGGAATGTTGCTAAATAAACATACAGGAGATATCTCACGGGGCAGAGACAGCAATGATATGAGCCTCAGTGGGATCAATGTGACGTGAAAAATAAGTCATAGGGCAATATGGCATATGTAACGATTCATATTATAGCAGGACACAGGGCATATGATTTAAGTCATTGGAAACATGTAAACAAAACCACAAAATAGTCCCAAAATTATCCATCAAGGACATGGAGAGGCTAACCATAGTTGTTATAGCTCAGTAGAGTTTCATGTCAAGTTTCAAGTGAGGAATATATAGTCTACTTCCACACGATAGTCAAAGCAAAGAGATGCAAAGTGTCAGATTTAATGATGGCTACACCATGTCAATTTGCCATTTTGGATATTTTTGACAAAATAATAATTGCATTTTTAACTAGTCAATTTTCGAATGTTTTTTTGGGTATTTTTTTCCACCTCCTACAAAATGTCTTGTAGCCTACAACTGTAATACAAATAAAGTCAATTTATGTCAATAAACAGAAAGAAAAAAAAAGCCAAGTGACAACTGTGTAAGTCAACGCACATGAGCTGCAACTGGTCGCGGCCCTCATCAAGTCACCTTTCGCGCAATGTGGCCCTTGCCCCAAAATGAGTTAAATAAAACTGACTTTACGCAGTGTGAGCTTGTAGATTGTCTATTTTCAAATGGCCGTAATGTATATAGGGCTGAAGTGGTTAATGTGCTTTGTAATAATAATCAAAACATACAAAGAGTAACTAAAGCATGCTGCTTTGTTGTTGGTAAGTTCTTTAAACCCCCAAACACAACAACGATGGCTGTTGTGTTTGACTCTGAGCTCTGTATTGAGACCCAGGTAAAAGGGGTCGTACAGTCCAGACACGTTTCCTTTGAGAATCATTTCTCTAGAACAGGGGTGTCAAACTGGTGACCCTGACGGCTTTGTCTCTGCCCAGGTGTGGAATGTTGTCACTGACGGGCTCGTTAACAGTCTATTCAACCCAGGTAAAAGTGGTCGTACAGTCCAGACACGTTTCCTTTGAGAATCATTTCTATAATGTAATGCCCTCAGCCTCAAAGCTTGACATCATTGACGTCCTGTGTTCAGGGTTTGGTGAACAATAGAACAAGTTGTTGCAAATGAGCCACCATCATTGGTACAGATTGTTGCTTCCCCACAAAACAATGGAAGCACACCTTTAATGATGATAATGTGGTCATTCACAGGTGATCTGAGCTAGTCAATACCTAATAGGTGGCCATTAGCACATTTGATCACAGCAGTATGCGCAAATACATTGAAATGGAACAACCACAAACTGCAGAATCTTTACATGCAAAACTCCTTGTTTTACTGTGACAGTTTGAACTGTGAGTAGGTCCTACTAGGGGTCTAACGATACATTTTAACAGCGATGCGATAGTATCACGATACATGGTGTGTTTTGGACATTAAGGGGTTAATAACTAAAAATGCCCAAGGGATATCACTGGGCACCCTCTTGAATTCTTAAGAGGTGACCCCAAGCTACAAGAATCAATTGAAAAAAAAACATCTCATTGTAAATAGAATATCTAAACGCGTGAATCTTTTTACAATGACGTTATTTTTCAGAAAGGAAGCCATTGAGGGTTAAAATGGGTCTTAATGCTTCCAACTCGAGTAGAATTATTAATGTTTTGTACAATTTGTCCATGACAAAAAAATATATGATGTGGAGACAATAAAGACTATTATTATCATTATTATTGAAGGTGGTAACAGTCCATTTGCTCAGTAAAATATTTCGGGGGCATATTTAGAATGTTTGCAGGCTTGAGTATGTTGAATCTAGTTTGCATTAATGAGGATTTAGTTGACACAATGAAATAAAATGGCGATAGTATTCCGTGTGGGGCAGAAAGCCTGTCAGCCAGATTTGAGAGAGCAGCGCAGCTTTGTTGTTGCGAGGAAAGCGGTAAAATTAGACTTTCGTGGTTGTTTTCGTCTCAGATTTAGTCCGACGGAGCGTCACAGTATAACTCTATGGGGACATAAAAGCGACACAAAAGTAGGACCCGGAAGTATCTCAGGAGGCGGAGCTGATCGTCACAGCTAAAATACTGAATGCTAGGCTGAAACCAAAAAGGGCAGAGAGAGTCAGAGACAGCAGAAACCTGTCTATTCACTGCACATGAGAGGGGGAGTAGGTTCACATGAGAGTATAGTCTAGTCATTTAATTTAACCAGTGGAGACAATAGGCTTCATTGTGAAAGCTCCCCATTCAAAGTGATCCGTGATTTGAGTATCAAGCCATGTTTTCAAGCACATTTTATTTTATGTATCTACCACCAACGTTTTAACAACTTTAACTTTGGGGGACAAAAAAGAAATAACGGCAGAGAGAAAAATCTAGTACCTCTCTTCACACTTTACTGAGCGCACCTTTCTAATCTATAACTGGCTATAACAATATTGTTGTTATACTGTGGCTGATGGCACATTATGACGCACCACGTGGTGATCATTTGACATGAGCACCACTTTCACTGTCTGTGGATTATTCCGTCTGTTTGACCAGAGAAGCGGCACCAAAAAATATTTCAAATTCCTATTTGATGTTGGCACTTAAAAGAAGAAGGGAAAACATGTCTGTGAGTCTGGCAAGTGGAGAAGTGTTTTAGAATGAAATAACAGATTTGGGTTTTCAGCTCCAGAACATTACAGAGTAAATGAGGAGGCCAGAGACATGACTTTGCCTCATATATAAAGCTTTACCATGTTCTTTTAAATTATTAAATTGCACTCTGGTGATGATTGTGTTTCAATATTCGCAATGAGCGTTAGAACTACAGTCAAATTTCAATTTTTCAAATTTGATCAATTATTTGCTCCTTTTAAGACAAGCCAAAGTATTTGTTATTGACTCCAAATTATGTCAAATCTCTGTCAGGTTCATCACAAAATGCAATGCATTATGCAGAGAGCAAACCCATGGTAAGATTCATATCTTATCCAAGGCTGTTCAGTTTGCTGTAGTCAATGTACAGCTGGCTTTCTGTTTGAAGCCAGCAACGCTGAAACAGCGACAGTCAAATATACAGGATAAAATGTTTGTTTTATTTAGGTAGGTGTTACAACGTGATAAATTGTAAAACCTAAATAAAATGTGGATAGCACAACGATACTACCACATAAAACACCTACATTCATCAACCAGGAATTCAATACATTTACCGTTTTACTTCATCATCAGATGTGTGTAATAGATTAGTATAATAAGTATACTTAATCTATGACACAGTAGGCCTACATCACACAGTGTGAAAAGGGTGAATTGATGGATGATTAATACCATCAGTGATATTCAATGTGTTAATGTAATTAAAGATTAACAATACAATTTACAATTTACAATTTAGGCATTTAGCAGACGCTCTTAATCCAGAGCGACTTACATTAAGCAATAACAAAAGCATGGCATACATCACATATATAAAAAGTATAGTTATCATGAATCATGCCTAGACTAAGACCGTAACAGTGGAGTATCTATGTAAACTATACATACTATACTATATAATATATTATACATGTGTACTATAAAGTGCTATGGCTACATAAAGTGCAATTCTAGAGCTGTCTACGTAACAAGCTATAAGTCTGTTTAAAATACTATCTAAGTCTACATAATGTAAAAGATTAAAGTAGCAGGACAAGAAAGGTGTAATTGTGAAGGTCAATGACATGGTTAAGATAAGTGTTTACTAAATGTTTGGCAATAGGCCTAGTACTGTGATTCTAGGGTTTAAAATTTGTGTTAAAAGAAGTAAGCAAGGCACCCACGACATGTTTCACCCCCGAAACTTGTCGTGGGTGCATTGTTTACTTGATTTGCAAATACCTGACCTAATTATCACCTGAATAGCAGATGTAAATACAGCCATTAATCTATCTTCTAATAGCTGTAGAGCCTGGCCATCCGTCCAATCAGGTGGGCGTGACAATCTGGGGGGGGGGGTCCTACAGTTGGTATAAAGGTTCACGGTTAAGTTGAGTTAGTTGTGTTCCATCATCCAGATCATTGTCTGTGCTGTTATCTTATTCACTGACGTGACTTGATCATCAAAAGGTTCACTTTGAAAAGCTCATGGTAAGATGCTACACTATCTCTTTCTAAATTGGGAATAGACTTTGTTTACTGTGTTTACTTGTAGGAGTTTTCTATCAAACTTGTTTAATATGATTAGAAACATTGTGCCATCCTTTTTTCCATCTTGTTCAAAACAAACTGAAACTAATAAGTGACTATTTACATTGTTGTTTGTTTGGGTTCATGCTGAGAGTTGCTCTGGATAAGAGTTTATTTTACGTGCATACAGCATACAATTGTGGATTCTAAATGACATCCATATGCTCTTGTGTTGTAGGCTGACCACATGGACTCCAGGCTGATTGTGACCATGGATCAGCACACCCCATGCTACACTAGTGGTATCGATGGTAGCTTTGAGTACCGTGATCTGGAGGCGGCAGAGACCCTCATGAGCTTCTGGTGTCAGCCAGAAGCCCCTCAGTTTTCGGCAGGCTCCTTCTCCTCATTTGCCACGGACTATGATGTAAAACATATGACATACAGTGGTATGCAGAGAGATGATGAGGCAGAGAGCGCTTTGGAAAAGGAAGCTATACTCACCATTGCGCGTTGGAAAAGGAAGCTATCCTCACCATTGCCAGTCTCACGTACTCAACTGAAGCCACAAAGGAAGACTAGGGTGTCAAGGAGGAAGGTGAAGTCCCCAGCATGGTTAAAGGACTATGTGTAGCGTTCAGACAGACGGTGACATGTTAGCCCATGTGGCTAAAATGGGAATTGTGCCATATTTGTTTTGTTCCAAACATGACATTATGAATTATTGTGTTGCTATCCAATTCTTCCATCGCTGCTTATGGCTATAGGGAAGATGCCATAACATAATAGCATGTCCTTCTGGCCCTCATATGTGTGTAGCACATGGATAGTTATATGGGTACAGGGTTTCTGGGAAGTTTCATTAAAAATGCAAGGACCCAGGATCAGGAGCACTGGCTGCAGCTAAAGTTTCCAAGTAGCCACTGTGGTCAGGTCAAACAGAGACCAGTGAAAGCAAGAGGTGAGCTGAGGCTGCCAAGGACGCAGCACCTCTGGTGTGATTTGATGGACATTGGCCAGGACAGATTTGCTTGGCGTTTCACAAAAATGCTATATATTGCATGTTCTCTCCCTGCACATTAACTTGTGGTGATCGACAAACAGCAAACATTGGAATGGACAGCAGTGGCTTGTACATATAATGGCTACTCTATGGTTTAGTGTGTCCTGAACAATTATACTTATACTAGAATACTATAGTACATTTTGAGGAGTTTTAATGGGAGCCTTGTTGATTTTAGTGATCTGCCTGTAGTTTTATATAGCAAATGCAATGTCAATCGGTGGTTTGTTGTGTACTATTTAGTGTACTATTATGCAAGCTGTGGTTTATAATAATGTTGGGATTGTCTCGGGTAACCGTGACTATCCTTAATTGCTAGATGTTTTTCTTTCATTGTATTTATTATTTCGTAATAAACATTCAAAGTCGAGAGATGGTTTGTGGTGTTTGCTTTATCAGATTTGTGCAGGATGAAACAAGATAGTGTGGTCATTATAAACACTGTATATCAAACAGTAATTTAAACATCTACAAAACAAACATTAAACTGTCCATTTCAATGGCGTTTTTAATGTTTGTTTAAGGAAAAACAAACTTAAACCTGTATATAGGAGGGGCCGGCGCCGCCAGAGAAATGGCAGGTCCGTACAGCGTTAAAAAGATCTCTCCCTGACACATCATCAGTGACCATATTTTATACTACATAAGTCATAACATCCTTTTCACATGGGGAAGTAATGCATTTGGAGTTCAGAGGGTAACCAAAAGTGAATTATGGCGACACCTATTGCCGGGAGGTTTACTTGGGACAGTACAACTGACGTGGCAAGTCACACTTCCGGGAATCCAGAAAGTGTGACCAAAGGGAATCGTAGTTCTTTTAAGGGTAGATGTAGTTTATAACTGGTTACTGACTACTAGTAGTTAGTTAGTAGGAGACAATTTGTCTGCTCTGGCACCGTACCAAGGCCGAATAACATGTTTTTCACCAGAGGGGCAGATAATGCAAGACGTCATGGAATGTTGCTAAATAAACATACAGGAGATATCTCACGGGGCAGAGACAGCAATGATATGAGCCTCAGTGGGATCAATGTGACGTGAAAAATAAGTCATAGGGCAATATGGCATATGTAACGATTCATATTATAGCAGGACACAGGGCATATGATTTAAGTCATTGGAAACATGTAAACAAAACCACAAAATAGTCCCAAAATTATCCATCAAGGACATGGAGAGGCTAACCATAGTTGTTATAGCTCAGTAGAGTTTCATGTCAAGTTTCAAGTGAGGAATATATAGTCTACTTCCACACGATAGTCAAAGCAAAGAGATGCAAAGTGTCAGATTTAATGATGGCTACACCATGTCAATTTGCCATTTTGGATATTTTTGACAAAATAATAATTGCATTTTTAACTAGTCAATTTTCGAATGTTTTTTTGGGTATTTTTTTCCACCTCCTACAAAATGTCTTGTAGCCTACAACTGTAATACAAATAAAGTCAATTTATGTCAATAAACAGAAAGAAAAAAAAAGCCAAGTGACAACTGTGTAAGTCAACGCACATGAGCTGCAACTGGTCGCGGCCCTCATCAAGTCACCTTTCGCGCAATGTGGCCCTCGCCCCAAAATGAGTTAAATAAAACTGACTTTACGCAGTGTGAGCTTGTAGATTGTCTATTTTCAAATGGCCGTAATGTATATAGGGCTGAAGTGGTTAATGTGCTTTGTAATAATAATCAAAACATACAAAGAGTAACTAAAGCATGCTGCTTTGTTGTTGGTAAGTTCTTTAAACCCCCAAACACAACAACGATGGCTGTTGTGTTTGACTCTGAGCTCTGTATTGAGACCCAGGTAAAAGGGGTCGTACAGTCCAGACACGTTTCCTTTGAGAATCATTTCTCTAGAACAGGGGTGTCAAACTGGTGACCCTGACGGCTTTGTCTCTGCCCAGGTGTGGAATGTTGTCACTGACGGGCTCGTTAACAGTCTATTCAACCCAGGTAAAAGTGGTCGTACAGTCCAGACACGTTTCCTTTGAGAATCATTTCTATAATGTAATGCCCTCAGCCTCAAAGCTTGACATCATTGACGTCCTGTGTTCAGGGTTTGGTGAACAATAGAACAAGTTGTTGCAAATGAGCCACCATCATTGGTACAGATTGTTGCTTCCCCACAAAACAATGGAAGCACACCTTTAATGATGATAATGTGGTCATTCACAGGTGATCTGAGCTAGTCAATACCTAATAGGTGGCCATTAGCACATTTGATCACAGCAGTATGCGCAAATACATTGAAATGGAACAACCACAAACTGCAGAATCTTTACATGCAAAACTCCTTGTTTTACTGTGACAGTTTGAACTGTGAGTAGGTCCTACTAGGGGTCTAACGATACATTTTAACAGCGATGCGATAGTATCACGATACATGGTGTGTTTTGGACATTAAGGGGTTAATAACTAAAAATGCCCAAGGGATATCACTGGGCACCCTCTTGAATTCTTAAGAGGTGACCCCAAGCTACAAGAATCAATTGAAAAAAAAACATCTCATTGTAAATAGAATATCTAAACGCGTGAATCTTTTTACAATGACGTTATTTTTCAGAAAGGAAGCCATTGAGGGTTAAAATGGGTCTTAATGCTTCCAACTCGAGTAGAATTATTAATGTTTTGTACAATTTGTCCATGACAAAAAAATATATGATGTGGAGACAATAAAGACTATTATTATCATTATTATTGAAGGTGGTAACAGTCCATTTGCTCAGTAAAATATTTCGGGGGCATATTTAGAATGTTTGCAGGCTTGAGTATGTTGAATCTAGTTTGCATTAATGAGGATTTAGTTGACACAATGAAATAAAATGGCGATAGTATTCCGTGTGGGGCAGAAAGCCTGTCAGCCAGATTTGAGAGAGCAGCGCAGCTTTGTTGTTGCGAGGAAAGCGGTAAAATTAGACTTTCGTGGTTGTTTTCGTCTCAGATTTAGTCCGACGGAGCGTCACAGTATAACTCTATGGGGACATAAAAGCGACACAAAAGTAGGACCCGGAAGTATCTCAGGAGGCGGAGCTGATCGTCACAGCTAAAATACTGAATGCTAGGCTGAAACCAAAAAGGGCAGAGAGAGTCAGAGACAGCAGAAACCTGTCTATTCACTGCACATGAGAGGGGGAGTAGGTTCACATGAGAGTATAGTCTAGTCATTTAATTTAACCAGTGGAGACAATAGGCTTCATTGTGAAAGCTCCCCATTCAAAGTGATCCGTGATTTGAGTATCAAGCCATGTTTTCAAGCACATTTTATTTTATGTATCTACCACCAACGTTTTAACAACTTTAACTTTGGGGGACAAAAAAGAAATAACGGCAGAGAGAAAAATCTAGTACCTCTCTTCACACTTTACTGAGCGCACCTTTCTAATCTATAACTGGCTATAACAATATTGTTGTTATACTGTGGCTGATGGCACATTATGACGCACCACGTGGTGATCATTTGACATGAGCACCACTTTCACTGTCTGTGGATTATTCCGTCTGTTTGACCAGAGAAGCGGCACCAAAAAATATTTCAAATTCCTATTTGATGTTGGCACTTAAAAGAAGAAGGGAAAACATGTCTGTGAGTCTGGCAAGTGGAGAAGTGTTTTAGAATGAAATAACAGATTTGGGTTTTCAGCTCCAGAACATTACAGAGTAAATGAGGAGGCCAGAGACATGACTTTGCCTCATATATAAAGCTTTACCATGTTCTTTTAAATTATTAAATTGCACTCTGGTGATGATTGTGTTTCAATATTCGCAATGAGCGTTAGAACTACAGTCAAATTTCAATTTTTCAAATTTGATCAATTATTTGCTCCTTTTAAGACAAGCCAAAGTATTTGTTATTGACTCCAAATTATGTCAAATCTCTGTCAGGTTCATCACAAAATGCAATGCATTATGCAGAGAGCAAACCCATGGTAAGATTCATATCTTATCCAAGGCTGTTCAGTTTGCTGTAGTCAATGTACAGCTGGCTTTCTGTTTGAAGCCAGCAACGCTGAAACAGCGACAGTCAAATATACAGGATAAAATGTTTGTTTTATTTAGGTAGGTGTTACAACGTGATAAATTGTAAAACCTAAATAAAATGTGGATAGCACAACGATACTACCACATAAAACACCTACATTCATCAACCAGGAATTCAATACATTTACCGTTTTACTTCATCATCAGATGTGTGTAATAGATTAGTATAATAAGTATACTTAATCTATGACACAGTAGGCCTACATCACACAGTGTGAAAAGGGTGAATTGATGGATGATTAATACCATCAGTGATATTCAATGTGTTAATGTAATTAAAGATTAACAATACAATTTACAATTTACAATTTAGGCATTTAGCAGACGCTCTTAATCCAGAGCGACTTACATTAAGCAATAACAAAAGCATGGCATACATCACATATATAAAAAGTATAGTTATCATGAATCATGCCTAGACTAAGACCGTAACAGTGGAGTATCTATGTAAACTATACATACTATACTATATAATATATTATACATGTGTACTATAAAGTGCTATGGCTACATAAAGTGCAATTCTAGAGCTGTCTACGTAACAAGCTATAAGTCTGTTTAAAATACTATCTAAGTCTACATAATGTAAAAGATTAAAGTAGCAGGACAAGAAAGGTGTAATTGTGAAGGTCAATGACATGGTTAAGATAAGTGTTTACTAAATGTTTGGCAATAGGCCTAGTACTGTGATTCTAGGGTTTAAAATTTGTGTTAAAAGAAGTAAGCAAGGCACCCACGACATGTTTCACCCCCGAAACTTGTCGTGGGTGCATTGTTTACTTGATTTGCAAATACCTGACCTAATTATCACCTGAATAGCAGATGTAAATACAGCCATTAATCTATCTTCTAATAGCTGTAGAGCCTGGCCATCCGTCCAATCAGGTGGGCGTGACAATCTGGGGGGGGGGTGGTCCTACAGTTGGTATAAAGGTTCACGGTTAAGTTGAGTTAGTTGTGTTCCATCATCCAGAGATCATTGTCTGTGCTGTTATCTTATTCACTGACGTGACTTGATCATCAAAAGGTTCACTTTGAAAAGCTCATGGTAAGATGCTACACTATCTCTTTCTAAATTGGGAATAGACTTTGTTTACTGTGTTTACTTGTAGGAGTTTTCTATCAAACTTGTTTAATATGATTAGAAACATTGTGCCATCCTTTTTTCCATCTTGTTCAAAACAAACTGAAACTAATAAGTGACTATTTACATTGTTGTTTGTTTGGGTTCATGCTGAGAGTTGCTCTGGATAAGAGTTTATTTTACGTGCATACAGCATACAATTGTGGATTCTAAATGACATCCATATGCTCTTGTGTTGTAGGCTGACCACATGGACTCCAGGCTGATTGTGACCATGGATCAGCACACCCCATGCTACACTAGTGGTATCGATGGTAGCTTTGAGTACCGTGATCTGGAGGCGGCAGAGACCCTCATGAGCTTCTGGTGTCAGCCAGAAGCCCCTCAGTTTTCGGCAGGCTCCTTCTCCTCATTTGCCACGGACTATGATGTAAAACATATGACATACAGTGGTATGCAGAGAGATGATGAGGCAGAGAGCGCTTTGGAAAAGGAAGCTATACTCACCATTGCGCGTTGGAAAAGGAAGCTATCCTCACCATTGCCAGTCTCACGTACTCAACTGAAGCCACAAAGGAAGACTAGGGTGTCAAGGAGGAAGGTGAAGTCCCCAGCATGGTTAAAGGACTATGTGTAGCGTTCAGACAGACGGTGACATGTTAGCCCATGTGGCTAAAATGGGAATTGTGCCATATTTGTTTTGTTCCAAACATGACATTATGAATTATTGTGTTGCTATCCAATTCTTCCATCGCTGCTTATGGCTATAGGGAAGATGCCATAACATAATAGCATGTCCTTCTGGCCCTCATATGTGTGTAGCACATGGATAGTTATATGGGTACAGGGTTTCTGGGAAGTTTCATTAAAAATGCAAGGACCCAGGATCAGGAGCACTGGCTGCAGCTAAAGTTTCCAAGTAGCCACTGTGGTCAGGTCAAACAGAGACCAGTGAAAGCAAGAGGTGAGCTGAGGCTGCCAAGGACGCAGCACCTCTGGTGTGATTTGATGGACATTGGCCAGGACAGATTTGCTTGGCGTTTCACAAAAATGCTATATATTGCATGTTCTCTCCCTGCACATTAACTTGTGGTGATCGACAAACAGCAAACATTGGAATGGACAGCAGTGGCTTGTACATATAATGGCTACTCTATGGTTTAGTGTGTCCTGAACAATTATACTTATACTAGAATACTATAGTACATTTTGAGGAGTTTTAATGGGAGCCTTGTTGATTTTAGTGATCTGCCTGTAGTTTTATATAGCAAATGCAATGTCAATCGGTGGTTTGTTGTGTACTATTTAGTGTACTATTATGCAAGCTCTGGTTTATAATAATGTTGGGATTGTCTCGGGTAACCGTGACTATCCTTAATTGCTAGATGTTTTTCTTTCATTGTATTTATTATTTCGTAATAAACATTCAAAGTCGAGAGATGGTTTGTGGTGTTTGCTTTATCAGATTTGTGCAGGATGAAACAAGATAGTGTGGTCATTATAAACACTGTATATCAAACAGTAATTTAAACATCTACAAAACAAACATTAAACTGTCCATTTCAATGGCGTTTTTAATGTTTGTTTAAGGAAAAACAAACTTAAACCTGTATATAGGAGGGGCCGGCGCCGCCAGAGAAATGGCAGGTCCGTACAGCGTTAAAAAGATCTCTCCCTGACACATCATCAGTGACCATATTTTATACTACATAAGTCATAACATCCTTTTCACATGGGGAAGTAATGCATTTGGAGTTCAGAGGGTAACCAAAAGTGAATTATGGCGACACCTATTGCCGGGAGGTTTACTTGGGACAGTACAACTGACGTGGCAAGTCACACTTCCGGGAATCCAGAAAGTGTGACCAAAGGGAATCGTAGTTCTTTTAAGGGTAGATGTAGTTTATAACTGGTTACTGACTACTAGTAGTTAGTTAGTAGGAGACAATTTGTCTGCTCTGGCACCGTACCAAGGCCGAATAACATGTTTTTCACCAGAGGGGCAGATAATGCAAGACGTCATGGAATGTTGCTAAATAAACATACAGGAGATATCTCACGGGGCAGAGACAGCAATGATATGAGCCTCAGTGGGATCAATGTGACGTGAAAAATAAGTCATAGGGCAATATGGCATATGTAACGATTCATATTATAGCAGGACACAGGGCATATGATTTAAGTCATTGGAAACATGTAAACAAAACCACAAAATAGTCCCAAAATTATCCATCAAGGACATGGAGAGGCTAACCATAGTTGTTATAGCTCAGTAGAGTTTCATGTCAAGTTTCAAGTGAGGAATATATAGTCTACTTCCACACGATAGTCAAAGCAAAGAGATGCAAAGTGTCAGATTTAATGATGGCTACACCATGTCAATTTGCCATTTTGGATATTTTTGACAAAATAATAATTGCATTTTTAACTAGTCAATTTTCGAATGTTTTTTTGGGTATTTTTTTCCACCTCCTACAAAATGTCTTGTAGCCTACAACTGTAATACAAATAAAGTCAATTTATGTCAATAAACAGAAAGAAAAAAAAAGCCAAGTGACAACTGTGTAAGTCAACGCACATGAGCTGCAACTGGTCGCGGCCCTCATCAAGTCACCTTTCGCGCAATGTGGCCCTCGCCCCAAAATGAGTTAAATAAAACTGACTTTACGCAGTGTGAGCTTGTAGATTGTCTATTTTCAAATGGCCGTAATGTATATAGGGCTGAAGTGGTTAATGTGCTTTGTAATAATAATCAAAACATACAAAGAGTAACTAAAGCATGCTGCTTTGTTGTTGGTAAGTTCTTTAAACCCCCAAACACAACAACGATGGCTGTTGTGTTTGACTCTGAGCTCTGTATTGAGACCCAGGTAAAAGGGGTCGTACAGTCCAGACACGTTTCCTTTGAGAATCATTTCTCTAGAACAGGGGTGTCAAACTGGTGACCCTGACGGCTTTGTCTCTGCCCAGGTGTGGAATGTTGTCACTGACGGGCTCGTTAACAGTCTATTCAACCCAGGTAAAAGTGGTCGTACAGTCCAGACACGTTTCCTTTGAGAATCATTTCTATAATGTAATGCCCTCAGCCTCAAAGCTTGACATCATTGACGTCCTGTGTTCAGGGTTTGGTGAACAATAGAACAAGTTGTTGCAAATGAGCCACCATCATTGGTACAGATTGTTGCTTCCCCACAAAACAATGGAAGCACACCTTTAATGATGATAATGTGGTCATTCACAGGTGATCTGAGCTAGTCAATACCTAATAGGTGGCCATTAGCACATTTGATCACAGCAGTATGCGCAAATACATTGAAATGGAACAACCACAAACTGCAGAATCTTTACATGCAAAACTCCTTGTTTTACTGTGACAGTTTGAACTGTGAGTAGGTCCTACTAGGGGTCTAACGATACATTTTAACAGCGATGCGATAGTATCACGATACATGGTGTGTTTTGGACATTAAGGGGTTAATAACTAAAAATGCCCAAGGGATATCACTGGGCACCCTCTTGAATTCTTAAGAGGTGACCCCAAGCTACAAGAATCAATTGAAAAAAAAACATCTCATTGTAAATAGAATATCTAAACGCGTGAATCTTTTTACAATGACGTTATTTTTCAGAAAGGAAGCCATTGAGGGTTAAAATGGGTCTTAATGCTTCCAACTCGAGTAGAATTATTAATGTTTTGTACAATTTGTCCATGACAAAAAAATATATGATGTGGAGACAATAAAGACTATTATTATCATTATTATTGAAGGTGGTAACAGTCCATTTGCTCAGTAAAATATTTCGGGGGCATATTTAGAATGTTTGCAGGCTTGAGTATGTTGAATCTAGTTTGCATTAATGAGGATTTAGTTGACACAATGAAATAAAATGGCGATAGTATTCCGTGTGGGGCAGAAAGCCTGTCAGCCAGATTTGAGAGAGCAGCGCAGCTTTGTTGTTACGAGGAAAGCGGTAAAATTAGACTTTCGTGGTTGTTTTCGTCTCAGATTTAGTCCGACGGAGCGTCACAGTATAACTCTATGGGGACATAAAAGCGACACAAAAGTAGGACCCGGAAGTATCTCAGGAGGCGGAGCTGATCGTCACAGCTAAAATACTGAATGCTAGGCTGAAACCAAAAAGGGCAGAGAGAGTCAGAGACAGCAGAAACCTGTCTATTCACTGCACATGAGAGGGGGAGTAGGTTCACATGAGAGTATAGTCTAGTCATTTAATTTAACCAGTGGAGACTGGTATTTGATGTTGGCACTTAAAAGAAGAAGGGAAAACATGTCTGTGAGTCTGGCAAGTGGAGAAGTGTTTTAGAATGAAATAACAGATTTGGGTTTTCAGCTCCAGAACATTACAGAGTAAATGAGGAGGCCAGAGACATGACTTTGCCTCATATATAAAGCTTTACCATGTTCTTTTAAATTATTAAATTGCACTCTGGTGATGATTGTGTTTCAATATTCGCAATGAGCGTTAGAACTACAGTCAAATTTCAATTTTTCAAATTTGATCAATTATTTGCTCCTTTTAAGACAAGCCAAAGTATTTGTTATTGACTCCAAATTATGTCAAATCTCTGTCAGGTTCATCACAAAATGCAATGCATTATGCAGAGAGCAAACCCATGGTAAGATTCATATCTTATCCAAGGCTGTTCAGTTTGCTGTAGTCAATGTACAGCTGGCTTTCTGTTTGAAGCCAGCAACGCTGAAACAGCGACAGTCAAATATACAGGATAAAATGTTTGTTTTATTTAGGTAGGTGTTACAACGTGATAAATTGTAAAACCTAAATAAAATGTGGATAGCACAACGATACTACCACATAAAACACCTACATTCATCAACCAGGAATTCAATACATTTACCGTTTTACTTCATCATCAGATGTGTGTAATAGATTAGTATAATAAGTATACTTAATCTATGACACAGTAGGCCTACATCACACAGTGTGAAAAGGGTGAATTGATGGATGATTAATACCATCAGTGATATTCAATGTGTTAATGTAATTAAAGATTAACAATACAATTTACAATTTACAATTTAGGCATTTAGCAGACGCTCTTAATCCAGAGCGATTTACATTAAGCAATAACAAAAGCATGGCATACATCACATATATAAAAAGTATAGTTATCATGAATCATGCCTAGACTAAGACCGTAACAGTGGAGTATCTATGTAAACTATACATACTATACTATATAATATATTATACATGTGTACTATAAAGTGCTATGGCTACATAAAGTGCAATTCTAGAGCTGTCTACGTAACAAGCTATAAGTCTGTTTAAAATACTATCTAAGTCTACATAATGTAAAAGATTAAAGTAGCAGGACAAGAAAGGTGTAATTGTGAAGGTCAATGACATGGTTAAGATAAGTGTTTACTAAATGTTTGGCAATAGGCCTAGTACTGTGATTCTAGGGTTTAAAATTTGTGTTAAAAGAAGTAAGCAAGGCACCCACGACATGTTTCACCCCCGAAACTTGTCGTGGGTG
This sequence comes from Electrona antarctica, assembly GCF_951216825.1. Classification (NCBI taxonomy): domain Eukaryota; kingdom Metazoa; phylum Chordata; class Actinopteri; order Myctophiformes; family Myctophidae; genus Electrona; species Electrona antarctica. The sequence continues at coordinate 35,973,774 of NC_136806.1, forward strand.
CATTGTTTACTTGATTTGCAAATACCTGACCTAATTATCACCTGAATAGCAGATGTAAATACAGCCATTAATCTATCTTCTAATAGCTGTAGAGCCTGGCCATCCGTCCAATCAGGTGGGCGTGACAATCTGGGGGGGGGGGGTCCTACAGTTGGTATAAAGGTTCACGGTTAAGTTGAGTTAGTTGTGTTCCATCATCCAGAGATCATTGTCTGTGCTGTTATCTTATTCACTGACGTGACTTGATCATCAAAAGGTTCACTTTGAAAAGCTCATGGTAAGATGCTACACTATCTCTTTCTAAATTGGGAATAGACTTTGTTTACTGTGTTTACTTGTAGGAGTTTTCTATCAAACTTGTTTAATATGATTAGAAACATTGTGCCATCCTTTTTTCCATCTTGTTCAAAACAAACTGAAACTAATAAGTGACTATTTACATTGTTGTTTGTTTGGGTTCATGCTGAGAGTTGCTCTGGATAAGAGTTTATTTTACGTGCATACAGCATACAATTGTGGATTCTAAATGACATCCATATGCTCTTGTGTTGTAGGCTGACCACATGGACTCCAGGCTGATTGTGACCATGGATCAGCACACCCCATGCTACACTAGTGGTATCGATGGTAGCTTTGAGTACCGTGATCTGGAGGCGGCAGAGACCCTCATGAGCTTCTGGTGTCAGCCAGAAGCCCCTCAGTTTTCGGCAGGCTCCTTCTCCTCATTTGCCACGGACTATGATGTAAAACATATGACATACAGTGGTATGCAGAGAGATGATGAGGCAGAGAGCGCTTTGGAAAAGGAAGCTATACTCACCATTGCGCGTTGGAAAAGGAAGCTATCCTCACCATTGCCAGTCTCACGTACTCAACTGAAGCCACAAAGGAAGACTAGGGTGTCAAGGAGGAAGGTGAAGTCCCCAGCATGGTTAAAGGACTATGTGTAGCGTTCAGACAGACGGTGACATGTTAGCCCATGTGGCTAAAATGGGAATTGTGCCATATTTGTTTTGTTCCAAACATGACATTATGAATTATTGTGTTGCTATCCAATTCTTCCATCGCTGCTTATGGCTATAGGGAAGATGCCATAACATAATAGCATGTCCTTCTGGCCCTCATATGTGTGTAGCACATGGATAGTTATATGGGTACAGGGTTTCTGGGAAGTTTCATTAAAAATGCAAGGACCCAGGATCAGGAGCACTGGCTGCAGCTAAAGTTTCCAAGTAGCCACTGTGGTCAGGTCAAACAGAGACCAGTGAAAGCAAGAGGTGAGCTGAGGCTGCCAAGGACGCAGCACCTCTGGTGTGATTTGATGGACATTGGCCAGGACAGATTTGCTTGGCGTTTCACAAAAATGCTATATATTGCATGTTCTCTCCCTGCACATTAACTTGTGGTGATCGACAAACAGCAAACATTGGAATGGACAGCAGTGGCTTGTACATATAATGGCTACTCTATGGTTTAGTGTGTCCTGAACAATTATACTTATACTAGAATACTATAGTACATTTTGAGGAGTTTTAATGGGAGCCTTGTTGATTTTAGTGATCTGCCTGTAGTTTTATATAGCAAATGCAATGTCAATCGGTGGTTTGTTGTGTACTATTTAGTGTACTATTATGCAAGCTGTGGTTTATAATAATGTTGGGATTGTCTCGGGTAACCGTGACTATCCTTAATTGCTAGATGTTTTTCTTTCATTGTATTTATTATTTCGTAATAAACATTCAAAGTCGAGAGATGGTTTGTGGTGTTTGCTTTATCAGATTTGTGCAGGATGAAACAAGATAGTGTGGTCATTATAAACACTGTATATCAAACAGTAATTTAAACATCTACAAAACAAACATTAAACTGTCCATTTCAATGGCGTTTTTAATGTTTGTTTAAGGAAAAACAAACTTAAACCTGTATATAGGAGGGGCCGGCGCCGCCAGAGAAATGGCAGGTCCGTACAGCGTTAAAAAGATCTCTCCCTGACACATCATCAGTGACCATATTTTATACTACATAAGTCATAACATCCTTTTCACATGGGGAAGTAATGCATTTGGAGTTCAGAGGGTAACCAAAAGTGAATTATGGCGACACCTATTGCCGGGAGGTTTACTTGGGACAGTACAACTGACGTGGCAAGTCACACTTCCGGGAATCCAGAAAGTGTGACCAAAGGGAATCGTAGTTCTTTTAAGGGTAGATGTAGTTTATAACTGGTTACTGACTACTAGTAGTTAGTTAGTAGGAGACAATTTGTCTGCTCTGGCACCGTACCAAGGCCGAATAACATGTTTTTCACCAGAGGGGCAGATAATGCAAGACGTCATGGAATGTTGCTAAATAAACATACAGGAGATATCTCACGGGGCAGAGACAGCAATGATATGAGCCTCAGTGGGATCAATGTGACGTGAAAAATAAGTCATAGGGCAATATGGCATATGTAACGATTCATATTATAGCAGGACACAGGGCATATGATTTAAGTCATTGGAAACATGTAAACAAAACCACAAAATAGTCCCAAAATTATCCATCAAGGACATGGAGAGGCTAACCATAGTTGTTATAGCTCAGTAGAGTTTCATGTCAAGTTTCAAGTGAGGAATATATAGTCTACTTCCACACGATAGTCAAAGCAAAGAGATGCAAAGTGTCAGATTTAATGATGGCTACACCATGTCAATTTGCCATTTTGGATATTTTTGACAAAATAATAATTGCATTTTTAACTAGTCAATTTTCGAATGTTTTTTTGGGTATTTTTTTCCACCTCCTACAAAATGTCTTGTAGCCTACAACTGTAATACAAATAAAGTCAATTTATGTCAATAAACAGAAAGAAAAAAAAAGCCAAGTGACAACTGTGTAAGTCAACGCACATGAGCTGCAACTGGTCGCGGCCCTCATCAAGTCACCTTTCGCGCAATGTGGCCCTCGCCCCAAAATGAGTTAAATAAAACTGACTTTACGCAGTGTGAGCTTGTAGATTGTCTATTTTCAAATGGCCGTAATGTATATAGGGCTGAAGTGGTTAATGTGCTTTGTAATAATAATCAAAACATACAAAGAGTAACTAAAGCATGCTGCTTTGTTGTTGGTAAGTTCTTTAAACCCCCAAACACAACAACGATGGCTGTTGTGTTTGACTCTGAGCTCTGTATTGAGACCCAGGTAAAAGGGGTCGTACAGTCCAGACACGTTTCCTTTGAGAATCATTTCTCTAGAACAGGGGTGTCAAACTGGTGACCCTGACGGCTTTGTCTCTGCCCAGGTGTGGAATGTTGTCACTGACGGGCTCGTTAACAGTCTATTCAACCCAGGTAAAAGTGGTCGTACAGTCCAGACACGTTTCCTTTGAGAATCATTTCTATAATGTAATGCCCTCAGCCTCAAAGCTTGACATCATTGACGTCCTGTGTTCAGGGTTTGGTGAACAATAGAACAAGTTGTTGCAAATGAGCCACCATCATTGGTACAGATTGTTGCTTCCCCACAAAACAATGGAAGCACACCTTTAATGATGATAATGTGGTCATTCACAGGTGATCTGAGCTAGTCAATACCTAATAGGTGGCCATTAGCACATTTGATCACAGCAGTATGCGCAAATACATTGAAATGGAACAACCACAAACTGCAGAATCTTTACATGCAAAACTCCTTGTTTTACTGTGACAGTTTGAACTGTGAGTAGGTCCTACTAGGGGTCTAACGATACATTTTAACAGCGATGCGATAGTATCACGATACATGGTGTGTTTTGGACATTAAGGGGTTAATAACTAAAAATGCCCAAGGGATATCACTGGGCACCCTCTTGAATTCTTAAGAGGTGACCCCAAGCTACAAGAATCAATTGAAAAAAAAACATCTCATTGTAAATAGAATATCTAAACGCGTGAATCTTTTTACAATGACGTTATTTTTCAGAAAGGAAGCCATTGAGGGTTAAAATGGGTCTTAATGCTTCCAACTCGAGTAGAATTATTAATGTTTTGTACAATTTGTCCATGACAAAAAAATATATGATGTGGAGACAATAAAGACTATTATTATCATTATTATTGAAGGTGGTAACAGTCCATTTGCTCAGTAAAATATTTCGGGGGCATATTTAGAATGTTTGCAGGCTTGAGTATGTTGAATCTAGTTTGCATTAATGAGGATTTAGTTGACACAATGAAATAAAATGGCGATAGTATTCCGTGTGGGGCAGAAAGCCTGTCAGCCAGATTTGAGAGAGCAGCGCAGCTTTGTTGTTACGAGGAAAGCGGTAAAATTAGACTTTCGTGGTTGTTTTCGTCTCAGATTTAGTCCGACGGAGCGTCACAGTATAACTCTATGGGGACATAAAAGCGACACAAAAGTAGGACCCGGAAGTATCTCAGGAGGCGGAGCTGATCGTCACAGCTAAAATACTGAATGTTAGGCTGAAACCAAAAAGGGCAGAGAGAGTCAGAGACAGCAGAAACCTGTCTATTCACTGCACATGAGAGGGGGAGTAGGTTCACATGAGAGTATAGTCTAGTCATTTAATTTAACCAGTGGAGACTGGTATTTGATGTTGGCACTTAAAAGAAGAAGGGAAAACATGTCTGTGAGTCTGGCAAGTGGAGAAGTGTTTTAGAATGAAATAACAGATTTGGGTTTTCAGCTCCAGAACATTACAGAGTAAATGAGGAGGCCAGAGACATGACTTTGCCTCATATATAAAGCTTTACCATGTTCTTTTAAATTATTAAATTGCACTCTGGTGATGATTGTGTTTCAATATTCGCAATGAGCGTTAGAACTACAGTCAAATTTCAATTTTTCAAATTTGATCAATTATTTGCTCCTTTTAAGACAAGCCAAAGTATTTGTTATTGACTCCAAATTATGTCAAATCTCTGTCAGGTTCATCACAAAATGCAATGCATTATGCAGAGAGCAAACCCATGGTAAGATTCATATCTTATCCAAGGCTGTTCAGTTTGCTGTAGTCAATGTACAGCTGGCTTTCTGTTTGAAGCCAGCAACGCTGAAACAGCGACAGTCAAATATACAGGATAAAATGTTTGTTTTATTTAGGTAGGTGTTACAACGTGATAAATTGTAAAACCTAAATAAAATGTGGATAGCACAACGATACTACCACATAAAACACCTACATTCATCAACCAGGAATTCAATACATTTACCGTTTTACTTCATCATCAGATGTGTGTAATAGATTAGTATAATAAGTATACTTAATCTATGACACAGTAGGCCTACATCACACAGTGTGAAAAGGGTGAATTGATGGATGATTAATACCATCAGTGATATTCAATGTGTTAATGTAATTAAAGATTAACAATACAATTTACAATTTACAATTTAGGCATTTAGCAGACGCTCTTAATCCAGAGCGATTTACATTAAGCAATAACAAAAGCATGGCATACATCACATATATAAAAAGTATAGTTATCATGAATCATGCCTAGACTAAGACCGTAACAGTGGAGTATCTATGTAAACTATACATACTATACTATATAATATATTATACATGTGTACTATAAAGTGCTATGGCTACATAAAGTGCAATTCTAGAGCTGTCTACGTAACAAGCTATAAGTCTGTTTAAAATACTATCTAAGTCTACATAATGTAAAAGATTAAAGTAGCAGGACAAGAAAGGTGTAATTGTGAAGGTCAATGACATGGTTAAGATAAGTGTTTACTAAATGTTTGGCAATAGGCCTAGTACTGTGATTCTAGGGTTTAAAATTTGTGTTAAAAGAAGTAAGCAAGGCACCCACGACATGTTTCACCCCCGAAACTTGTCGTGGGTGCATTGTTTACTTGATTTGCAAATACCTGACCTAATTATCACCTGAATAGCAGATGTAAATACAGCCATTAATCTATCTTCTAATAGCTGTAGAGCCTGGCCATCCGTCCAATCAGGTGGGCGTGACAATCTGGGGGGGGGGGGGTCCTACAGTTGGTATAAAGGTTCACGGTTAAGTTGAGTTAGTTGTGTTCCATCATCCAGAGATCATTGTCTGTGCTGTTATCTTATTCACTGACGTGACTTGATCATCAAAAGGTTCACTTTGAAAAGCTCATGGTAAGATGCTACACTATCTCTTTCTAAATTGGGAATAGACTTTGTTTACTGTGTTTACTTGTAGGAGTTTTCTATCAAACTTGTTTAATATGATTAGAAACATTGTGCCATCCTTTTTTCCATCTTGTTCAAAACAAACTGAAACTAATAAGTGACTATTTACATTGTTGTTTGTTTGGGTTCATGCTGAGAGTTGCTCTGGATAAGAGTTTATTTTACGTGCATACAGCATACAATTGTGGATTCTAAATGACATCCATATGCTCTTGTGTTGTAGGCTGACCACATGGACTCCAGGCTGATTGTGACCATGGATCAGCACACCCCATGCTACACTAGTGGTATCGATGGTAGCTTTGAGTACCGTGATCTGGAGGCGGCAGAGACCCTCATGAGCTTCTGGTGTCAGCCAGAAGCCCCTCAGTTTTCGGCAGGCTCCTTCTCCTCATTTGCCACGGACTATGATGTAAAACATATGACATACAGTGGTATGCAGAGAGATGATGAGGCAGAGAGCGCTTTGGAAAAGGAAGCTATACTCACCATTGCGCGTTGGAAAAGGAAGCTATCCTCACCATTGCCAGTCTCACGTACTCAACTGAAGCCACAAAGGAAGACTAGGGTGTCAAGGAGGAAGGTGAAGTCCCCAGCATGGTTAAAGGACTATGTGTAGCGTTCAGACAGACGGTGACATGTTAGCCCATGTGGCTAAAATGGGAATTGTGCCATATTTGTTTTGTTCCAAACATGACATTATGAATTATTGTGTTGCTATCCAATTCTTCCATCGCTGCTTATGGCTATAGGGAAGATGCCATAACATAATAGCATGTCCTTCTGGCCCTCATATGTGTGTAGCACATGGATAGTTATATGGGTACAGGGTTTCTGGGAAGTTTCATTAAAAATGCAAGGACCCAGGATCAGGAGCACTGGCTGCAGCTAAAGTTTCCAAGTAGCCACTGTGGTCAGGTCAAACAGAGACCAGTGAAAGCAAGAGGTGAGCTGAGGCTGCCAAGGACGCAGCACCTCTGGTGTGATTTGATGGACATTGGCCAGGACAGATTTGCTTGGCGTTTCACAAAAATGCTATATATTGCATGTTCTCTCCCTGCACATTAACTTGTGGTGATCGACAAACAGCAAACATTGGAATGGACAGCAGTGGCTTGTACATATAATGGCTACTCTATGGTTTAGTGTGTCCTGAACAATTATACTTATACTAGAATACTATAGTACATTTTGAGGAGTTTTAATGGGAGCCTTGTTGATTTTAGTGATCTGCCTGTAGTTTTATATAGCAAATGCAATGTCAATCGGTGGTTTGTTGTGTACTATTTAGTGTACTATTATGCAAGCTGTGGTTTATAATAATGTTGGGATTGTCTCGGGTAACCGTGACTATCCTTAATTGCTAGATGTTTTTCTTTCATTGTATTTATTATTTCGTAATAAACATTCAAAGTCGAGAGATGGTTTGTGGTGTTTGCTTTATCAGATTTGTGCAGGATGAAACAAGATAGTGTGGTCATTATAAACACTGTATATCAAACAGTAATTTAAACATCTACAAAACAAACATTAAACTGTCCATTTCAATGGCGTTTTTAATGTTTGTTTAAGGAAAAACAAACTTAAACCTGTATATAGGAGGGGCCGGCGCCGCCAGAGAAATGGCAGGTCCGTACAGCGTTAAAAAGATCTCTCCCTGACACATCATCAGTGACCATATTTTATACTACATAAGTCATAACATCCTTTTCACATGGGGAAGTAATGCATTTGGAGTTCAGAGGGTAACCAAAAGTGAATTATGGCGACACCTATTGCCGGGAGGTTTACTTGGGACAGTACAACTGACGTGGCAAGTCACACTTCCGGGAATCCAGAAAGTGTGACCAAAGGGAATCGTAGTTCTTTTAAGGGTAGATGTAGTTTATAACTGGTTACTGACTACTAGTAGTTAGTTAGTAGGAGACAATTTGTCTGCTCTGGCACCGTACCAAGGCCGAATAACATGTTTTTCACCAGAGGGGCAGATAATGCAAGACGTCATGGAATGTTGCTAAATAAACATACAGGAGATATCTCACGGGGCAGAGACAGCAATGATATGAGCCTCAGTGGGATCAATGTGACGTGAAAAATAAGTCATAGGGCAATATGGCATATGTAACGATTCATATTATAGCAGGACACAGGGCATATGATTTAAGTCATTGGAAACATGTAAACAAAACCACAAAATAGTCCCAAAATTATCCATCAAGGACATGGAGAGGCTAACCATAGTTGTTATAGCTCAGTAGAGTTTCATGTCAAGTTTCAAGTGAGGAATATATAGTCTACTTCCACACGATAGTCAAAGCAAAGAGATGCAAAGTGTCAGATTTAATGATGGCTACACCATGTCAATTTGCCATTTTGGATATTTTTGACAAAATAATAATTGCATTTTTAACTAGTCAATTTTCGAATGTTTTTTTGGGTATTTTTTTCCACCTCCTACAAAATGTCTTGTAGCCTACAACTGTAATACAAATAAAGTCAATTTATGTCAATAAACAGAAAGAAAAAAAAAGCCAAGTGACAACTGTGTAAGTCAACGCACATGAGCTGCAACTGGTCGCGGCCCTCATCAAGTCACCTTTCGCGCAATGTGGCCCTCGCCCCAAAATGAGTTAAATAAAACTGACTTTACGCAGTGTGAGCTTGTAGATTGTCTATTTTCAAATGGCCGTAATGTATATAGGGCTGAAGTGGTTAATGTGCTTTGTAATAATAATCAAAACATACAAAGAGTAACTAAAGCATGCTGCTTTGTTGTTGGTAAGTTCTTTAAACCCCCAAACACAACAACGATGGCTGTTGTGTTTGACTCTGAGCTCTGTATTGAGACCCAGGTAAAAGGGGTCGTACAGTCCAGACACGTTTCCTTTGAGAATCATTTCTCTAGAACAGGGGTGTCAAACTGGTGACCCTGACGGCTTTGTCTCTGCCCAGGTGTGGAATGTTGTCACTGACGGGCTCGTTAACAGTCTATTCAACCCAGGTAAAAGTGGTCGTACAGTCCAGACACGTTTCCTTTGAGAATCATTTCTATAATGTAATGCCCTCAGCCTCAAAGCTTGACATCATTGACGTCCTGTGTTCAGGGTTTGGTGAACAATAGAACAAGTTGTTGCAAATGAGCCACCATCATTGGTACAGATTGTTGCTTCCCCACAAAACAATGGAAGCACACCTTTAATGATGATAATGTGGTCATTCACAGGTGATCTGAGCTAGTCAATACCTAATAGGTGGCCATTAGCACATTTGATCACAGCAGTATGCGCAAATACATTGAAATGGAACAACCACAAACTGCAGAATCTTTACATGCAAAACTCCTTGTTTTACTGTGACAGTTTGAACTGTGAGTAGGTCCTACTAGGGGTCTAACGATACATTTTAACAGCGATGCGATAGTATCACGATACATGGTGTGTTTTGGACATTAAGGGGTTAATAACTAAAAATGCCCAAGGGATATCACTGGGCACCCTCTTGAATTCTTAAGAGGTGACCCCAAGCTACAAGAATCAATTGAAAAAAAAACATCTCATTGTAAATAGAATATCTAAACGCGTGAATCTTTTTACAATGACGTTATTTTTCAGAAAGGAAGCCATTGAGGGTTAAAATGGGTCTTAATGCTTCCAACTCGAGTAGAATTATTAATGTTTTGTACAATTTGTCCATGACAAAAAAATATATGATGTGGAGACAATAAAGACTATTATTATCATTATTATTGAAGGTGGTAACAGTCCATTTGCTCAGTAAAATATTTCGGGGGCATATTTAGAATGTTTGCAGGCTTGAGTATGTTGAATCTAGTTTGCATTAATGAGGATTTAGTTGACACAATGAAATAAAATGGCGATAGTATTCCGTGTGGGGCAGAAAGCCTGTCAGCCAGATTTGAGAGAGCAGCGCAGCTTTGTTGTTACGAGGAAAGCGGTAAAATTAGACTTTCGTGGTTGTTTTCGTCTCAGATTTAGTCCGACGGAGCGTCACAGTATAACTCTATGGGGACATAAAAGCGACACAAAAGTAGGACCCGGAAGTATCTCAGGAGGCGGAGCTGATCGTCACAGCTAAAATACTGAATGCTAGGCTGAAACCAAAAAGGGCAGAGAGAGTCAGAGACAGCAGAAACCTGTCTATTCACTGCACATGAGAGGGGGAGTAGGTTCACATGAGAGTATAGTCTAGTCATTTAATTTAACCAGTGGAGACTGGTATTTGATGTTGGCACTTAAAAGAAGAAGGGAAAACATGTCTGTGAGTCTGGCAAGTGGAGAAGTGTTTTAGAATGAAATAACAGATTTGGGTTTTCAGCTCCAGAACATTACAGAGTAAATGAGGAGGCCAGAGACATGACTTTGCCTCATATATAAAGCTTTACCATGTTCTTTTAAATTATTAAATTGCACTCTGGTGATGATTGTGTTTCAATATTCGCAATGAGCGTTAGAACTACAGTCAAATTTCAATTTTTCAAATTTGATCAATTATTTGCTCCTTTTAAGACAAGCCAAAGTATTTGTTATTGACTCCAAATTATGTCAAATCTCTGTCAGGTTCATCACAAAATGCAATGCATTATGCAGAGAGCAAACCCATGGTAAGATTCATATCTTATCCAAGGCTGTTCAGTTTGCTGTAGTCAATGTACAGCTGGCTTTCTGTTTGAAGCCAGCAACGCTGAAACAGCGACAGTCAAATATACAGGATAAAATGTTTGTTTTATTTAGGTAGGTGTTACAACGTGATAAATTGTAAAACCTAAATAAAATGTGGATAGCACAACGATACTACCACATAAAACACCTACATTCATCAACCAGGAATTCAATACATTTACCGTTTTACTTCATCATCAGATGTGTGTAATAGATTAGTATAATAAGTATACTTAATCTATGACACAGTAGGCCTACATCACACAGTGTGAAAAGGGTGAATTGATGGATGATTAATACCATCAGTGATATTCAATGTGTTAATGTAATTAAAGATTAACAATACAATTTACAATTTACAATTTAGGCATTTAGCAGACGCTCTTAATCCAGAGCGACTTACATTAAGCAATAACAAAAGCATGGCATACATCACATATATAAAAAGTATAGTTATCATGAATCATGCCTAGACTAAGACCGTAACAGTGGAGTATCTATGTAAACTATACATACTATACTATATAATATATTATACATGTGTACTATAAAGTGCTATGGCTACATAAAGTGCAATTCTAGAGCTGTCTACGTAACAAGCTATAAGTCTGTTTAAAATACTATCTAAGTCTACATAATGTAAAAGATTAAAGTAGCAGGACAAGAAAGGTGTAATTGTGAAGGTCAATGACATGGTTAAGATAAGTGTTTACTAAATGTTTGGCAATAGGCCTAGTACTGTGATTCTAGGGTTTAAAATTTGTGTTAAAAGAAGTAAGCAAGGCACCCACGACATGTTTCACCCCCGAAACTTGTCGTGGGTGCATTGTTTACTTGATTTGCAAATACCTGACCTAATTATCACCTGAATAGCAGATGTAAATACAGCCATTAATCTATCTTCTAATAGCTGTAGAGCCTGGCCATCCGTCCAATCAGGTGGGCGTGACAATCTGGGGGGGGGGGGTCCTACAGTTGGTATAAAGGTTCACGGTTAAGTTGAGTTAGTTGTGTTCCATCATCCAGAGATCATTGTCTGTGCTGTTATCTTATTCACTGACGTGACTTGATCATCAAAAGGTTCACTTTGAAAAGCTCATGGTAAGATGCTACACTATCTCTTTCTAAATTGGGAATAGACTTTGTTTACTGTGTTTACTTGTAGGAGTTTTCTATCAAACTTGTTTAATATGATTAGAAACATTGTGCCATCCTTTTTTCCATCTTGTTCAAAACAAACTGAAACTAATAAGTGACTATTTACATTGTTGTTTGTTTGGGTTCATGCTGAGAGTTGCTCTGGATAAGAGTTTATTTTACGTGCATACAGCATACAATTGTGGATTCTAAATGACATCCATATGCTCTTGTGTTGTAGGCTGACCACATGGACTCCAGGCTGATTGTGACCATGGATCAGCACACCCCATGCTACACTAGTGGTATCGATGGTAGCTTTGAGTACCGTGATCTGGAGGCGGCAGAGACCCTCATGAGCTTCTGGTGTCAGCCAGAAGCCCCTCAGTTTTCGGCAGGCTCCTTCTCCTCATTTGCCACGGACTATGATGTAAAACATATGACATACAGTGGTATGCAGAGAGATGATGAGGCAGAGAGCGCTTTGGAAAAGGAAGCTATACTCACCATTGCGCGTTGGAAAAGGAAGCTATCCTCACCATTGCCAGTCTCACGTACTCAACTGAAGCCACAAAGGAAGACTAGGGTGTCAAGGAGGAAGGTGAAGTCCCCAGCATGGTTAAAGGACTATGTGTAGCGTTCAGACAGACGGTGACATGTTAGCCCATGTGGCTAAAATGGGAATTGTGCCATATTTGTTTTGTTCCAAACATGACATTATGAATTATTGTGTTGCTATCCAATTCTTCCATCGCTGCTTATGGCTATAGGGAAGATGCCATAACATAATAGCATGTCCTTCTGGCCCTCATATGTGTGTAGCACATGGATAGTTATATGGGTACAGGGTTTCTGGGAAGTTTCATTAAAAATGCAAGGACCCAGGATCAGGAGCACTGGCTGCAGCTAAAGTTTCCAAGTAGCCACTGTGGTCAGGTCAAACAGAGACCAGTGAAAGCAAGAGGTGAGCTGAGGCTGCCAAGGACGCAGCACCTCTGGTGTGATTTGATGGACATTGGCCAGGACAGATTTGCTTGGCGTTTCACAAAAATGCTATATATTGCATGTTCTCTCCCTGCACATTAACTTGTGGTGATCGACAAACAGCAAACATTGGAATGGACAGCAGTGGCTTGTACATATAATGGCTACTCTATGGTTTAGTGTGTCCTGAACAATTATACTTATACTAGAATACTATAGTACATTTTGAGGAGTTTTAATGGGAGCCTTGTTGATTTTAGTGATCTGCCTGTAGTTTTATATAGCAAATGCAATGTCAATCGGTGGTTTGTTGTGTACTATTTAGTGTACTATTATGCAAGCTGTGGTTTATAATAATGTTGGGATTGTCTCGGGTAACCGTGACTATCCTTAATTGCTAGATGTTTTTCTTTCATTGTATTTATTATTTCGTAATAAACATTCAAAGTCGAGAGATGGTTTGTGGTGTTTGCTTTATCAGATTTGTGCAGGATGAAACAAGATAGTGTGGTCATTATAAACACTGTATATCAAACAGTAATTTAAACATCTACAAAACAAACATTAAACTGTCCATTTCAATGGCGTTTTTAATGTTTGTTTAAGGAAAAACAAACTTAAACCTGTATATAGGAGGGGCCGGCGCCGCCAGAGAAATGGCAGGTCCGTACAGCGTTAAAAAGATCTCTCCCTGACACATCATCAGTGACCATATTTTATACTACATAAGTCATAACATCCTTTTCACATGGGGAAGTAATGCATTTGGAGTTCAGAGGGTAACCAAAAGTGAATTATGGCGACACCTATTGCCGGGAGGTTTACTTGGGACAGTACAACTGACGTGGCAAGTCACACTTCCGGGAATCCAGAAAGTGTGACCAAAGGGAATCGTAGTTCTTTTAAGGGTAGATGTAGTTTATAACTGGTTACTGACTACTAGTAGTTAGTTAGTAGGAGACAATTTGTCTGCTCTGGCACCGTACCAAGGCCGAATAACATGTTTTTCACCAGAGGGGCAGATAATGCAAGACGTCATGGAATGTTGCTAAATAAACATACAGGAGATATCTCACGGGGCAGAGACAGCAATGATATGAGCCTCAGTGGGATCAATGTGACGTGAAAAATAAGTCATAGGGCAATATGGCATATGTAACGATTCATATTATAGCAGGACACAGGGCATATGATTTAAGTCATTGGAAACATGTAAACAAAACCACAAAATAGTCCCAAAATTATCCATCAAGGACATGGAGAGGCTAACCATAGTTGTTATAGCTCAGTAGAGTTTCATGTCAAGTTTCAAGTGAGGAATATATAGTCTACTTCCACACGATAGTCAAAGCAAAGAGATGCAAAGTGTCAGATTTAATGATGGCTACACCATGTCAATTTGCCATTTTGGATATTTTTGACAAAATAATAATTGCATTTTTAACTAGTCAATTTTCGAATGTTTTTTTGGGTATTTTTTTCCACCTCCTACAAAATGTCTTGTAGCCTACAACTGTAATACAAATAAAGTCAATTTATGTCAATAAACAGAAAGAAAAAAAAAGCCAAGTGACAACTGTGTAAGTCAACGCACATGAGCTGCAACTGGTCGCGGCCCTCATCAAGTCACCTTTCGCGCAATGTGGCCCTCGCCCCAAAATGAGTTAAATAAAACTGACTTTACGCAGTGTGAGCTTGTAGATTGTCTATTTTCAAATGGCCGTAATGTATATAGGGCTGAAGTGGTTAATGTGCTTTGTAATAATAATCAAAACATACAAAGAGTAACTAAAGCATGCTGCTTTGTTGTTGGTAAGTTCTTTAAACCCCCAAACACAACAACGATGGCTGTTGTGTTTGACTCTGAGCTCTGTATTGAGACCCAGGTAAAAGGGGTCGTACAGTCCAGACACGTTTCCTTTGAGAATCATTTCTCTAGAACAGGGGTGTCAAACTGGTGACCCTGACGGCTTTGTCTCTGCCCAGGTGTGGAATGTTGTCACTGACGGGCTCGTTAACAGTCTATTCAACCCAGGTAAAAGTGGTCGTACAGTCCAGACACGTTTCCTTTGAGAATCATTTCTATAATGTAATGCCCTCAGCCTCAAAGCTTGACATCATTGACGTCCTGTGTTCAGGGTTTGGTGAACAATAGAACAAGTTGTTGCAAATGAGCCACCATCATTGGTACAGATTGTTGCTTCCCCACAAAACAATGGAAGCACACCTTTAATGATGATAATGTGGTCATTCACAGGTGATCTGAGCTAGTCAATACCTAATAGGTGGCCATTAGCACATTTGATCACAGCAGTATGCGCAAATACATTGAAATGGAACAACCACAAACTGCAGAATCTTTACATGCAAAACTCCTTGTTTTACTGTGACAGTTTGAACTGTGAGTAGGTCCTACTAGGGGTCTAACGATACATTTTAACAGCGATGCGATAGTATCACGATACATGGTGTGTTTTGGACATTAAGGGGTTAATAACTAAAAATGCCCAAGGGATATCACTGGGCACCCTCTTGAATTCTTAAGAGGTGACCCCAAGCTACAAGAATCAATTGAAAAAAAAACATCTCATTGTAAATAGAATATCTAAACGCGTGAATCTTTTTACAATGACGTTATTTTTCAGAAAGGAAGCCATTGAGGGTTAAAATGGGTCTTAATGCTTCCAACTCGAGTAGAATTATTAATGTTTTGTACAATTTGTCCATGACAAAAAAATATATGATGTGGAGACAATAAAGACTATTATTATCATTATTATTGAAGGTGGTAACAGTCCATTTGCTCAGTAAAATATTTCGGGGGCATATTTAGAATGTTTGCAGGCTTGAGTATGTTGAATCTAGTTTGCATTAATGAGGATTTAGTTGACACAATGAAATAAAATGGCGATAGTATTCCGTGTGGGGCAGAAAGCCTGTCAGCCAGATTTGAGAGAGCAGCGCAGCTTTGTTGTTACGAGGAAAGCGGTAAAATTAGACTTTCGTGGTTGTTTTCGTCTCAGATTTAGTCCGACGGAGCGTCACAGTATAACTCTATGGGGACATAAAAGCGACACAAAAGTAGGACCCGGAAGTATCTCAGGAGGCGGAGCTGATCGTCACAGCTAAAATACTGAATGCTAGGCTGAAACCAAAAAGGGCAGAGAGAGTCAGAGACAGCAGAAACCTGTCTATTCACTGCACATGAGAGGGGGAGTAGGTTCACATGAGAGTATAGTCTAGTCATTTAATTTAACCAGTGGAGACTGGTATTTGATGTTGGCACTTAAAAGAAGAAGGGAAAACATGTCTGTGAGTCTGGCAAGTGGAGAAGTGTTTTAGAATGAAATAACAGATTTGGGTTTTCAGCTCCAGAACATTACAGAGTAAATGAGGAGGCCAGAGACATGACTTTGCCTCATATATAAAGCTTTACCATGTTCTTTTAAATTATTAAATTGCACTCTGGTGATGATTGTGTTTCAATATTCGCAATGAGCGTTAGAACTACAGTCAAATTTCAATTTTTCAAATTTGATCAATTATTTGCTCCTTTTAAGACAAGCCAAAGTATTTGTTATTGACTCCAAATTATGTCAAATCTCTGTCAGGTTCATCACAAAATGCAATGCATTATGCAGAGAGCAAACCCATGGTAAGATTCATATCTTATCCAAGGCTGTTCAGTTTGCTGTAGTCAATGTACAGCTGGCTTTCTGTTTGAAGCCAGCAACGCTGAAACAGCGACAGTCAAATATACAGGATAAAATGTTTGTTTTATTTAGGTAGGTGTTACAACGTGATAAATTGTAAAACCTAAATAAAATGTGGATAGCACAACGATACTACCACATAAAACACCTACATTCATCAACCAGGAATTCAATACATTTACCGTTTTACTTCATCATCAGATGTGTGTAATAGATTAGTATAATAAGTATACTTAATCTATGACACAGTAGGCCTACATCACACAGTGTGAAAAGGGTGAATTGATGGATGATTAATACCATCAGTGATATTCAATGTGTTAATGTAATTAAAGATTAACAATACAATTTACAATTTACAATTTAGGCATTTAGCAGACGCTCTTAATCCAGAGCGACTTACATTAAGCAATAACAAAAGCATGGCATACATCACATATATAAAAGTATAGTTATCATGAATCATGCCTAGACTAAGACCGTAACAGTGGAGTATCTATGTAAACTATACATACTATACTATATAATATATTATACATGTGTACTATAAAGTGCTATGGCTACATAAAGTGCAATTCTAGAGCTGTCTACGTAACAAGCTATAAGTCTGTTTAAAATACTATCTAAGTCTACATAATGTAAAAGATTAAAGTAGCAGGACAAGAAAGGTGTAATTGTGAAGGTCAATGACATGGTTAAGATAAGTGTTTACTAAATGTTTGGCAATAGGCCTAGTACTGTGATTCTAGGGTTTAAAATTTGTGTTAAAAGAAGTAAGCAAGGCACCCACGACATGTTTCACCCCCGAAACTTGTCGTGGGTGCATTGTTTACTTGATTTGCAAATACCTGACCTAATTATCACCTGAATAGCAGATGTAAATACAGCCATTAATCTATCTTCTAATAGCTGTAGAGCCTGGCCATCCGTCCAATCAGGTGGGCGTGACAATCTGGGGGGGGGGGGTCCTACAGTTGGTATAAAGGTTCACGGTTAAGTTGAGTTAGTTGTGTTCCATCATCCAGAGATCATTGTCTGTGCTGTTATCTTATTCACTGACGTGACTTGATCATCAAAAGGTTCACTTTGAAAAGCTCATGGTAAGATGCTACACTATCTCTTTCTAAATTGGGAATAGACTTTGTTTACTGTGTTTACTTGTAGGAGTTTTCTATCAAACTTGTTTAATATGATTAGAAACATTGTGCCATCCTTTTTTCCATCTTGTTCAAAACAAACTGAAACTAATAAGTGACTATTTACATTGTTGTTTGTTTGGGTTCATGCTGAGAGTTGCTCTGGATAAGAGTTTATTTTACGTGCATACAGCATACAATTGTGGATTCTAAATGACATCCATATGCTCTTGTGTTGTAGGCTGACCACATGGACTCCAGGCTGATTGTGACCATGGATCAGCACACCCCATGCTACACTAGTGGTATCGATGGTAGCTTTGAGTACCGTGATCTGGAGGCGGCAGAGACCCTCATGAGCTTCTGGTGTCAGCCAGAAGCCCCTCAGTTTTCGGCAGGCTCCTTCTCCTCATTTGCCACGGACTATGATGTAAAACATATGACATACAGTGGTATGCAGAGAGATGATGAGGCAGAGAGCGCTTTGGAAAAGGAAGCTATACTCACCATTGCGCGTTGGAAAAGGAAGCTATCCTCACCATTGCCAGTCTCACGTACTCAACTGAAGCCACAAAGGAAGACTAGGGTGTCAAGGAGGAAGGTGAAGTCCCCAGCATGGTTAAAGGACTATGTGTAGCGTTCAGACAGACGGTGACATGTTAGCCCATGTGGCTAAAATGGGAATTGTGCCATATTTGTTTTGTTCCAAACATGACATTATGAATTATTGTGTTGCTATCCAATTCTTCCATCGCTGCTTATGGCTATAGGGAAGATGCCATAACATAATAGCATGTCCTTCTGGCCCTCATATGTGTGTAGCACATGGATAGTTATATGGGTACAGGGTTTCTGGGAAGTTTCATTAAAAATGCAAGGACCCAGGATCAGGAGCACTGGCTGCAGCTAAAGTTTCCAAGTAGCCACTGTGGTCAGGTCAAACAGAGACCAGTGAAAGCAAGAGGTGAGCTGAGGCTGCCAAGGACGCAGCACCTCTGGTGTGATTTGATGGACATTGGCCAGGACAGATTTGCTTGGCGTTTCACAAAAATGCTATATATTGCATGTTCTCTCCCTGCACATTAACTTGTGGTGATCGACAAACAGCAAACATTGGAATGGACAGCAGTGGCTTGTACATATAATGGCTACTCTATGGTTTAGTGTGTCCTGAACAATTATACTTATACTAGAATACTATAGTACATTTTGAGGAGTTTTAATGGGAGCCTTGTTGATTTTAGTGATCTGCCTGTAGTTTTATATAGCAAATGCAATGTCAATCGGTGGTTTGTTGTGTACTATTTAGTGTACTATTATGCAAGCTGTGGTTTATAATAATGTTGGGATTGTCTCGGGTAACCGTGACTATCCTTAATTGCTAGATGTTTTTCTTTCATTGTATTTATTATTTCGTAATAAACATTCAAAGTCGAGAGATGGTTTGTGGTGTTTGCTTTATCAGATTTGTGCAGGATGAAACAAGATAGTGTGGTCATTATAAACACTGTATATCAAACAGTAATTTAAACATCTACAAAACAAACATTAAACTGTCCATTTCAATGGCGTTTTTAATGTTTGTTTAAGGAAAAACAAACTTAAACCTGTATATAGGAGGGGCCGGCGCCGCCAGAGAAATGGCAGGTCCGTACAGCGTTAAAAAGATCTCTCCCTGACACATCATCAGTGACCATATTTTATACTACATAAGTCATAACATCCTTTTCACATGGGGAAGTAATGCATTTGGAGTTCAGAGGGTAACCAAAAGTGAATTATGGCGACACCTATTGCCGGGAGGTTTACTTGGGACAGTACAACTGACGTGGCAAGTCACACTTCCGGGAATCCAGAAAGTGTGACCAAAGGGAATCGTAGTTCTTTTAAGGGTAGATGTAGTTTATAACTGGTTACTGACTACTAGTAGTTAGTTAGTAGGAGACAATTTGTCTGCTCTGGCACCGTACCAAGGCCGAATAACATGTTTTTCACCAGAGGGGCAGATAATGCAAGAAGTCATGGAATGTTGCTAAATAAACATACAGGAGATATCTCACGGGGCAGAGACAGCAATGATATGAGCCTCAGTGGGATCAATGTGACGTGAAAAATAAGTCATAGGGCAATATGGCATATGTAACGATTCATATTATAGCAGGACACAGGGCATATGATTTAAGTCATTGGAAACATGTAAACAAAACCACAAAATAGTCCCAAAATTATCCATCAAGGACATGGAGAGGCTAACCATAGTTGTTATAGCTCAGTAGAGTTTCATGTCAAGTTTCAAGTGAGGAATATATAGTCTACTTCCACACGATAGTCAAAGCAAAGAGATGCAAAGTGTCAGATTTAATGATGGCTACACCATGTCAATTTGCCATTTTGGATATTTTTGACAAAATAATAATTGCATTTTTAACTAGTCAATTTTCGAATGTTTTTTTGGGTATTTTTTTCCACCTCCTACAAAATGTCTTGTAGCCTACAACTGTAATACAAATAAAGTCAATTTATGTCAATAAACAGAAAGAAAAAAAAAGCCAAGTGACAACTGTGTAAGTCAACGCACATGAGCTGCAACTGGTCGCGGCCCTCATCAAGTCACCTTTCGCGCAATGTGGCCCTCGCCCCAAAATGAGTTAAATAAAACTGACTTTACGCAGTGTGAGCTTGTAGATTGTCTATTTTCAAATGGCCGTAATGTATATAGGGCTGAAGTGGTTAATGTGCTTTGTAATAATAATCAAAACATACAAAGAGTAACTAAAGCATGCTGCTTTGTTGTTGGTAAGTTCTTTAAACCCCCAAACACAACAACGATGGCTGTTGTGTTTGACTCTGAGCTCTGTATTGAGACCCAGGTAAAAGGGGTCGTACAGTCCAGACACGTTTCCTTTGAGAATCATTTCTCTAGAACAGGGGTGTCAAACTGGTGACCCTGACGGCTTTGTCTCTGCCCAGGTGTGGAATGTTGTCACTGACGGGCTCGTTAACAGTCTATTCAACCCAGGTAAAAGTGGTCGTACAGTCCAGACACGTTTCCTTTGAGAATCATTTCTATAATGTAATGCCCTCAGCCTCAAAGCTTGACATCATTGACGTCCTGTGTTCAGGGTTTGGTGAACAATAGAACAAGTTGTTGCAAATGAGCCACCATCATTGGTACAGATTGTTGCTTCCCCACAAAACAATGGAAGCACACCTTTAATGATGATAATGTGGTCATTCACAGGTGATCTGAGCTAGTCAATACCTAATAGGTGGCCATTAGCACATTTGATCACAGCAGTATGCGCAAATACATTGAAATGGAACAACCACAAACTGCAGAATCTTTACATGCAAAACTCCTTGTTTTACTGTGACAGTTTGAACTGTGAGTAGGTCCTACTAGGGGTCTAACGATACATTTTAACAGCGATGCGATAGTATCACGATACATGGTGTGTTTTGGACATTAAGGGGTTAATAACTAAAAATGCCCAAGGGATATCACTGGGCACCCTCTTGAATTCTTAAGAGGTGACCCCAAGCTACAAGAATCAATTGAAAAAAAAACATCTCATTGTAAATAGAATATCTAAACGCGTGAATCTTTTTACAATGACGTTATTTTTCAGAAAGGAAGCCATTGAGGGTTAAAATGGGTCTTAATGCTTCCAACTCGAGTAGAATTATTAATGTTTTGTACAATTTGTCCATGACAAAAAAATATATGATGTGGAGACAATAAAGACTATTATTATCATTATTATTGAAGGTGGTAACAGTCCATTTGCTCAGTAAAATATTTCGGGGGCATATTTAGAATGTTTGCAGGCTTGAGTATGTTGAATCTAGTTTGCATTAATGAGGATTTAGTTGACACAATGAAATAAAATGGCGATAGTATTCCGTGTGGGGCAGAAAGCCTGTCAGCCAGATTTGAGAGAGCAGCGCAGCTTTGTTGTTACGAGGAAAGCGGTAAAATTAGACTTTCGTGGTTGTTTTCGTCTCAGATTTAGTCCGACGGAGCGTCACAGTATAACTCTATGGGGACATAAAAGCGACACAAAAGTAGGACCCGGAAGTATCTCAGGAGGCGGAGCTGATCGTCACAGCTAAAATACTGAATGCTAGGCTGAAACCAAAAAGGGCAGAGAGAGTCAGAGACAGCAGAAACCTGTCTATTCACTGCACATGAGAGGGGGAGTAGGTTCACATGAGAGTATAGTCTAGTCATTTAATTTAACCAGTGGAGACTGGTATTTGATGTTGGCACTTAAAAGAAGAAGGGAAAACATGTCTGTGAGTCTGGCAAGTGGAGAAGTGTTTTAGAATGAAATAACAGATTTGGGTTTTCAGCTCCAGAACATTACAGAGTAAATGAGGAGGCCAGAGACATGACTTTGCCTCATATATAAAGCTTTACCATGTTCTTTTAAATTATTAAATTGCACTCTGGTGATGATTGTGTTTCAATATTCGCAATGAGCGTTAGAACTACAGTCAAATTTCAATTTTTCAAATTTGATCAATTATTTGCTCCTTTTAAGACAAGCCAAAGTATTTGTTATTGACTCCAAATTATGTCAAATCTCTGTCAGGTTCATCACAAAATGCAATGCATTATGCAGAGAGCAAACCCATGGTAAGATTCATATCTTATCCAAGGCTGTTCAGTTTGCTGTAGTCAATGTACAGCTGGCTTTCTGTTTGAAGCCAGCAACGCTGAAACAGCGACAGTCAAATATACAGGATAAAATGTTTGTTTTATTTAGGTAGGTGTTACAACGTGATAAATTGTAAAACCTAAATAAAATGTGGATAGCACAACGATACTACCACATAAAACACCTACATTCATCAACCAGGAATTCAATACATTTACCGTTTTACTTCATCATCAGATGTGTGTAATAGATTAGTATAATAAGTATACTTAATCTATGACACAGTAGGCCTACATCACACAGTGTGAAAAGGGTGAATTGATGGATGATTAATACCATCAGTGATATTCAATGTGTTAATGTAATTAAAGATTAACAATACAATTTACAATTTACAATTTAGGCATTTAGCAGACGCTCTTAATCCAGAGCGACTTACATTAAGCAATAACAAAAGCATGGCATACATCACATATATAAAAGTATAGTTATCATGAATCATGCCTAGACTAAGACCGTAACAGTGGAGTATCTATGTAAACTATACATACTATACTATATAATATATTATACATGTGTACTATAAAGTGCTATGGCTACATAAAGTGCAATTCTAGAGCTGTCTACGTAACAAGCTATAAGTCTGTTTAAAATACTATCTAAGTCTACATAATGTAAAAGATTAAAGTAGCAGGACAAGAAAGGTGTAATTGTGAAGGTCAATGACATGGTTAAGATAAGTGTTTACTAAATGTTTGGCAATAGGCCTAGTACTGTGATTCTAGGGTTTAAAATTTGTGTTAAAAGAAGTAAGCAAGGCACCCACGACATGTTTCACCCCCGAAACTTGTCGTGGGTGCATTGTTTACTTGATTTGCAAATACCTGACCTAATTATCACCTGAATAGCAGATGTAAATACAGCCATTAATCTATCTTCTAATAGCTGTAGAGCCTGGCCATCCGTCCAATCAGGTGGGCGTGACAATCTGGGGGGGGGGGGTCCTACAGTTGGTATAAAGGTTCACGGTTAAGTTGAGTTAGTTGTGTTCCATCATCCAGAGATCATTGTCTGTGCTGTTATCTTATTCACTGACGTGACTTGATCATCAAAAGGTTCACTTTGAAAAGCTCATGGTAAGATGCTACACTATCTCTTTCTAAATTGGGAATAGACTTTGTTTACTGTGTTTACTTGTAGGAGTTTTCTATCAAACTTGTTTAATATGATTAGAAACATTGTGCCATCCTTTTTTCCATCTTGTTCAAAACAAACTGAAACTAATAAGTGACTATTTACATTGTTGTTTGTTTGGGTTCATGCTGAGAGTTGCTCTGGATAAGAGTTTATTTTACGTGCATACAGCATACAATTGTGGATTCTAAATGACATCCATATGCTCTTGTGTTGTAGGCTGACCACATGGACTCCAGGCTGATTGTGACCATGGATCAGCACACCCCATGCTACACTAGTGGTATCGATGGTAGCTTTGAGTACCGTGATCTGGAGGCGGCAGAGACCCTCATGAGCTTCTGGTGTCAGCCAGAAGCCCCTCAGTTTTCGGCAGGCTCCTTCTCCTCATTTGCCACGGACTATGATGTAAAACATATGACATACAGTGGTATGCAGAGAGATGATGAGGCAGAGAGCGCTTTGGAAAAGGAAGCTATACTCACCATTGCGCGTTGGAAAAGGAAGCTATCCTCACCATTGCCAGTCTCACGTACTCAACTGAAGCCACAAAGGAAGACTAGGGTGTCAAGGAGGAAGGTGAAGTCCCCAGCATGGTTAAAGGACTATGTGTAGCGTTCAGACAGACGGTGACATGTTAGCCCATGTGGCTAAAATGGGAATTGTGCCATATTTGTTTTGTTCCAAACATGACATTATGAATTATTGTGTTGCTATCCAATTCTTCCATCGCTGCTTATGGCTATAGGGAAGATGCCATAACATAATAGCATGTCCTTCTGGCCCTCATATGTGTGTAGCACATGGATAGTTATATGGGTACAGGGTTTCTGGGAAGTTTCATTAAAAATGCAAGGACCCAGGATCAGGAGCACTGGCTGCAGCTAAAGTTTCCAAGTAGCCACTGTGGTCAGGTCAAACAGAGACCAGTGAAAGCAAGAGGTGAGCTGAGGCTGCCAAGGACGCAGCACCTCTGGTGTGATTTGATGGACATTGGCCAGGACAGATTTGCTTGGCGTTTCACAAAAATGCTATATATTGCATGTTCTCTCCCTGCACATTAACTTGTGGTGATCGACAAACAGCAAACATTGGAATGGACAGCAGTGGCTTGTACATATAATGGCTACTCTATGGTTTAGTGTGTCCTGAACAATTATACTTATACTAGAATACTATAGTACATTTTGAGGAGTTTTAATGGGAGCCTTGTTGATTTTAGTGATCTGCCTGTAGTTTTATATAGCAAATGCAATGTCAATCGGTGGTTTGTTGTGTACTATTTAGTGTACTATTATGCAAGCTGTGGTTTATAATAATGTTGGGATTGTCTCGGGTAACCGTGACTATCCTTAATTGCTAGATGTTTTTCTTTCATTGTATTTATTATTTCGTAATAAACATTCAAAGTCGAGAGATGGTTTGTGGTGTTTGCTTTATCAGATTTGTGCAGGATGAAACAAGATAGTGTGGTCATTATAAACACTGTATATCAAACAGTAATTTAAACATCTACAAAACAAACATTAAACTGTCCATTTCAATGGCGTTTTTAATGTTTGTTTAAGGAAAAACAAACTTAAACCTGTATATAGGAGGGGCCGGCGCCGCCAGAGAAATGGCAGGTCCGTACAGCGTTAAAAAGATCTCTCCCTGACACATCATCAGTGACCATATTTTATACTACATAAGTCATAACATCCTTTTCACATGGGGAAGTAATGCATTTGGAGTTCAGAGGGTAACCAAAAGTGAATTATGGCGACACCTATTGCCGGGAGGTTTACTTGGGACAGTACAACTGACGTGGCAAGTCACACTTCCGGGAATCCAGAAAGTGTGACCAAAGGGAATCGTAGTTCTTTTAAGGGTAGATGTAGTTTATAACTGGTTACTGACTACTAGTAGTTAGTTAGTAGGAGACAATTTGTCTGCTCTGGCACCGTACCAAGGCCGAATAACATGTTTTTCACCAGAGGGGCAGATAATGCAAGACGTCATGGAATGTTGCTAAATAAACATACAGGAGATATCTCACGGGGCAGAGACAGCAATGATATGAGCCTCAGTGGGATCAATGTGACGTGAAAAATAAGTCATAGGGCAATATGGCATATGTAACGATTCATATTATAGCAGGACACAGGGCATATGATTTAAGTCATTGGAAACATGTAAACAAAACCACAAAATAGTCCCAAAATTATCCATCAAGGACATGGAGAGGCTAACCATAGTTGTTATAGCTCAGTAGAGTTTCATGTCAAGTTTCAAGTGAGGAATATATAGTCTACTTCCACACGATAGTCAAAGCAAAGAGATGCAAAGTGTCAGATTTAATGATGGCTACACCATGTCAATTTGCCATTTTGGATATTTTTGACAAAATAATAATTGCATTTTTAACTAGTCAATTTTCGAATGTTTTTTTGGGTATTTTTTTCCACCTCCTACAAAATGTCTTGTAGCCTACAACTGTAATACAAATAAAGTCAATTTATGTCAATAAACAGAAAGAAAAAAAAAGCCAAGTGACAACTGTGTAAGTCAACGCACATGAGCTGCAACTGGTCGCGGCCCTCATCAAGTCACCTTTCGCGCAATGTGGCCCTCGCCCCAAAATGAGTTAAATAAAACTGACTTTACGCAGTGTGAGCTTGTAGATTGTCTATTTTCAAATGGCCGTAATGTATATAGGGCTGAAGTGGTTAATGTGCTTTGTAATAATAATCAAAACATACAAAGAGTAACTAAAGCATGCTGCTTTGTTGTTGGTAAGTTCTTTAAACCCCCAAACACAACAACGATGGCTGTTGTGTTTGACTCTGAGCTCTGTATTGAGACCCAGGTAAAAGGGGTCGTACAGTCCAGACACGTTTCCTTTGAGAATAATTTCTCTAGAACAGGGGTGTCAAACTGGTGACCCTGACGGCTTTGTCTCTGCCCAGGTGTGGAATGTTGTCACTGACGGGCTCGTTAACAGTCTATTCAACCCAGGTAAAAGTGGTCGTACAGTCCAGACACGTTTCCTTTGAGAATCATTTCTATAATGTAATGCCCTCAGCCTCAAAGCTTGACATCATTGACGTCCTGTGTTCAGGGTTTGGTGAACAATAGAACAAGTTGTTGCAAATGAGCCACCATCATTGGTACAGATTGTTGCTTCCCCACAAAACAATGGAAGCACACCTTTAATGATGATAATGTGGTCATTCACAGGTGATCTGAGCTAGTCAATACCTAATAGGTGGCCATTAGCACATTTGATCACAGCAGTATGCGCAAATACATTGAAATGGAACAACCACAAACTGCAGAATCTTTACATGCAAAACTCCTTGTTTTACTGTGACAGTTTGAACTGTGAGTAGGTCCTACTAGGGGTCTAACGATACATTTTAACAGCGATGCGATAGTATCACGATACATGGTGTGTTTTGGACATTAAGGGGTTAATAACTAAAAATGCCCAAGGGATATCACTGGGCACCCTCTTGAATTCTTAAGAGGTGACCCCAAGCTACAAGAATCAATTGAAAAAAAAACATCTCATTGTAAATAGAATATCTAAACGCGTGAATCTTTTTACAATGACGTTATTTTTCAGAAAGGAAGCCATTGAGGGTTAAAATGGGTCTTAATGCTTCCAACTCGAGTAGAATTATTAATGTTTTGTACAATTTGTCCATGACAAAAAAATATATGATGTGGAGACAATAAAGACTATTATTATCATTATTATTGAAGGTGGTAACAGTCCATTTGCTCAGTAAAATATTTCGGGGGCATATTTAGAATGTTTGCAGGCTTGAGTATGTTGAATCTAGTTTGCATTAATGAGGATTTAGTTGACACAATGAAATAAAATGGCGATAGTATTCCGTGTGGGGCAGAAAGCCTGTCAGCCAGATTTGAGAGAGCAGCGCAGCTTTGTTGTTGCGAGGAAAGCGGTAAAATTAGACTTTCGTGGTTGTTTTCGTCTCAGATTTAGTCCGACGGAGCGTCACAGTATAACTCTATGGGGACATAAAAGCGACACAAAAGTAGGACCCGGAAGTATCTCAGGAGGCGGAGCTGATCGTCACAGCTAAAATACTGAATGCTAGGCTGAAACCAAAAAGGGCAGAGAGAGTCAGAGACAGCAGAAACCTGTCTATTCACTGCACATGAGAGGGGGAGTAGGTTCACATGAGAGTATAGTCTAGTCATTTAATTTAACCAGTGGAGACAATAGGCTTCATTGTGAAAGCTCCCCATTCAAAGTGATCCGTGATTTGAGTATCAAGCCATGTTTTCAAGCACATTTTATTTTATGTATCTACCACCAACGTTTTAACAACTTTAACTTTGGGGGACAAAAAAGAAATAACGGCAGAGAGAAAAATCTAGTACCTCTCTTCACACTTTACTGAGCGCACCTTTCTAATCTATAACTGGCTATAACAATATTGTTGTTATACTGTGGCTGATGGCACATTATGACGCACCATGTGGTGATCATTTGACATGAGCACCACTTTCACTGTCTGTGGATTATTCCGTCTGTTTGACCAGAGAAGCGGCACCAAAAAATATTTCAAATTCCTATTTGATGTTGGCACTTAAAAGAAGAAGGGAAAACATGTCTGTGAGTCTGGCAAGTGGAGAAGTGTTTTAGAATGAAATAACAGATTTGGGTTTTCAGCTCCAGAACATTACAGAGTAAATGAGGAGGCCAGAGACATGACTTTGCCTCATATATAAAGCTTTACCATGTTCTTTTAAATTATTAAATTGCACTCTGGTGATGATTGTGTTTCAATATTCGCAATGAGCGTTAGAACTACAGTCAAATTTCAAATTTTCAAATTTGATCAATTATTTGCTCCTTTTAAGACAAGCCAAAGTATTTGTTATTGACTCCAAATTATGTCAAATCTCTGTCAGGTTCATCACAAAATGCAATGCATTATGCAGAGAGCAAACCCATGGTAAGATTCATATCTTATCCAAGGCTGTTCAGTTTGCTGTAGTCAATGTACAGCTGGCTTTCTGTTTGAAGCCAGCAACGCTGAAACAGCGACAGTCAAATATACAGGATAAAATGTTTGTTTTATTTAGGTAGGTGTTACAACGTGATAAATTGTAAAACCTAAATAAAATGTGGATAGCACAACGATACTACCACATAAAACACCTACATTCATCAACCAGGAATTCAATACATTTACCGTTTTACTTCATCATCAGATGTGTGTAATAGATTAGTATAATAAGTATACTTAATCTATGACACAGTAGGCCTACATCACACAGTGTGAAAAGGGTGAATTGATGGATGATTAATACCATCAGTGATATTCAATGTGTTAATGTAATTAAAGATTAACAATACAATTTACAATTTAGGCATTTAGCAGACGCTCTTAATCCAGAGCGACTTACATTAAGCAATAACAAAAGCATGGCATACATCACATATATAAAAAGTATAGTTATCATGAATCATGCCTAGACTAAGACCGTAACAGTGGAGTATCTATGTAAACTATACATACTATACTATATAATATATTATACATGTGTACTATAAAGTGCTATGGCTACATAAAGTGCAATTCTAGAGCTGTCTACGTAACAAGCTATAAGTCTGTTTAAAATACTATCTAAGTCTACATAATGTAAAAGATTAAAGTAGCAGGACAAGAAAGGTGTAATTGTGAAGGTCAATGACATGGTTAAGATAAGTGTTTACTAAATGTTTGGCAATAGGCCTAGTACTGTGATTCTAGGGTTTAAAATTTGTGTTAAAAGAAGTAAGCAAGGCACCCACGACATGTTTCACCCCCGAAACTTGTCGTGGGTGCATTGTTTACTTGATTTGCAAATACCTGACCTAATTATCACCTGAATAGCAGATGTAAATACAGCCATTAATCTATCTTCTAATAGCTGTAGAGCCTGGCCATCCGTCCAATCAGGTGGGCGTGACAATCTGGGGGGGGGGGGTCCTACAGTTGGTATAAAGGTTCACGGTTAAGTTGAGTTAGTTGTGTTCCATCATCCAGAGATCATTGTCTGTGCTGTTATCTTATTCACTGACGTGACTTGATCATCAAAAGGTTCACTTTGAAAAGCTCATGGTAAGATGCTACACTATCTCTTTCTAAATTGGGAATAGACTTTGTTTACTGTGTTTACTTGTAGGAGTTTTCTATCAAACTTGTTTAATATGATTAGAAACATTGTGCCATCCTTTTTTCCATCTTGTTCAAAACAAACTGAAACTAATAAGTGACTATTTACATTGTTGTTTGTTTGGGTTCATGCTGAGAGTTGCTCTGGATAAGAGTTTATTTTACGTGCATACAGCATACAATTGTGGATTCTAAATGACATCCATATGCTCTTGTGTTGTAGGCTGACCACATGGACTCCAGGCTGATTGTGACCATGGATCAGCACACCCCATGCTACACTAGTGGTATCGATGGTAGCTTTGAGTACCGTGATCTGGAGGCGGCAGAGACCCTCATGAGCTTCTGGTGTCAGCCAGAAGCCCCTCAGTTTTCGGCAGGCTCCTTCTCCTCATTTGCCACGGACTATGATGTAAAACATATGACATACAGTGGTATGCAGAGAGATGATGAGGCAGAGAGCGCTTTGGAAAAGGAAGCTATACTCACCATTGCGCGTTGGAAAAGGAAGCTATCCTCACCATTGCCAGTCTCACGTACTCAACTGAAGCCACAAAGGAAGACTAGGGTGTCAAGGAGGAAGGTGAAGTCCCCAGCATGGTTAAAGGACTATGTGTAGCGTTCAGACAGACGGTGACATGTTAGCCCATGTGGCTAAAATGGGAATTGTGCCATATTTGTTTTGTTCCAAACATGACATTATGAATTATTGTGTTGCTATCCAATTCTTCCATCGCTGCTTATGGCTATAGGGAAGATGCCATAACATAATAGCATGTCCTTCTGGCCCTCATATGTGTGTAGCACATGGATAGTTATATGGGTACAGGGTTTCTGGGAAGTTTCATTAAAAATGCAAGGACCCAGGATCAGGAGCACTGGCTGCAGCTAAAGTTTCCAAGTAGCCACTGTGGTCAGGTCAAACAGAGACCAGTGAAAGCAAGAGGTGAGCTGAGGCTGCCAAGGACGCAGCACCTCTGGTGTGATTTGATGGACATTGGCCAGGACAGATTTGCTTGGCGTTTCACAAAAATGCTATATATTGCATGTTCTCTCCCTGCACATTAACTTGTGGTGATCGACAAACAGCAAACATTGGAATGGACAGCAGTGGCTTGTACATATAATGGCTACTCTATGGTTTAGTGTGTCCTGAACAATTATACTTATACTAGAATACTATAGTACATTTTGAGGAGTTTTAATGGGAGCCTTGTTGATTTTAGTGATCTGCCTGTAGTTTTATATAGCAAATGCAATGTCAATCGGTGGTTTGTTGTGTACTATTTAGTGTACTATTATGCAAGCTGTGGTTTATAATAATGTTGGGATTGTCTCGGGTAACCGTGACTATCCTTAATTGCTAGATGTTTTTCTTTCATTGTATTTATTATTTCGTAATAAACATTCAAAGTCGAGAGATGGTTTGTGGTGTTTGCTTTATCAGATTTGTGCAGGATGAAACAAGATAGTGTGGTCATTATAAACACTGTATATCAAACAGTAATTTAAACATCTACAAAACAAACATTAAACTGTCCATTTCAATGGCGTTTTTAATGTTTGTTTAAGGAAAAACAAACTTAAACCTGTATATAGGAGGGGCCGGCGCCGCCAGAGAAATGGCAGGTCCGTACAGCGTTAAAAAGATCTCTCCCTGACACATCATCAGTGACCATATTTTATACTACATAAGTCATAACATCCTTTTCACATGGGGAAGTAATGCATTTGGAGTTCAGAGGGTAACCAAAAGTGAATTATGGCGACACCTATTGCCGGGAGGTTTACTTGGGACAGTACAACTGACGTGGCAAGTCACACTTCCGGGAATCCAGAAAGTGTGACCAAAGGGAATCGTAGTTCTTTTAAGGGTAGATGTAGTTTATAACTGGTTACTGACTACTAGTAGTTAGTTAGTAGGAGACAATTTGTCTGCTCTGGCACCGTACCAAGGCCGAATAACATGTTTTTCACCAGAGGGGCAGATAATGCAAGACGTCATGGAATGTTGCTAAATAAACATACAGGAGATATCTCACGGGGCAGAGACAGCAATGATATGAGCCTCAGTGGGATCAATGTGACGTGAAAAATAAGTCATAGGGCAATATGGCATATGTAACGATTCATATTATAGCAGGACACAGGGC
This sequence comes from Electrona antarctica, assembly GCF_951216825.1. Classification (NCBI taxonomy): domain Eukaryota; kingdom Metazoa; phylum Chordata; class Actinopteri; order Myctophiformes; family Myctophidae; genus Electrona; species Electrona antarctica. The sequence continues at coordinate 36,005,773 of NC_136806.1, forward strand.
ATATGATTTAAGTCATTGGAAACATGTAAACAAAACCACAAAATAGTCCCAAAATTATCCATCAAGGACATGGAGAGGCTAACCATAGTTGTTATAGCTCAGTAGAGTTTCATGTCAAGTTTCAAGTGAGGAATATATAGTCTACTTCCACACGATAGTCAAAGCAAAGAGATGCAAAGTGTCAGATTTAATGATGGCTACACCATGTCAATTTGCCATTTTGGATATTTTTGACAAAATAATAATTGCATTTTTAACTAGTCAATTTTCGAATGTTTTTTTGGGTATTTTTTTCCACCTCCTACAAAATGTCTTGTAGCCTACAACTGTAATACAAATAAAGTAAATTTATGTCAATAAACAGAAAGAAAAAAAAAGCCAAGTGACAACTGTGTAAGTCAACGCACATGAGCTGCAACTGGTCGCGGCCCTCATCAAGTCACCTTTCGCGCAATGTGGCCCTCGCCCCAAAATGAGTTAAATAAAACTGACTTTACGCAGTGTGAGCTTGTAGATTGTCTATTTTCAAATGGCCGTAATGTATATAGGGCTGAAGTGGTTAATGTGCTTTGTAATAATAATCAAAACATACAAAGAGTAACTAAAGCATGCTGCTTTGTTGTTGGTAAGTTCTTTAAACCCCCAAACACAACAACGATGGCTGTTGTGTTTGACTCTGAGCTCTGTATTGAGACCCAGGTAAAAGGGGTCGTACAGTCCAGACACGTTTCCTTTGAGAATCATTTCTCTAGAACAGGGGTGTCAAACTGGTGACCCTGACGGCTTTGTCTCTGCCCAGGTGTGGAATGTTGTCACTGACGGGCTCGTTAACAGTCTATTCAACCCAGGTAAAAGTGGTCGTACAGTCCAGACACGTTTCCTTTGAGAATCATTTCTATAATGTAATGCCCTCAGCCTCAAAGCTTGACATCATTGACGTCCTGTGTTCAGGGTTTGGTGAACAATAGAACAAGTTGTTGCAAATGAGCCACCATCATTGGTACAGATTGTTGCTTCCCCACAAAACAATGGAAGCACACCTTTAATGATGATAATGTGGTCATTCACAGGTGATCTGAGCTAGTCAATACCTAATAGGTGGCCATTAGCACATTTGATCACAGCAGTATGCGCAAATACATTGAAATGGAACAACCACAAACTGCAGAATCTTTACATGCAAAACTCCTTGTTTTACTGTGACAGTTTGAACTGTGAGTAGGTCCTACTAGGGGTCTAACGATACATTTTAACAGCGATGCGATAGTATCACGATACATGGTGTGTTTTGGACATTAAGGGGTTAATAACTAAAAATGCCCAAGGGATATCACTGGGCACCCTCTTGAATTCTTAAGAGGTGACCCCAAGCTACAAGAATCAATTGAAAAAAAAACATCTCATTGTAAATAGAATATCTAAACGCGTGAATCTTTTTACAATGACGTTATTTTTCAGAAAGGAAGCCATTGAGGGTTAAAATGGGTCTTAATGCTTCCAACTCGAGTAGAATTATTAATGTTTTGTACAATTTGTCCATGACAAAAAAATATATGATGTGGAGACAATAAAGACTATTATTATCATTATTATTGAAGGTGGTAACAGTCCATTTGCTCAGTAAAATATTTCGGGGGCATATTTAGAATGTTTGCAGGCTTGAGTATGTTGAATCTAGTTTGCATTAATGAGGATTTAGTTGACACAATGAAATAAAATGGCGATAGTATTCCGTGTGGGGCAGAAAGCCTGTCAGCCAGATTTGAGAGAGCAGCGCAGCTTTGTTGTTACGAGGAAAGCGGTAAAATTAGACTTTCGTGGTTGTTTTCGTCTCAGATTTAGTCCGACGGAGCGTCACAGTATAACTCTATGGGGACATAAAAGCGACACAAAAGTAGGACCCGGAAGTATCTCAGGAGGCGGAGCTGATCGTCACAGCTAAAATACTGAATGCTAGGCTGAAACCAAAAAGGGCAGAGAGAGTCAGAGACAGCAGAAACCTGTCTATTCACTGCACATGAGAGGGGGAGTAGGTTCACATGAGAGTATAGTCTAGTCATTTAATTTAACCAGTGGAGACAATAGGCTTCATTGTGAAAGCTCCCCATTCAAAGTGATCCGTGATTTGAGTATCAAGCCATGTTTTCAAGCACATTTTATTTTATGTATCTACCACCAACGTTTTAACAACTTTAACTTTGGGGGACAAAAAAGAAATAACGGCAGAGAGAAAAATCTAGTACCTCTCTTCACACTTTACTGAGCGCACCTTTCTAATCTATAACTGGCTATAACAATATTGTTGTTATACTGTGGCTGATGGCACATTATGACGCACCACGTGGTGATCATTTGACATGAGCACCACTTTCACTGTCTGTGGATTATTCCGTCTGTTTGACCAGAGAAGCGGCACCAAAAAATATTTCAAATTCCTATTTGATGTTGGCACTTAAAAGAAGAAGGGAAAACATGTCTGTGAGTCTGGCAAGTGGAGAAGTGTTTTAGAATGAAATAACAGATTTGGGTTTTCAGCTCCAGAACATTACAGAGTAAATGAGGAGGCCAGAGACATGACTTTGCCTCATATATAAAGCTTTACCATGTTCTTTTAAATTATTAAATTGCACTCTGGTGATGATTGTGTTTCAATATTCGCAATGAGCGTTAGAACTACAGTCAAATTTCAAATTTTCAAATTTGATCAATTATTTGCTCCTTTTAAGACAAGCCAAAGTATTTGTTATTGACTCCAAATTATGTCAAATCTCTGTCAGGTTCATCACAAAATGCAATGCATTATGCAGAGAGCAAACCCATGGTAAGATTCATATCTTATCCAAGGCTGTTCAGTTTGCTGTAGTCAATGTACAGCTGGCTTTCTGTTTGAAGCCAGCAACGCTGAAACAGCGACAGTCAAATATACAGGATAAAATGTTTGTTTTATTTAGGTAGGTGTTACAACGTGATAAATTGTAAAACCTAAATAAAATGTGGATAGCACAACGATACTACCACATAAAACACCTACATTCATCAACCAGGAATTCAATACATTTACCGTTTTACTTCATCATCAGATGTGTGTAATAGATTAGTATAATAAGTATACTTAATCTATGACACAGTAGGCCTACATCACACAGTGTGAAAAGGGTGAATTGATGGATGATTAATACCATCAGTGATATTCAATGTGTTAATGTAATTAAAGATTAACAATACAATTTACAATTTACAATTTAGGCATTTAGCAGACGCTCTTAATCCAGAGCGACTTACATTAAGCAATAACAAAAGCATGGCATACATCACATATATAAAAAGTATAGTTATCATGAATCATGCCTAGACTAAGACCGTAACAGTGGAGTATCTATGTAAACTATACATACTATACTATATAATATATTATACATGTGTACTATAAAGTGCTATGGCTACATAAAGTGCAATTCTAGAGCTGTCTACGTAACAAGCTATAAGTCTGTTTAAAATACTATCTAAGTCTACATAATGTAAAAGATTAAAGTAGCAGGACAAGAAAGGTGTAATTGTGAAGGTCAATGACATGGTTAAGATAAGTGTTTACTAAATGTTTGGCAATAGGCCTAGTACTGTGATTCTAGGGTTTAAAATGTGTGTTAAAAGAAGTAAGCAAGGCACCCACGACATGTTTCACCCCCGAAACTTGTCGTGGGTGCATTGTTTACTTGATTTGCAAATACCTGACCTAATTATCACCTGAATAGCAGATGTAAATACAGCCATTAATCTATCTTCTAATAGCTGTAGAGCCTGGCCATCCGTCCAATCAGGTGGGCGTGACAATCTGGGGGGGGGGGTCCTACAGTTGGTATAAAGGTTCACGGTTAAGTTGAGTTAGTTGTGTTCCATCATCCAGAGATCATTGTCTGTGCTGTTATCTTATTCACTGACGTGACTTGATCATCAAAAGGTTCACTTTGAAAAGCTCATGGTAAGATGCTACACTATCTCTTTCTAAATTGGGAATAGACTTTGTTTACTGTGTTTACTTGTAGGAGTTTTCTATCAAACTTGTTTAATATGATTAGAAACATTGTGCCATCCTTTTTTCCATCTTGTTCAAAACAAACTGAAACTAATAAGTGACTATTTACATTGTTGTTTGTTTGGGTTCATGCTGAGAGTTGCTCTGGATAAGAGTTTATTTTACGTGCATACAGCATACAATTGTGGATTCTAAATGACATCCATATGCTCTTGTGTTGTAGGCTGACCACATGGACTCCAGGCTGATTGTGACCATGGATCAGCACACCCCATGCTACACTAGTGGTATCGATGGTAGCTTTGAGTACCGTGATCTGGAGGCGGCAGAGACCCTCATGAGCTTCTGGTGTCAGCCAGAAGCCCCTCAGTTTTCGGCAGGCTCCTTCTCCTCATTTGCCACGGACTATGATGTAAAACATATGACATACAGTGGTATGCAGAGAGATGATGAGGCAGAGAGCGCTTTGGAAAAGGAAGCTATACTCACCATTGCGCGTTGGAAAAGGAAGCTATCCTCACCATTGCCAGTCTCACGTACTCAACTGAAGCCACAAAGGAAGACTAGGGTGTCAAGGAGGAAGGTGAAGTCCCCAGCATGGTTAAAGGACTATGTGTAGCGTTCAGACAGACGGTGACATGTTAGCCCATGTGGCTAAAATGGGAATTGTGCCATATTTGTTTTGTTCCAAACATGACATTATGAATTATTGTGTTGCTATCCAATTCTTCCATCGCTGCTTATGGCTATAGGGAAGATGCCATAACATAATAGCATGTCCTTCTGGCCCTCATATGTGTGTAGCACATGGATAGTTATATGGGTACAGGGTTTCTGGGAAGTTTCATTAAAAATGCAAGGACCCAGGATCAGGAGCACTGGCTGCAGCTAAAGTTTCCAAGTAGCCACTGTGGTCAGGTCAAACAGAGACCAGTGAAAGCAAGAGGTGAGCTGAGGCTGCCAAGGACGCAGCACCTCTGGTGTGATTTGATGGACATTGGCCAGGACAGATTTGCTTGGCGTTTCACAAAAATGCTATATATTGCATGTTCTCTCCCTGCACATTAACTTGTGGTGATCGACAAACAGCAAACATTGGAATGGACAGCAGTGGCTTGTACATATAATGGCTACTCTATGGTTTAGTGTGTCCTGAACAATTATACTTATACTAGAATACTATAGTACATTTTGAGGAGTTTTAATGGGAGCCTTGTTGATTTTAGTGATCTGCCTGTAGTTTTATATAGCAAATGCAATGTCAATCGGTGGTTTGTTGTGTACTATTTAGTGTACTATTATGCAAGCTGTGGTTTATAATAATGTTGGGATTGTCTCGGGTAACCGTGACTATCCTTAATTGCTAGATGTTTTTCTTTCATTGTATTTATTATTTCGTAATAAACATTCAAAGTCGAGAGATGGTTTGTGGTGTTTGCTTTATCAGATTTGTGCAGGATGAAACAAGATAGTGTGGTCATTATAAACACTGTATATCAAACAGTAATTTAAACATCTACAAAACAAACATTAAACTGTCCATTTCAATGGCGTTTTTAATGTTTGTTTAAGGAAAAACAAACTTAAACCTGTATATAGGAGGGGCCGGCGCCGCCAGAGAAATGGCAGGTCCGTACAGCGTTAAAAAGATCTCTCTCTGACACATCATCAGTGACCATATTTTATACTACATAAGTCATAACATCCTTTTCACATGGGGAAGTAATGCATTTGGAGTTCAGAGGGTAACCAAAAGTGAATTATGGCGACACCTATTGCCGGGAGGTTTACTTGGGACAGTACAACTGACGTGGCAAGTCACACTTCCGGGAATCCAGAAAGTGTGACCAAAGGGAATCGTAGTTCTTTTAAGGGTAGATGTAGTTTATAACTGGTTACTGACTACTAGTAGTTAGTTAGTAGGAGACAATTTGTCTGCTCTGGCACCGTACCAAGGCCGAATAACATGTTTTTCACCAGAGGGGCAGATAATGCAAGACGTCATGGAATGTTGCTAAATAAACATACAGGAGATATCTCACGGGGCAGAGACAGCAATGATATGAGCCTCAGTGGGATCAATGTGACGTGAAAAATAAGTCATAGGGCAATATGGCATATGTAACGATTCATATTATAGCAGGACACAGGGCATATGATTTAAGTCATTGGAAACATGTAAACAAAACCACAAAATAGTCCCAAAATTATCCATCAAGGACATGGAGAGGCTAACCATAGTTGTTATAGCTCAGTAGAGTTTCATGTCAAGTTTCAAGTGAGGAATATATAGTCTACTTCCACACGATAGTCAAAGCAAAGAGATGCAAAGTGTCAGATTTAATGATGGCTACACCATGTCAATTTGCCATTTTGGATATTTTTGACAAAATAATAATTGCATTTTTAACTAGTCAATTTTCGAATGTTTTTTTGGGTATTTTTTTCCACCTCCTACAAAATGTCTTGTAGCCTACAACTGTAATACAAATAAAGTCAATTTATGTCAATAAACAGAAAGAAAAAAAAAGCCAAGTGACAACTGTGTAAGTCAACGCACATGAGCTGCAACTGGTCGCGGCCCTCATCAAGTCACCTTTCGCGCAATGTGGCCCTCGCCCCAAAATGAGTTAAATAAAACTGACTTTACGCAGTGTGAGCTTGTAGATTGTCTATTTTCAAATGGCCGTAATGTATATAGGGCTGAAGTGGTTAATGTGCTTTGTAATAATAATCAAAACATACAAAGAGTAACTAAAGCATGCTGCTTTGTTGTTGGTAAGTTCTTTAAACCCCCAAACACAACAACGATGGCTGTTGTGTTTGACTCTGAGCTCTGTATTGAGACCCAGGTAAAAGGGGTCGTACAGTCCAGACACGTTTCCTTTGAGAATCATTTCTCTAGAACAGGGGTGTCAAACTGGTGACCCTGACGGCTTTGTCTCTGCCCAGGTGTGGAATGTTGTCACTGACGGGCTCGTTAACAGTCTATTCAACCCAGGTAAAAGTGGTCGTACAGTCCAGACACGTTTCCTTTGAGAATCATTTCTATAATGTAATGCCCTCAGCCTCAAAGCTTGACATCATTGACGTCCTGTGTTCAGGGTTTGGTGAACAATAGAACAAGTTGTTGCAAATGAGCCACCATCATTGGTACAGATTGTTGCTTCCCCACAAAACAATGGAAGCACACCTTTAATGATGATAATGTGGTCATTCACAGGTGATCTGAGCTAGTCAATACCTAATAGGTGGCCATTAGCACATTTGATCACAGCAGTATGCGCAAATACATTGAAATGGAACAACCACAAACTGCAGAATCTTTACATGCAAAACTCCTTGTTTTACTGTGACAGTTTGAACTGTGAGTAGGTCCTACTAGGGGTCTAACGATACATTTTAACAGCGATGCGATAGTATCACGATACATGGTGTGTTTTGGACATTAAGGGGTTAATAACTAAAAATGCCCAAGGGATATCACTGGGCACCCTCTTGAATTCTTAAGAGGTGACCCCAAGCTACAAGAATCAATTGAAAAAAAAACATCTCATTGTAAATAGAATATCTAAACGCGTGAATCTTTTTACAATGACGTTATTTTTCAGAAAGGAAGCCATTGAGGGTTAAAATGGGTCTTAATGCTTCCAACTCGAGTAGAATTATTAATGTTTTGTACAATTTGTCCATGACAAAAAAATATATGATGTGGAGACAATAAAGACTATTATTATCATTATTATTGAAGGTGGTAACAGTCCATTTGCTCAGTAAAATATTTCGGGGGCATATTTAGAATGTTTGCAGGCTTGAGTATGTTGAATCTAGTTTGCATTAATGAGGATTTAGTTGACACAATGAAATAAAATGGCGATAGTATTCCGTGTGGGGCAGAAAGCCTGTCAGCCAGATTTGAGAGAGCAGCGCAGCTTTGTTGTTACGAGGAAAGCGGTAAAATTAGACTTTCGTGGTTGTTTTCGTCTCAGATTTAGTCCGACGGAGCGTCACAGTATAACTCTATGGGGACATAAAAGCGACACAAAAGTAGGACCCGGAAGTATCTCAGGAGGCGGAGCTGATCGTCACAGCTAAAATACTGAATGCTAGGCTGAAACCAAAAAGGGCAGAGAGAGTCAGAGACAGCAGAAACCTGTCTATTCACTGCACATGAGAGGGGGAGTAGGTTCACATGAGAGTATAGTCTAGTCATTTAATTTAACCAGTGGAGACAATAGGCTTCATTGTGAAAGCTCCCCATTCAAAGTGATCCGTGATTTGAGTATCAAGCCATGTTTTCAAGCACATTTTATTTTATGTATCTACCACCAACGTTTTAACAACTTTAACTTTGGGGGACAAAAAAGAAATAACGGCAGAGAGAAAAATCTAGTACCTCTCTTCACACTTTACTGAGCGCACCTTTCTAATCTATAACTGGCTATAACAATATTGTTGTTATACTGTGGCTGATGGCACATTATGACGCACCACGTGGTGATCATTTGACATGAGCACCACTTTCACTGTCTGTGGATTATTCCGTCTGTTTGACCAGAGAAGCGGCACCAAAAAATATTTCAAATTCCTATTTGATGTTGGCACTTAAAAGAAGAAGGGAAAACATGTCTGTGAGTCTGGCAAGTGGAGAAGTGTTTTAGAATGAAATAACAGATTTGGGTTTTCAGCTCCAGAACATTACAGAGTAAATGAGGAGGCCAGAGACATGACTTTGCCTCATATATAAAGCTTTACCATGTTCTTTTAAATTATTAAATTGCACTCTGGTGATGATTGTGTTTCAATATTCGCAATGAGCGTTAGAACTACAGTCAAATTTCAAATTTGATCAATTATTTGCTCCTTTTAAGACAAGCCAAAGTATTTGTTATTGACTCCAAATTATGTCAAATCTCTGTCAGGTTCATCACAAAATGCAATGCATTATGCAGAGAGCAAACCCATGGTAAGATTCATATCTTATCCAAGGCTGTTCAGTTTGCTGTAGTCAATGTACAGCTGGCTTTCTGTTTGAAGCCAGCAACGCTGAAACAGCGACAGTCAAATATACAGGATAAAATGTTTGTTTAATTTAGGTAGGTGTTACAACGTGATAAATTGTAAAACCTAAATAAAATGTGGATAGCACAACGATACTACCACATAAAACACCTACATTCATCAACCAGGAATTCAATACATTTACCGTTTTACTTCATCATCAGATGTGTGTAATAGATTAGTATAATAAGTATACTTAATCTATGACACAGTAGGCCTACATCACACAGTGTGAAAAGGGTGAATTGATGGATGATTAATACCATCAGTGATATTCAATGTGTTAATGTAATTAAAGATTAACAATACAATTTACAATTTACAATTTAGGCATTTAGCAGACGCTCTTAATCCAGAGCGACTTACATTAAGCAATAACAAAAGCATGGCATACATCACATATATAAAAAGTATAGTTATCATGAATCATGCCTAGACTAAGACCGTAACAGTGGAGTATCTATGTAAACTATACATACTATACTATATAATATATTATACATGTGTACTATAAAGTGCTATGGCTACATAAAGTGCAATTCTAGAGCTGTCTACGTAACAAGCTATAAGTCTGTTTAAAATACTATCTAAGTCTACATAATGTAAAAGATTAAAGTAGCAGGACAAGAAAGGTGTAATTGTGAAGGTCAATGACATGGTTAAGATAAGTGTTTACTAAATGTTTGGCAATAGGCCTAGTACTGTGATTCTAGGGTTTAAAATGTGTGTTAAAAGAAGTAAGCAAGGCACCCACGACATGTTTCACCCCCGAAACTTGTCGTGGGTGCATTGTTTACTTGATTTGCAAATACCTGACCTAATTATCACCTGAATAGCAGATGTAAATACAGCCATTAATCTATCTTCTAATAGCTGTAGAGCCTGGCCATCCGTCCAATCAGGTGGGCGTGACAATCTGGGGGGGGGGGTCCTACAGTTGGTATAAAGGTTCACGGTTAAGTTGAGTTAGTTGTGTTCCATCATCCAGAGATCATTGTCTGTGCTGTTATCTTATTCACTGACGTGACTTGATCATCAAAAGGTTCACTTTGAAAAGCTCATGGTAAGATGCTACACTATCTCTTTCTAAATTGGGAATAGACTTTGTTTACTGTGTTTACTTGTAGGAGTTTTCTATCAAACTTGTTTAATATGATTAGAAACATTGTGCCATCCTTTTTTCCATCTTGTTCAAAACAAACTGAAACTAATAAGTGACTATTTACATTGTTGTTTGTTTGGGTTCATGCTGAGAGTTGCTCTGGATAAGAGTTTATTTTACGTGCATACAGCATACAATTGTGGATTCTAAATGACATCCATATGCTCTTGTGTTGTAGGCTGACCACATGGACTCCAGGCTGATTGTGACCATGGATCAGCACACCCCATGCTACACTAGTGGTATCGATGGTAGCTTTGAGTACCGTGATCTGGAGGCGGCAGAGACCCTCATGAGCTTCTGGTGTCAGCCAGAAGCCCCTCAGTTTTCGGCAGGCTCCTTCTCCTCATTTGCCACGGACTATGATGTAAAACATATGACATACAGTGGTATGCAGAGAGATGATGAGGCAGAGAGCGCTTTGGAAAAGGAAGCTATACTCACCATTGCGCGTTGGAAAAGGAAGCTATCCTCACCATTGCCAGTCTCACGTACTCAACTGAAGCCACAAAGGAAGACTAGGGTGTCAAGGAGGAAGGTGAAGTCCCCAGCATGGTTAAAGGACTATGTGTAGCGTTCAGACAGACGGTGACATGTTAGCCCATGTGGCTAAAATGGGAATTGTGCCATATTTGTTTTGTTCCAAACATGACATTATGAATTATTGTGTTGCTATCCAATTCTTCCATCGCTGCTTATGGCTATAGGGAAGATGCCATAACATAATAGCATGTCCTTCTGGCCCTCATATGTGTGTAGCACATGGATAGTTATATGGGTACAGGGTTTCTGGGAAGTTTCATTAAAAATGCAAGGACCCAGGATCAGGAGCACTGGCTGCAGCTAAAGTTTCCAAGTAGCCACTGTGGTCAGGTCAAACAGAGACCAGTGAAAGCAAGAGGTGAGCTGAGGCTGCCAAGGACGCAGCACCTCTGGTGTGATTTGATGGACATTGGCCAGGACAGATTTGCTTGGCGTTTCACAAAAATGCTATATATTGCATGTTCTCTCCCTGCACATTAACTTGTGGTGATCGACAAACAGCAAACATTGGAATGGACAGCAGTGGCTTGTACATATAATGGCTACTCTATGGTTTAGTGTGTCCTGAACAATTATACTTATACTAGAATACTATAGTACATTTTGAGGAGTTTTAATGGGAGCCTTGTTGATTTTAGTGATCTGCCTGTAGTTTTATATAGCAAATGCAATGTCAATCGGTGGTTTGTTGTGTACTATTTAGTGTACTATTATGCAAGCTGTGGTTTATAATAATGTTGGGATTGTCTCGGGTAACCGTGACTATCCTTAATTGCTAGATGTTTTTCTTTCATTGTATTTATTATTTCGTAATAAACATTCAAAGTCGAGAGATGGTTTGTGGTGTTTGCTTTATCAGATTTGTGCAGGATGAAACAAGATAGTGTGGTCATTATAAACACTGTATATCAAACAGTAATTTAAACATCTACAAAACAAACATTAAACTGTCCATTTCAATGGCGTTTTTAATGTTTGTTTAAGGAAAAACAAACTTAAACCTGTATATAGGAGGGGCCGGCGCCGCCAGAGAAATGGCAGGTCCGTACAGCGTTAAAAAGATCTCTCCCTGACACATCATCAGTGACCATATTTTATACTACATAAGTCATAACATCCTTTTCACATGGGGAAGTAATGCATTTGGAGTTCAGAGGGTAACCAAAAGTGAATTATGGCGACACCTATTGCCGGGAGGTTTACTTGGGACAGTACAACTGACGTGGCAAGTCACACTTCCGGGAATCCAGAAAGTGTGACCAAAGGGAATCGTAGTTCTTTTAAGGGTAGATGTAGTTTATAACTGGTTACTGACTACTAGTAGTTAGTTAGTAGGAGACAATTTGTCTGCTCTGGCACCGTACCAAGGCCGAATAACATGTTTTTCACCAGAGGGGCAGATAATGCAAGACGTCATGGAATGTTGCTAAATAAACATACAGGAGATATCTCACGGGGCAGAGACAGCAATGATATGAGCCTCAGTGGGATCAATGTGACGTGAAAAATAAGTCATAGGGCAATATGGCATATGTAACGATTCATATTATAGCAGGACACAGGGCATATGATTTAAGTCATTGGAAACATGTAAACAAAACCACAAAATAGTCCCAAAATTATCCATCAAGGACATGGAGAGGCTAACCATAGTTGTTATAGCTCAGTAGAGTTTCATGTCAAGTTTCAAGTGAGGAATATATAGTCTACTTCCACACGATAGTCAAAGCAAAGAGATGCAAAGTGTCAGATTTAATGATGGCTACACCATGTCAATTTGCCATTTTGGATATTTTTGACAAAATAATAATTGCATTTTTAACTAGTCAATTTTCGAATGTTTTTTTGGGTATTTTTTTCCACCTCCTACAAAATGTCTTGTAGCCTACAACTGTAATACAAATAAAGTCAATTTATGTCAATAAACAGAAAGAAAAAAAAAGCCAAGTGACAACTGTGTAAGTCAACGCACATGAGCTGCAACTGGTCGCGGCCCTCATCAAGTCACCTTTCGCGCAATGTGGCCCTCGCCCCAAAATGAGTTAAATAAAACTGACTTTACGCAGTGTGAGCTTGTAGATTGTCTATTTTCAAATGGCCGTAATGTATATAGGGCTGAAGTGGTTAATGTGCTTTGTAATAATAATCAAAACATACAAAGAGTAACTAAAGCATGCTGCTTTGTTGTTGGTAAGTTCTTTAAACCCCCAAACACAACAACGATGGCTGTTGTGTTTGACTCTGAGCTCTGTATTGAGACCCAGGTAAAAGGGGTCGTACAGTCCAGACACGTTTCCTTTGAGAATCATTTCTCTAGAACAGGGGTGTCAAACTGGTGACCCTGACGGCTTTGTCTCTGCCCAGGTGTGGAATGTTGTCACTGACGGGCTCGTTAACAGTCTATTCAACCCAGGTAAAAGTGGTCGTACAGTCCAGACACGTTTCCTTTGAGAATCATTTCTATAATGTAATGCCCTCAGCCTCAAAGCTTGACATCATTGACGTCCTGTGTTCAGGGTTTGGTGAACAATAGAACAAGTTGTTGCAAATGAGCCACCATCATTGGTACAGATTGTTGCTTCCCCACAAAACAATGGAAGCACACCTTTAATGATGATAATGTGGTCATTCACAGGTGATCTGAGCTAGTCAATACCTAATAGGTGGCCATTAGCACATTTGATCACAGCAGTATGCGCAAATACATTGAAATGGAACAACCACAAACTGCAGAATCTTTACATGCAAAACTCCTTGTTTTACTGTGACAGTTTGAACTGTGAGTAGGTCCTACTAGGGGTCTAACGATACATTTTAACAGCGATGCGATAGTATCACGATACATGGTGTGTTTTGGACATTAAGGGGTTAATAACTAAAAATGCCCAAGGGATATCACTGGGCACCCTCTTGAATTCTTAAGAGGTGACCCCAAGCTACAAGAATCAATTGAAAAAAAAACATCTCATTGTAAATAGAATATCTAAACGCGTGAATCTTTTTACAATGACGTTATTTTTCAGAAAGGAAGCCATTGAGGGTTAAAATGGGTCTTAATGCTTCCAACTCGAGTAGAATTATTAATGTTTTGTACAATTTGTCCATGACAAAAAAATATATGATGTGGAGACAATAAAGACTATTATTATCATTATTATTGAAGGTGGTAACAGTCCATTTGCTCAGTAAAATATTTCGGGGGCATATTTAGAATGTTTGCAGGCTTGAGTATGTTGAATCTAGTTTGCATTAATGAGGATTTAGTTGACACAATGAAATAAAATGGCGATAGTATTCCGTGTGGGGCAGAAAGCCTGTCAGCCAGATTTGAGAGAGCAGCGCAGCTTTGTTGTTACGAGGAAAGCGGTAAAATTAGACTTTCGTGGTTGTTTTCGTCTCAGATTTAGTCCGACGGAGCGTCACAGTATAACTCTATGGGGACATAAAAGCGACACAAAAGTAGGACCCGGAAGTATCTCAGGAGGCGGAGCTGATCGTCACAGCTAAAATACTGAATGCTAGGCTGAAACCAAAAAGGGCAGAGAGAGTCAGAGACAGCAGAAACCTGTCTATTCACTGCACATGAGAGGGGGAGTAGGTTCACATGAGAGTATAGTCTAGTCATTTAATTTAACCAGTGGAGACAATAGGCTTCATTGTGAAAGCTCCCCATTCAAAGTGATCCGTGATTTGAGTATCAAGCCATGTTTTCAAGCACATTTTATTTTATGTATCTACCACCAACGTTTTAACAACTTTAACTTTGGGGGACAAAAAAGAAATAACGGCAGAGAGAAAAATCTAGTACCTCTCTTCACACTTTACTGAGCGCACCTTTCTAATCTATAACTGGCTATAACAATATTGTTGTTATACTGTGGCTGATGGCACATTATGACGCACCACGTGGTGATCATTTGACATGAGCACCACTTTCACTGTCTGTGGATTATTCCGTCTGTTTGACCAGAGAAGCGGCACCAAAAAATATTTCAAATTCCTATTTGATGTTGGCACTTAAAAGAAGAAGGGAAAACATGTCTGTGAGTCTGGCAAGTGGAGAAGTGTTTTAGAATGAAATAACAGATTTGGGTTTTCAGCTCCAGAACATTACAGAGTAAATGAGGAGGCCAGAGACATGACTTTGCCTCATATATAAAGCTTTACCATGTTCTTTTAAATTATTAAATTGCACTCTGGTGATGATTGTGTTTCAATATTCGCAATGAGCGTTAGAACTACAGTCAAATTTCAAATTTTCAAATTTGATCAATTATTTGCTCCTTTTAAGACAAGCCAAAGTATTTGTTATTGACT
This sequence comes from Electrona antarctica, assembly GCF_951216825.1. Classification (NCBI taxonomy): domain Eukaryota; kingdom Metazoa; phylum Chordata; class Actinopteri; order Myctophiformes; family Myctophidae; genus Electrona; species Electrona antarctica. Next base: position 36,020,889 of record NC_136806.1, read on the forward strand.
CCAAATTATGTCAAATCTCTGTCAGGTTCATCACAAAATGCAATGCATTATGCAGAGAGCAAACCCATGGTAAGATTCATATCTTATCCAAGGCTGTTCAGTTTGCTGTAGTCAATGTACAGCTGGCTTTCTGTTTGAAGCCAGCAACGCTGAAACAGCGACAGTCAAATATACAGGATAAAATGTTTGTTTTATTTAGGTAGGTGTTACAACGTGATAAATTGTAAAACCTAAATAAAATGTGGATAGCACAACGATACTACCACATAAAACACCTACATTCATCAACCAGGAATTCAATACATTTACCGTTTTACTTCATCATCAGATGTGTGTAATAGATTAGTATAATAAGTATACTTAATCTATGACACAGTAGGCCTACATCACACAGTGTGAAAAGGGTGAATTGATGGATGATTAATACCATCAGTGATATTCAATGTGTTAATGTAATTAAAGATTAACAATACAATTTACAATTTAGGCATTTAGCAGACGCTCTTAATCCAGAGCGACTTACATTAAGCAATAACAAAAGCATGGCATACATCACATATATAAAAAGTATAGTTATCATGAATCATGCCTAGACTAAGACCGTAACAGTGGAGTATCTATGTAAACTATACATACTATACTATATAATATATTATACATGTGTACTATAAAGTGCTATGGCTACATAAAGTGCAATTCTAGAGCTGTCTACGTAAAAAGCTATAAGTCTGTTTAAAATACTATCTAAGTCTACATAATATAAAAGATTAAAGTAGCAGGACAAGAAAGGTGTAATTGTGAAGGTCAATGACATGGTTAAGATAAGTGTTTACTAAATGTTTGGCAATAGGCCTAGTACTGTGATTCTAGGGTTTAAAATGTGTGTTAAAAGAAGTAAGCAAGGCACCCACGACATGTTTCACCCCCGAAACTTGTCGTGGGTGCATTGTTTACTTGATTTGCAAATACCTGACCTAATTATCACCTGAATAGCAGATGTAAATACAGCCATTAATCTATCTTCTAATAGCTGTAGAGCCTGGCCATCCGTCCAATCAGGTGGGCGTGACAATCTGGGGGGGGGGGGTCCTACAGTTGGTATAAAGGTTCACGGTTAAGTTGAGTTAGTTGTGTTCCATCATCCAGAGATCATTGTCTGTGCTGTTATCTTATTCACTGACGTGACTTGATCATCAAAAGGTTCACTTTGAAAAGCTCATGGTAAGATGCTACACTATCTCTTTCTAAATTGGGAATAGACTTTGTTTACTGTGTTTACTTGTAGGAGTTTTCTATCAAACTTGTTTAATATGATTAGAAACATTGTGCCATCCTTTTTTCCATCTTGTTCAAAACAAACTGAAACTAATAAGTGACTATTTACATTGTTGTTTGTTTGGGTTCATGCTGAGAGTTGCTCTGGATAAGAGTTTATTTTACGTGCATACAGCATACAATTGTGGATTCTAAATGACATCCATATGCTCTTGTGTTGTAGGCTGACCACATGGACTCCAGGCTGATTGTGACCATGGATCAGCACACCCCATGCTACACTAGTGGTATCGATGGTAGCTTTGAGTACCGTGATCTGGAGGCGGCAGAGACCCTCATGAGCTTCTGGTGTCAGCCAGAAGCCCCTCAGTTTTCGGCAGGCTCCTTCTCCTCATTTGCCACGGACTATGATGTAAAACATATGACATACAGTGGTATGCAGAGAGATGATGAGGCAGAGAGCGCTTTGGAAAAGGAAGCTATACTCACCATTGCGCGTTGGAAAAGGAAGCTATCCTCACCATTGCCAGTCTCACGTACTCAACTGAAGCCACAAAGGAAGACTAGGGTGTCAAGGAGGAAGGTGAAGTCCCCAGCATGGTTAAAGGACTATGTGTAGCGTTCAGACAGACGGTGACATGTTAGCCCATGTGGCTAAAATGGGAATTGTGCCATATTTGTTTTGTTCCAAACATGACATTATGAATTATTGTGTTGCTATCCAATTCTTCCATCGCTGCTTATGGCTATAGGGAAGATGCCATAACATAATAGCATGTCCTTCTGGCCCTCATATGTGTGTAGCACATGGATAGTTATATGGGTACAGGGTTTCTGGGAAGTTTCATTAAAAATGCAAGGACCCAGGATCAGGAGCACTGGCTGCAGCTAAAGTTTCCAAGTAGCCACTGTGGTCAGGTCAAACAGAGACCAGTGAAAGCAAGAGGTGAGCTGAGGCTGCCAAGGACGCAGCACCTCTGGTGTGATTTGATGGACATTGGCCAGGACAGATTTGCTTGGCGTTTCACAAAAATGCTATATATTGCATGTTCTCTCCCTGCACATTAACTTGTGGTGATCGACAAACAGCAAACATTGGAATGGACAGCAGTGGCTTGTACATATAATGGCTACTCTATGGTTTAGTGTGTCCTGAACAATTATACTTATACTAGAATACTATAGTACATTTTGAGGAGTTTTAATGGGAGCCTTGTTGATTTTAGTGATCTGCCTGTAGTTTTATATAGCAAATGCAATGTCAATCGGTGGTTTGTTGTGTACTATTTAGTGTACTATTATGCAAGCTGTGGTTTATAATAATGTTGGGATTGTCTCGGGTAACCGTGACTATCCTTAATTGCTAGATGTTTTTCTTTCATTGTATTTATTATTTCGTAATAAACATTCAAAGTCGAGAGATGGTTTGTGGTGTTTGCTTTATCAGATTTGTGCAGGATGAAACAAGATAGTGTGGTCATTATAAACACTGTATATCAAACAGTAATTTAAACATCTACAAAACAAACATTAAACTGTCCATTTCAATGGCGTTTTTAATGTTTGTTTAAGGAAAAACAAACTTAAACCTGTATATAGGAGGGGCCGGCGCCGCCAGAGAAATGGCAGGTCCGTACAGCGTTAAAAAGATCTCTCCCTGACACATCATCAGTGACCATATTTTATACTACATAAGTCATAACATCCTTTTCACATGGGGAAGTAATGCATTTGGAGTTCAGAGGGTAACCAAAAGTGAATTATGGCGACACCTATTGCCGGGAGGTTTACTTGGGACAGTACAACTGACGTGGCAAGTCACACTTCCGGGAATCCAGAAAGTGTGACCAAAGGGAATCGTAGTTCTTTTAAGGGTAGATGTAGTTTATAACTGGTTACTGACTACTAGTAGTTAGTTAGTAGGAGACAATTTGTCTGCTCTGGCACCGTACCAAGGCCGAATAACATGTTTTTCACCAGAGGGGCAGATAATGCAAGACGTCATGGAATGTTGCTAAATAAACATACAGGAGATATCTCACGGGGCAGAGACAGCAATGATATGAGCCTCAGTGGGATCAATGTGACGTGAAAAATAAGTCATAGGGCAATATGGCATATGTAACGATTCATATTATAGCAGGACACAGGGCATATGATTTAAGTCATTGGAAACATGTAAACAAAACCACAAAATAGTCCCAAAATTATCCATCAAGGACATGGAGAGGCTAACCATAGTTGTTATAGCTCAGTAGAGTTTCATGTCAAGTTTCAAGTGAGGAATATATAGTCTACTTCCACACGATAGTCAAAGCAAAGAGATGCAAAGTGTCAGATTTAATGATGGCTACACCATGTCAATTTGCCATTTTGGATATTTTTGACAAAATAATAATTGCATTTTTAACTAGTCAATTTTCGAATGTTTTTTTGGGTATTTTTTTCCACCTCCTACAAAATGTCTTGTAGCCTACAACTGTAATACAAAAAAAGTCAATTTATGTCAATAAACAGAAAGAAAAAAAAAGCCAAGTGACAACTGTGTAAGTCAACGCACATGAGCTGCAACTGGTCGCGGCCCTCATCAAGTCACCTTTCGCGCAATGTGGCCCTCGCCCCAAAATGAGTTAAATAAAACTGACTTTACGCAGTGTGAGCTTGTAGATTGTCTATTTTCAAATGGCCGTAATGTATATAGGGCTGAAGTGGTTAATGTGCTTTGTAATAATAATCAAAACATACAAAGAGTAACTAAAGCATGCTGCTTTGTTGTTGGTAAGTTCTTTAAACCCCCAAACACAACAACGATGGCTGTTGTGTTTGACTCTGAGCTCTGTATTGAGACCCAGGTAAAAGGGGTCGTACAGTCCAGACACGTTTCCTTTGAGAATCATTTCTCTAGAACAGGGGTGTCAAACTGGTGACCCTGACGGCTTTGTCTCTGCCCAGGTGTGGAATGTTGTCACTGACGGGCTCGTTAACAGTCTATTCAACCCAGGTAAAAGTGGTCGTACAGTCCAGACACGTTTCCTTTGAGAATCATTTCTATAATGTAATGCCCTCAGCCTCAAAGCTTGACATCATTGACGTCCTGTGTTCAGGGTTTGGTGAACAATAGAACAAGTTGTTGCAAATGAGCCACCATCATTGGTACAGATTGTTGCTTCCCCACAAAACAATGGAAGCACACCTTTAATGATGATAATGTGGTCATTCACAGGTGATCTGAGCTAGTCAATACCTAATAGGTGGCCATTAGCACATTTGATCACAGCAGTATGCGCAAATACATTGAAATGGAACAACCACAAACTGCAGAATCTTTACATGCAAAACTCCTTGTTTTACTGTGACAGTTTGAACTGTGAGTAGGTCCTACTAGGGGTCTAACGATACATTTTAACAGCGATGCGATAGTATCACGATACATGGTGTGTTTTGGACATTAAGGGGTTAATAACTAAAAATGCCCAAGGGATATCACTGGGCACCCTCTTGAATTCTTAAGAGGTGACCCCAAGCTACAAGAATCAATTGAAAAAAAAACATCTCATTGTAAATAGAATATCTAAACGCGTGAATCTTTTTACAATGACGTTATTTTTCAGAAAGGAAGCCATTGAGGGTTAAAATGGGTCTTAATGCTTCCAACTCGAGTAGAATTATTAATGTTTTGTACAATTTGTCCATGACAAAAAAATATATGATGTGGAGACAATAAAGACTATTATTATCATTATTATTGAAGGTGGTAACAGTCCATTTGCTCAGTAAAATATTTCGGGGGCATATTTAGAATGTTTGCAGGCTTGAGTATGTTGAATCTAGTTTGCATTAATGAGGATTTAGTTGACACAATGAAATAAAATGGCGATAGTATTCCGTGTGGGGCAGAAAGCCTGTCAGCCAGATTTGAGAGAGCAGCGCAGCTTTGTTGTTACGAGGAAAGCGGTAAAATTAGACTTTCGTGGTTGTTTTCGTCTCAGATTTAGTCCGACGGAGCGTCACAGTATAACTCTATGGGGACATAAAAGCGACACAAAAGTAGGACCCGGAAGTATCTCAGGAGGCGGAGCTGATCGTCACAGCTAAAATACTGAATGCTAGGCTGAAACCAAAAAGGGCAGAGAGAGTCAGAGACAGCAGAAACCTGTCTATTCACTGCACATGAGAGGGGGAGTAGGTTCACATGAGAGTATAGTCTAGTCATTTAATTTAACCAGTGGAGACAATAGGCTTCATTGTGAAAGCTCCCCATTCAAAGTGATCCGTGATTTGAGTATCAAGCCATGTTTTCAAGCACATTTTATTTTATGTATCTACCACCAACGTTTTAACAACTTTAACTTTGGGGGACAAAAAAGAAATAACGGCAGAGAGAAAAATCTAGTACCTCTCTTCACACTTTACTGAGCGCACCTTTCTAATCTATAACTGGCTATAACAATATTGTTGTTATACTGTGGCTGATGGCACATTATGACGCACCACGTGGTGATCATTTGACATGAGCACCACTTTCACTGTCTGTGGATTATTCCGTCTGTTTGACCAGAGAAGCGGCACCAAAAAATATTTCAAATTCCTATTTGATGTTGGCACTTAAAAGAAGAAGGGAAAACATGTCTGTGAGTCTGGCAAGTGGAGAAGTGTTTTAGAATGAAATAACAGATTTGGGTTTTCAGCTCCAGAACATTACAGAGTAAATGAGGAGGCCAGAGACATGACTTTGCCTCATATATAAAGCTTTACCATGTTCTTTTAAATTATTAAATTGCACTCTGGTGATGATTGTGTTTCAATATTCGCAATGAGCGTTAGAACTACAGTCAAATTTCAAATTTTCAAATTTGATCAATTATTTGCTCCTTTTAAGACAAGCCAAAGTATTTGTTATTGACTCCAAATTATGTCAAATCTCTGTCAGGTTCATCACAAAATGCAATGCATTATGCAGAGAGCAAACCCATGGTAAGATTCATATCTTATCCAAGGCTGTTCAGTTTGCTGTAGTCAATGTACAGCTGGCTTTCTGTTTGAAGCCAGCAACGCTGAAACAGCGACAGTCAAATATACAGGATAAAATGTTTGTTTTATTTAGGTAGGTGTTACAACGTGATAAATTGTAAAACCTAAATAAAATGTGGATAGCACAACGATACTACCACATAAAACACCTACATTCATCAACCAGGAATTCAATACATTTACCGTTTTACTTCATCATCAGATGTGTGTAATAGATTAGTATAATAAGTATACTTAATCTATGACACAGTAGGCCTACATCACACAGTGTGAAAAGGGTGAATTGATGGATGATTAATACCATCAGTGATATTCAATGTGTTAATGTAATTAAAGATTAACAATACAATTTACAATTTACAATTTAGGCATTTAGCAGACGCTCTTAATCCAGAGCGACTTACATTAAGCAATAACAAAAGCATGGCATACATCACATATATAAAAAGTATAGTTATCATGAATCATGCCTAGACTAAGACCGTAACAGTGGAGTATCTATGTAAACTATACATACTATACTATATAATATATTATACATGTGTACTATAAAGTACTATGGCTACATAAAGTGCAATTCTAGAGCTGTCTACGTAAAAAGCTATAAGTCTGTTTAAAATACTATCTAAGTCTACATAATGTAAAAGATTAAAGTAGCAGGACAAGAAAGGTGTAATTGTGAAGGTCAATGACATGGTTAAGATAAGTGTTTACTAAATGTTTGGCAATAGGCCTAGTACTGTGATTCTAGGGTTTAAAATTTGTGTTAAAAGAAGTAAGCAAGGCACCCACGACATGTTTCACCCCCGAAACTTGTCGTGGGTGCATTGTTTACTTGATTTGCAAATACCTGACCTAATTATCACCTGAATAGCAGATGTAAATACAGCCATTAATCTATCTTCTAATAGCTGTAGAGCCTGGCCATCCGTCCAATCAGGTGGGCGTGACAATCTGGGGGGGGGGGGGGGTCCTACAGTTGGTATAAAGGTTCACGGTTAAGTTGAGTTAGTTGTGTTCCATCATCCAGAGATCATTGTCTGTGCTGTTATCTTATTCACTGACGTGACTTGATCATCAAAAGGTTCACTTTGAAAAGCTCATGGTAAGATGCTACACTATCTCTTTCTAAATTGGGAATAGACTTTGTTTACTGTGTTTACTTGTAGGAGTTTTCTATCAAACTTGTTTAATATGATTAGAAACATTGTGCCATCCTTTTTTCCATCTTGTTCAAAACAAACTGAAACTAATAAGTGACTATTCACATTGTTGTTTGTTTGGGTTCATGCTGAGAGTTGCTCTGGATAAGAGTTTATTTTACGTGCATACAGCATACAATTGTGGATTCTAAATGACATCCATATGCTCTTGTGTTGTAGGCTGACCACATGGACTCCAGGCTGATTGTGACCATGGATCAGCACACCCCATGCTACACTAGTGGTATCGATGGTAGCTTTGAGTACCGTGATCTGGAGGCGGCAGAGACCCTCATGAGCTTCTGGTGTCAGCCAGAAGCCCCTCAGTTTTCGGCAGGCTCCTTCTCCTCATTTGCCACGGACTATGATGTAAAACATATGACATACAGTGGTATGCAGAGAGATGATGAGGCAGAGAGCGCTTTGGAAAAGGAAGCTATACTCACCATTGCGCGTTGGAAAAGGAAGCTATCCTCACCATTGCCAGTCTCACGTACTCAACTGAAGCCACAAAGGAAGACTAGGGTGTCAAGGAGGAAGGTGAAGTCCCCAGCATGGTTAAAGGACTATGTGTAGCGTTCAGACAGACGGTGACATGTTAGCCCATGTGGCTAAAATGGGAATTGTGCCATATTTGTTTTGTTCCAAACATGACATTATGAATTATTGTGTTGCTATCCAATTCTTCCATCGCTGCTTATGGCTATAGGGAAGATGCCATAACATAATAGCATGTCCTTCTGGCCCTCATATGTGTGTAGCACATGGATAGTTATATGGGTACAGGGTTTCTGGGAAGTTTCATTAAAAATGCAAGGACCCAGGATCAGGAGCACTGGCTGCAGCTAAAGTTTCCAAGTAGCCACTGTGGTCAGGTCAAACAGAGACCAGTGAAAGCAAGAGGTGAGCTGAGGCTGCCAAGGACGCAGCACCTCTGGTGTGATTTGATGGACATTGGCCAGGACAGATTTGCTTGGCGTTTCACAAAAATGCTATATATTGCATGTTCTCTCCCTGCACATTAACTTGTGGTGATCGACAAACAGCAAACATTGGAATGGACAGCAGTGGCTTGTACATATAATGGCTACTCTATGGTTTAGTGTGTCCTGAACAATTATACTTATACTAGAATACTATAGTACATTTTGAGGAGTTTTAATGGGAGCCTTGTTGATTTTAGTGATCTGCCTGTAGTTTTATATAGCAAATGCAATGTCAATCGGTGGTTTGTTGTGTACTATTTAGTGTACTATTATGCAAGCTGTGGTTTATAATAATGTTGGGATTGTCTCGGGTAACCGTGACTATCCTTAATTGCTAGATGTTTTTCTTTCATTGTATTTATTATTTCGTAATAAACATTCAAAGTCGAGAGATGGTTTGTGGTGTTTGCTTTATCAGATTTGTGCAGGATGAAACAAGATAGTGTGGTCATTATAAACACTGTATATCAAACAGTAATTTAAACATCTACAAAACAAACATTAAACTGTCCATTTCAATGGCGTTTTTAATGTTTGTTTAAGGAAAAACAAACTTAAACCTGTATATAGGAGGGGCCGGCGCCGCCAGAGAAATGGCAGGTCCGTACAGCGTTAAAAAGATCTCTCCCTGACACATCATCAGTGACCATATTTTATACTACATAAGTCATAACATCCTTTTCACATGGGGAAGTAATGCATTTGGAGTTCAGAGGGTAACCAAAAGTGAATTATGGCGACACCTATTGCCGGGAGGTTTACTTGGGACAGTACAACTGACGTGGCAAGTCACACTTCCGGGAATCCAGAAAGTGTGACCAAAGGGAATCGTAGTTCTTTTAAGGGTAGATGTAGTTTATAACTGGTTACTGACTACTAGTAGTTAGTTAGTAGGAGACAATTTGTCTGCTCTGGCACCGTACCAAGGCCGAATAACATGTTTTTCACCAGAGGGGCAGATAATGCAAGACGTCATGGAATGTTGCTAAATAAACATACAGGAGATATCTCACGGGGCAGAGACAGCAATGATATGAGCCTCAGTGGGATCAATGTGACGTGAAAAATAAGTCATAGGGCAATATGGCATATGTAACGATTCATATTATAGCAGGACACAGGGCATATGATTTAAGTCATTGGAAACATGTAAACAAAACCACAAAATAGTCCCAAAATTATCCATCAAGGACATGGAGAGGCTAACCATAGTTGTTATAGCTCAGTAGAGTTTCATGTCAAGTTTCAAGTGAGGAATATATAGTCTACTTCCACACGATAGTCAAAGCAAAGAGATGCAAAGTGTCAGATTTAATGATGGCTACACCATGTCAATTTGCCATTTTGGATATTTTTGACAAAATAATAATTGCATTTTTAACTAGTCAATTTTCGAATGTTTTTTTGGGTATTTTTTTCCACCTCCTACAAAATGTCTTGTAGCCTACAACTGTAATACAAATAAAGTCAATTTATGTCAATAAACAGAAAGAAAAAAAAAGCCAAGTGACAACTATGTAAGTCAACGCACATGAGCTGCAACTGGTCGCGGCCCTCATCAAGTCACCTTTCGCGCAATGTGGCCCTCGCCCCAAAATGAGTTAAATAAAACTGACTTTACGCAGTGTGAGCTTGTAGATTGTCTATTTTCAAATGGCCGTAATGTATATAGGGCTGAAGTGGTTAATGTGCTTTGTAATAATAATCAAAACATACAAAGAGTAACTAAAGCATGCTGCTTTGTTGTTGGTAAGTTCTTTAAACCCCCAAACACAACAACGATGGCTGTTGTGTTTGACTCTGAGCTCTGTATTGAGACCCAGGTAAAAGGGGTCGTACAGTCCAGACACGTTTCCTTTGAGAATCATTTCTCTAGAACAGGGGTGTCAAACTGGTGACCCTGACGGCTTTGTCTCTGCCCAGGTGTGGAATGTTGTCACTGACGGGCTCGTTAACAGTCTATTCAACCCAGGTAAAAGTGGTCGTACAGTCCAGACACGTTTCCTTTGAGAATCATTTCTATAATGTAATGCCCTCAGCCTCAAAGCTTGACATCATTGACGTCCTGTGTTCAGGGTTTGGTGAACAATAGAACAAGTTGTTGCAAATGAGCCACCATCATTGGTACAGATTGTTGCTTCCCCACAAAACAATGGAAGCACACCTTTAATGATGATAATGTGGTCATTCACAGGTGATCTGAGCTAGTCAATACCTAATAGGTGGCCATTAGCACATTTGATCACAGCAGTATGCGCAAATACATTGAAATGGAACAACCACAAACTGCAGAATCTTTACATGCAAAACTCCTTGTTTTACTGTGACAGTTTGAACTGTGAGTAGGTCCTACTAGGGGTCTAACGATACATTTTAACAGCGATGCGATAGTATCACGATACATGGTGTGTTTTGGACATTAAGGGGTTAATAACTAAAAATGCCCAAGGGATATCACTGGGCACCCTCTTGAATTCTTAAGAGGTGACCCCAAGCTACAAGAATCAATTGAAAAAAAAACATCTCATTGTAAATAGAATATCTAAACGCGTGAATCTTTTTACAATGACGTTATTTTTCAGAAAGGAAGCCATTGAGGGTTAAAATGGGTCTTAATGCTTCCAACTCGAGTAGAATTATTAATGTTTAGTACAATTTGTCCATGACAAAAAAATATATGATGTGGAGACAATAAAGACTATTATTATCATTATTATTGAAGGTGGTAACAGTCCATTTGCTCAGTAAAATATTTCGGGGGCATATTTAGAATGTTTGCAGGCTTGAGTATGTTGAATCTAGTTTGCATTAATGAGGATTTAGTTGACACAATGAAATAAAATGGCGATAGTATTCCGTGTGGGGCAGAAAGCCTGTCAGCCAGATTTGAGAGAGCAGCGCAGCTTTGTTGTTACGAGGAAAGCGGTAAAATTAGACTTTCGTGGTTGTTTTCGTCTCAGATTTAGTCCGACGGAGCGTCACAGTATAACTCTATGGGGACATAAAAGCGACACAAAAGTAGGACCCGGAAGTATCTCAGGAGGCGGAGCTGATCGTCACAGCTAAAATACTGAATGCTAGGCTGAAACCAAAAAGGGCAGAGAGAGTCAGAGACAGCAGAAACCTGTCTATTCACTGCACATGAGAGGGGGAGTAGGTTCACATGAGAGTATAGTCTAGTCATTTAATTTAACCAGTGGAGACAATAGGCTTCATTGTGAAAGCTCCCCATTCAAAGTGATCCGTGATTTGAGTATCAAGCCATGTTTTCAAGCACATTTTATTTTATGTATCTACCACCAACGTTTTAACAACTTTAACTTTGGGGGACAAAAAAGAAATAACGGCAGAGAGAAAAATCTAGTACCTCTCTTCACACTTTACTGAGCGCACCTTTCTAATCTATAACTGGCTATAACAATATTGTTGTTATACTGTGGCTGATGGCACATTATGACGCACCACGTGGTGATCATTTGACATGAGCACCACTTTCACTGTCTGTGGATTATTCCGTCTGTTTGACCAGAGAAGCGGCACCAAAAAATATTTCAAATTCCTATTTGATGTTGGCACTTAAAAGAAGAAGGGAAAACATGTCTGTGAGTCTGGCAAGTGGAGAAGTGTTTTAGAATGAAATAACAGATTTGGGTTTTCAGCTCCAGAACATTACAGAGTAAATGAGGAGGCCAGAGACATGACTTTGCCTCATATATAAAGCTTTACCATGTTCTTTTAAATTATTAAATTGCACTCTGGTGATGATTGTGTTTCAATATTCGCAATGAGCGTTAGAACTACAGTCAAATTTCAAATTTTCAAATTTGATCAATTATTTGCTCCTTTTAAGACAAGCCAAAGTATTTGTTATTGACTCCAAATTATGTCAAATCTCTGTCAGGTTCATCACAAAATGCAATGCATTATGCAGAGAGCAAACCCATGGTAAGATTCATATCTTATCCAAGGCTGTTCAGTTTGCTGTAGTCAATGTACAGCTGGCTTTCTGTTTGAAGCCAGCAACGCTGAAACAGCGACAGTCAAATATACAGGATAAAATGTTTGTTTTATTTAGGTAGGTGTTACAACGTGATAAATTGTAAAACCTAAATAAAATGTGGATAGCACAACGATACTACCACATAAAACACCTACATTCATCAACCAGGAATTCAATACATTTACCGTTTTACTTCATCATCAGATGTGTGTAATAGATTAGTATAATAAGTATACTTAATCTATGACACAGTAGGCCTACATCACACAGTGTGAAAAGGGTGAATTGATGGATGATTAATACCATCAGTGATATTCAATGTGTTAATGTAATTAAAGATTAACAATACAATTTACAATTTACAATTTAGGCATTTAGCAGACGCTCTTAATCCAGAGCGACTTACATTAAGCAATAACAAAAGCATGGCATACATCACATATATAAAAAGTATAGTTATCATGAATCATGCCTAGACTAAGACCGTAACAGTGGAGTATCTATGTAAACTATACATACTATACTATATAATATATTATACATGTGTACTATAAAGTACTATGGCTACATAAAGTGCAATTCTAGAGCTGTCTACGTAAAAAGCTATAAGTCTGTTTAAAATACTATCTAAGTCTACATAATGTAAAAGATTAAAGTAGCAGGACAAGAAAGGTGTAATTGTGAAGGTCAATGACATGGTTAAGATAAGTGTTTACTAAATGTTTGGCAATAGGCCTAGTACTGTGATTCTAGGGTTTAAAATTTGTGTTAAAAGAAGTAAGCAAGGCACCCACGACATGTTTCACCCCCGAAACTTGTCGTGGGTGCATTGTTTACTTGATTTGCAAATACCTGACCTAATTATCACCTGAATAGCAGATGTAAATACAGCCATTAATCTATCTTCTAATAGCTGTAGAGCCTGGCCATCCGTCCAATCAGGTGGGCGTGACAATCTGGGGGGGGGGGGGGTCCTACAGTTGGTATAAAGGTTCACGGTTAAGTTGAGTTAGTTGTGTTCCATCATCCAGAGATCATTGTCTGTGCTGTTATCTTATTCACTGACGTGACTTGATCATCAAAAGGTTCACTTTGAAAAGCTCATGGTAAGATGCTACACTATCTCTTTCTAAATTGGGAATAGACTTTGTTTACTGTGTTTACTTGTAGGAGTTTTCTATCAAACTTGTTTAATATGATTAGAAACATTGTGCCATCCTTTTTTCCATCTTGTTCAAAACAAACTGAAACTAATAAGTGACTATTCACATTGTTGTTTGTTTGGGTTCATGCTGAGAGTTGCTCTGGATAAGAGTTTATTTTACGTGCATACAGCATACAATTGTGGATTCTAAATGACATCCATATGCTCTTGTGTTGTAGGCTGACCACATGGACTCCAGGCTGATTGTGACCATGGATCAGCACACCCCATGCTACACTAGTGGTATCGATGGTAGCTTTGAGTACCGTGATCTGGAGGCGGCAGAGACCCTCATGAGCTTCTGGTGTCAGCCAGAAGCCCCTCAGTTTTCGGCAGGCTCCTTCTCCTCATTTGCCACGGACTATGATGTAAAACATATGACATACAGTGGTATGCAGAGAGATGATGAGGCAGAGAGCGCTTTGGAAAAGGAAGCTATACTCACCATTGCGCGTTGGAAAAGGAAGCTATCCTCACCATTGCCAGTCTCACGTACTCAACTGAAGCCACAAAGGAAGACTAGGGTGTCAAGGAGGAAGGTGAAGTCCCCAGCATGGTTAAAGGACTATGTGTAGCGTTCAGACAGACGGTGACATGTTAGCCCATGTGGCTAAAATGGGAATTGTGCCATATTTGTTTTGTTCCAAACATGACATTATGAATTATTGTGTTGCTATCCAATTCTTCCATCGCTGCTTATGGCTATAGGGAAGATGCCATAACATAATAGCATGTCCTTCTGGCCCTCATATGTGTGTAGCACATGGATAGTTATATGGGTACAGGGTTTCTGGGAAGTTTCATTAAAAATGCAAGGACCCAGGATCAGGAGCACTGGCTGCAGCTAAAGTTTCCAAGTAGCCACTGTGGTCAGGTCAAACAGAGACCAGTGAAAGCAAGAGGTGAGCTGAGGCTGCCAAGGACGCAGCACCTCTGGTGTGATTTGATGGACATTGGCCAGGACAGATTTGCTTGGCGTTTCACAAAAATGCTATATATTGCATGTTCTCTCCCTGCACATTAACTTGTGGTGATCGACAAACAGCAAACATTGGAATGGACAGCAGTGGCTTGTACATATAATGGCTACTCTATGGTTTAGTGTGTCCTGAACAATTATACTTATACTAGAATACTATAGTACATTTTGAGGAGTTTTAATGGGAGCCTTGTTGATTTTAGTGATCTGCCTGTAGTTTTATATAGCAAATGCAATGTCAATCGGTGGTTTGTTGTGTACTATTTAGTGTACTATTATGCAAGCTGTGGTTTATAATAATGTTGGGATTGTCTCGGGTAACCGTGACTATCCTTAATTGCTAGATGTTTTTCTTTCATTGTATTTATTATTTCGTAATAAACATTCAAAGTCGAGAGATGGTTTGTGGTGTTTGCTTTATCAGATTTGTGCAGGATGAAACAAGATAGTGTGGTCATTATAAACACTGTATATCAAACAGTAATTTAAACATCTACAAAACAAACATTAAACTGTCCATTTCAATGGCGTTTTTAATGTTTGTTTAAGGAAAAACAAACTTAAACCTGTATATAGGAGGGGCCGGCGCCGCCAGAGAAATGGCAGGTCCGTACAGCGTTAAAAAGATCTCTCCCTGACACATCATCAGTGACCATATTTTATACTACATAAGTCATAACATCCTTTTCACATGGGGAAGTAATGCATTTGGAGTTCAGAGGGTAACCAAAAGTGAATTATGGCGACACCTATTGCCGGGAGGTTTACTTGGGACAGTACAACTGACGTGGCAAGTCACACTTCCGGGAATCCAGAAAGTGTGACCAAAGGGAATCGTAGTTCTTTTAAGGGTAGATGTAGTTTATAACTGGTTACTGACTACTAGTAGTTAGTTAGTAGGAGACAATTTGTCTGCTCTGGCACCGTACCAAGGCCGAATAACATGTTTTTCACCAGAGGGGCAGATAATGCAAGACGTCATGGAATGTTGCTAAATAAACATACAGGAGATATCTCACGGGGCAGAGACAGCAATGACATGAGCCTCAGTGGGATCAATGTGACGTGAAAAATAAGTCATAGGGCAATATGGCATATGTAACGATTCATATTATAGCAGGACACAGGGCATATGATTTAAGTCATTGGAAACATGTAAACAAAACCACAAAATAGTCCCAAAATTATCCATCAAGGACATGGAGAGGCTAACCATAGTTGTTATAGCTCAGTAGAGTTTCATGTCAAGTTTCAAGTGAGGAATATATAGTCTACTTCCACACGATAGTCAAAGCAAAGAGATGCAAAGTGTCAGATTTAATGATGGCTACACCATGTCAATTTGCCATTTTGGATATTTTTGACAAAATAATAATTGCATTTTTAACTAGTCAATTTTCGAATGTTTTTTTGGGTATTTTTTTCCACCTCCTACAAAATGTCTTGTAGCCTACAACTGTAATACAAAAAAAGTCAATTTATGTCAATAAACAGAAAGAAAAAAAAAGCCAAGTGACAACTGTGTAAGTCAACGCACATGAGCTGCAACTGGTCGCGGCCCTCATCAAGTCACCTTTCGCGCAATGTGGCCCTCGCCCCAAAATGAGTTAAATAAAACTGACTTTACGCAGTGTGAGCTTGTAGATTGTCTATTTTCAAATGGCCGTAATGTATATAGGGCTGAAGTGGTTAATGTGCTTTGTAATAATAATCAAAACATACAAAGAGTAACTAAAGCATGCTGCTTTGTTGTTGGTAAGTTCTTTAAACCCCCAAACACAACAACGATGGCTGTTGTGTTTGACTCTGAGCTCTGTATTGAGACCCAGGTAAAAGGGGTCGTACAGTCCAGACACGTTTCCTTTGAGAATCATTTCTCTAGAACAGGGGTGTCAAACTGGTGACCCTGACGGCTTTGTCTCTGCCCAGGTGTGGAATGTTGTCACTGACGGGCTCGTTAACAGTCTATTCAACCCAGGTAAAAGTGGTCGTACAGTCCAGACACGTTTCCTTTGAGAATCATTTCTATAATGTAATGCCCTCAGCCTCAAAGCTTGACATCATTGACGTCCTGTGTTCAGGGTTTGGTGAACAATAGAACAAGTTGTTGCAAATGAGCCACCATCATTGGTACAGATTGTTGCTTCCCCACAAAACAATGGAAGCACACCTTTAATGATGATAATGTGGTCATTCACAGGTGATCTGAGCTAGTCAATACCTAATAGGTGGCCATTAGCACATTTGATCACAGCAGTATGCGCAAATACATTGAAATGGAACAACCACAAACTGCAGAATCTTTACATGCAAAACTCCTTGTTTTACTGTGACAGTTTGAACTGTGAGTAGGTCCTACTAGGGGTCTAACGATACATTTTAACAGCGATGCGATAGTATCACGATACATGGTGTGTTTTGGACATTAAGGGGTTAATAACTAAAAATGCCCAAGGGATATCACTGGGCACCCTCTTGAATTCTTAAGAGGTGACCCCAAGCTACAAGAATCAATTGAAAAAAAAACATCTCATTGTAAATAGAATATCTAAACGCGTGAATCTTTTTACAATGACGTTATTTTTCAGAAAGGAAGCCATTGAGGGTTAAAATGGGTCTTAATGCTTCCAACTCGAGTAGAATTATTAATGTTTTGTACAATTTGTCCATGACAAAAAAATATATGATGTGGAGACAATAAAGACTATTATTATCATTATTATTGAAGGTGGTAACAGTCCATTTGCTCAGTAAAATATTTCGGGGGCATATTTAGAATGTTTGCAGGCTTGAGTATGTTGAATCTAGTTTGCATTAATGAGGATTTAGTTGACACAATGAAATAAAATGGCGATAGTATTCCGTGTGGGGCAGAAAGCCTGTCAGCCAGATTTGAGAGAGCAGCGCAGCTTTGTTGTTGCGAGGAAAGCGGTAAAATTAGACTTTCGTGGTTGTTTTCGTCTCAGATTTAGTCCGACGGAGCGTCACAGTATAACTCTATGGGGACATAAAAGCGACACAAAAGTAGGACCCGGAAGTATCTCAGGAGGCGGAGCTGATCGTCACAGCTAAAATACTGAATGCTAGGCTGAAACCAAAAAGGGCAGAGAGAGTCAGAGACAGCAGAAACCTGTCTATTCACTGCACATGAGAGGGGGAGTAGGTTCACATGAGAGTATAGTCTAGTCATTTAATTTAACCAGTGGAGACAATAGGCTTCATTGTGAAAGCTCCCCATTCAAAGTGATCCGTGATTTGAGTATCAAGCCATGTTTTCAAGCACATTTTATTTTATGTATCTACCACCAACGTTTTAACAACTTTAACTTTGGGGGACAAAAAAGAAATAACGGCAGAGAGAAAAATCTAGTACCTCTCTTCACACTTTACTGAGCGCACCTTTCTAATCTATAACTGGCTATAACAATATTGTTGTTATACTGTGGCTGATGGCACATTATGACGCACCACGTGGTGATCATTTGACATGAGCACCACTTTCACTGTCTGTGGATTATTCCGTCTGTTTGACCAGAGAAGCGGCACCAAAAAATATTTCAAATTCCTATTTGATGTTGGCACTTAAAAGAAGAAGGGAAAACATGTCTGTGAGTCTGGCAAGTGGAGAAGTGTTTTAGAATGAAATAACAGATTTGGGTTTTCAGCTCCAGAACATTACAGAGTAAATGAGGAGGCCAGAGACATGACTTTGCCTCATATATAAAGCTTTACCATGTTCTTTTAAATTATTAAATTGCACTCTGGTGATGATTGTGTTTCAATATTCGCAATGAGCGTTAGAACTACAGTCAAATTTCAAATTTTCAAATTTGATCAATTATTTGCTCCTTTTAAGACAAGCCAAAGTATTTGTTATTGACTCCAAATTATGTCAAATCTCTGTCAGGTTCATCACAAAATGCAATGCATTATGCAGAGAGCAAACCCATGGTAAGATTCATATCTTATCCAAGGCTGTTCAGTTTGCTGTAGTCAATGTACAGCTGGCTTTCTGTTTGAAGCCAGCAACGCTGAAACAGCGACAGTCAAATATACAGGATAAAATGTTTGTTTTATTTAGGTAGGTGTTACAACGTGATAAATTGTAAAACCTAAATAAAATGTGGATAGCACAACGATACTACCACATAAAACACCTACATTCATCAACCAGGAATTCAATACATTTACCGTTTTACTTCATCATCAGATGTGTGTAATAGATTAGTATAATAAGTATACTTAATCTATGACACAGTAGGCCTACATCACACAGTGTGAAAAGGGTGAATTGATGGATGATTAATACCATCAGTGATATTCAATGTGTTAATGTAATTAAAGATTAACAATACAATTTACAATTTACAATTTAGGCATTTAGCAGACGCTCTTAATCCAGAGCGACTTACATTAAGCAATAACAAAAGCATGGCATACATCACATATATAAAAAGTATAGTTATCATGAATCATGCCTAGACTAAGACCGTAACAGTGGAGTATCTATGTAAACTATACATACTATACTATATAATATATTATACATGTGTACTATAAAGTGCTATGGCTACATAAAGTGCAATTCTAGAGCTGTCTACGTAACAAGCTATAAGTCTGTTTAAAATACTATCTAAGTCTACATAATGTAAAAGATTAAAGTAGCAGGACAAGAAAGGTGTAATTGTGAAGGTCAATGACATGGTTAAGATAAGTGTTTACTAAATGTTTGGCAATAGGCCTAGTACTGTGATTCTAGGGTTTAAAATTTGTGTTAAAAGAAGTAAGCAAGGCACCCACGACATGTTTCACCCCCGAAACTTGTCGTGGGTGCATTGTTTACTTGATTTGCAAATACCTGACCTAATTATCACCTGAATAGCAGATGTAAATACAGCCATTAATCTATCTTCTAATAGCTGTAGAGCCTGGCCATCCGTCCAATCAGGTGGGCGTGACAATCTGGGGGGGGGGGGTCCTACAGTTGGTATAAAGGTTCACGGTTAAGTTGAGTTAGTTGTGTTCCATCATCCAGAGATCATTGTCTGTGCTGTTATCTTATTCACTGACGTGACTTGATCATCAAAAGGTTCACTTTGAAAAGCTCATGGTAAGATGCTACACTATCTCTTTCTAAATTGGGAATAGACTTTGTTTACTGTGTTTACTTGTAGGAGTTTTCTATCAAACTTGTTTAATATGATTAGAAACATTGTGCCATCCTTTTTTCCATCTTGTTCAAAACAAACTGAAACTAATAAGTGACTATTTACATTGTTGTTTGTTTGGGTTCATGCTGAGAGTTGCTCTGGATAAGAGTTTATTTTACGTGCATACAGCATACAATTGTGGATTCTAAATGACATCCATATGCTCTTGTGTTGTAGGCTGACCACATGGACTCCAGGCTGATTGTGACCATGGATCAGCACACCCCATGCTACACTAGTGGTATCGATGGTAGCTTTGAGTACCGTGATCTGGAGGCGGCAGAGACCCTCATGAGCTTCTGGTGTCAGCCAGAAGCCCCTCAGTTTTCGGCAGGCTCCTTCTCCTCATTTGCCACGGACTATGATGTAAAACATATGACATACAGTGGTATGCAGAGAGATGATGAGGCAGAGAGCGCTTTGGAAAAGGAAGCTATACTCACCATTGCGCGTTGGAAAAGGAAGCTATCCTCACCATTGCCAGTCTCACGTACTCAACTGAAGCCACAAAGGAAGACTAGGGTGTCAAGGAGGAAGGTGAAGTCCCCAGCATGGTTAAAGGACTATGTGTAGCGTTCAGACAGACGGTGACATGTTAGCCCATGTGGCTAAAATGGGAATTGTGCCATATTTGTTTTGTTCCAAACATGACATTATGAATTATTGTGTTGCTATCCAATTCTTCCATCGCTGCTTATGGCTATAGGGAAGATGCCATAACATAATAGCATGTCCTTCTGGCCCTCATATGTGTGTAGCACATGGATAGTTATATGGGTACAGGGTTTCTGGGAAGTTTCATTAAAAATGCAAGGACCCAGGATCAGGAGCACTGGCTGCAGCTAAAGTTTCCAAGTAGCCACTGTGGTCAGGTCAAACAGAGACCAGTGAAAGCAAGAGGTGAGCTGAGGCTGCCAAGGACGCAGCACCTCTGGTGTGATTTGATGGACATTGGCCAGGACAGATTTGCTTGGCGTTTCACAAAAATGCTATATATTGCATGTTCTCTCCCTGCACATTAACTTGTGGTGATCGACAAACAGCAAACATTGGAATGGACAGCAGTGGCTTGTACATATAATGGCTACTCTATGGTTTAGTGTGTCCTGAACAATTATACTTATACTAGAATACTATAGTACATTTTGAGGAGTTTTAATGGGAGCCTTGTTGATTTTAGTGATCTGCCTGTAGTTTTATATAGCAAATGCAATGTCAATCGGTGGTTTGTTGTGTACTATTTAGTGTACTATTATGCAAGCTGTGGTTTATAATAATGTTGGGATTGTCTCGGGTAACCGTGACTATCCTTAATTGCTAGATGTTTTTCTTTCATTGTATTTATTATTTCGTAATAAACATTCAAAGTCGAGAGATGGTTTGTGGTGTTTGCTTTATCAGATTTGTGCAGGATGAAACAAGATAGTGTGGTCATTATAAACACTGTATATCAAACAGTAATTTAAACATCTACAAAACAAACATTAAACTGTCCATTTCAATGGCGTTTTTAATGTTTGTTTAAGGAAAAACAAACTTAAACCTGTATATAGGAGGGGCCGGCGCCGCCAGAGAAATGGCAGGTCCGTACAGCGTTAAAAAGATCTCTCCCTGACACATCATCAGTGACCATATTTTATACTACATAAGTCATAACATCCTTTTCACATGGGGAAGTAATGCATTTGGAGTTCAGAGGGTAACCAAAAGTGAATTATGGCGACGCGATAGTATCACGATACATGGTGTGTTTTGGACATTAAGGGGTTAATAACTAAAAATGCCCAAGGGATATCACTGGGCACCCTCTTGAATTCTTAAGAGGTGACCCCAAGCTACAAGAATCAATTGAAAAAAAAACATCTCATTGTAAATAGAATATCTAAACGCGTGAATCTTTTTACAATGACGTTATTTTTCAGAAAGGAAGCCATTGAGGGTTAAAATGGGTCTTAATGCTTCCAACTCGAGTAGAATTATTAATGTTTTGTACAATTTGTCCATGACAAAAAAATATATGATGTGGAGACAATAAAGACTATTATTATCATTATTATTGAAGGTGGTAACAGTCCATTTGCTCAGTAAAATATTTCGGGGGCATATTTAGAATGTTTGCAGGCTTGAGTATGTTGAATCTAGTTTGCATTAATGAGGATTTAGTTGACACAATGAAATAAAATGGCGATAGTATTCCGTGTGGGGCAGAAAGCCTGTCAGCCAGATTTGAGAGAGCAGCGCAGCTTTGTTGTTGCGAGGAAAGCGGTAAAATTAGACTTTCGTGGTTGTTTTCGTCTCAGATTTAGTCCGACGGAGCGTCACAGTATAACTCTATGGGGACATAAAAGCGACACAAAAGTAGGACCCGGAAGTATCTCAGGAGGCGGAGCTGATCGTCACAGCTAAAATACTGAATGCTAGGCTGAAACCAAAAAGGGCAGAGAGAGTCAGAGACAGCAGAAACCTGTCTATTCACTGCACATGAGAGGGGGAGTAGGTTCACATGAGAGTATAGTCTAGTCATTTAATTTAACCAGTGGAGACAATAGGCTTCATTGTGAAAGCTCCCCATTCAAAGTGATCCGTGATTTGAGTATCAAGCCATGTTTTCAAGCACATTTTATTTTATGTATCTACCACCAACGTTTTAACAACTTTAACTTTGGGGGACAAAAAAGAAATAACGGCAGAGAGAAAAATCTAGTACCTCTCTTCACACTTTACTGAGCGCACCTTTCTAATCTATAACTGGCTATAACAATATTGTTGTTATACTGTGGCTGATGGCACATTATGACGCACCACGTGGTGATCATTTGACATGAGCACCACTTTCACTGTCTGTGGATTATTCCGTCTGTTTGACCAGAGAAGCGGCACCAAAAAATATTTCAAATTCCTATTTGATGTTGGCACTTAAAAGAAGAAGGGAAAACATGTCTGTGAGTCTGGCAAGTGGAGAAGTGTTTTAGAATGAAATAACAGATTTGGGTTTTCAGCTCCAGAACATTACAGAGTAAATGAGGAGGCCAGAGACATGACTTTGCCTCATATATAAAGCTTTACCATGTTCTTTTAAATTATTACATTGCACTCTGGTGATGATTGTGTTTCAATATTCGCAATGAGCGTTAGAACTACAGTCAAATTTCAAATTTTCAAATTTGATCAATTATTTGCTCCTTTTAAGACAAGCCAAAGTATTTGTTATTGACTCCAAATGATGTCAAATCTCTGTCAGGTTCATCACAAAATGCAATGCATTATGCAGAGAGCAAACCCATGGTAAGATTCATATCTTATCCAAGGCTGTTCAGTTTGCTGTAGTCAATGTACAGCTGGCTTTCTGTTTGAAGCCAGCAACGCTGAAACAGCGACAGTCAAATATACAGGATAAAATGTTTGTTTTATTTAGGTAGGTGTTACAACGTGATAAATTGTAAAACCTAAATAAAATGTGGATAGCACAACGATACTACCACATAAAACACCTACATTCATCAACCAGGAATTCAATACATTTACCGTTTTACTTCATCATCAGATGTGTGTAATAGATTAGTATAATAAGTATACTTAATCTATGACACAGTAGGCCTACATCACACAGTGTGAAAAGGGTGAATTGATGGATGATTAATACCATCAGTGATATTCAATGTGTTAATGTAATTAAAGATTAACAATACAATTTACAATTTACAATTTAGGCATTTAGCAGACGCTCTTAATCCAGAGCGACTTACATTAAGCAATAACAAAAGCATGGCATACATCACATATATAAAAAGTATAGTTATCATGAATCATGCCTAGACTAAGACCGTAACAGTGGAGTATCTATGTAAACTATACATACTATACTATATAATATATTATACATGTGTACTATAAAGTGCTATGGCTACATAAAGTGCAATTCTAGAGCTGTCTACGTAACAAGCTATAAGTCTGTTTAAAATACTATCTAAGTCTACATAATGTAAAAGATTAAAGTAGCAGGACAAGAAAGGTGTAATTGTGAAGGTCAATGACATGGTTAAGATAAGTGTTTACTAAATGTTTGGCAATAGGCCTAGTACTGTGATTCTAGGGTTTAAAATTTGTGTTAAAAGAAGTAAGCAAGGCACCCACGACATGTTTCACCCCCGAAACTTGTCGTGGGTGCATTGTTTACTTGATTTGCAAATACCTGACCTAATTATCACCTGAATAGCAGATGTAAATACAGCCATTAATCTATCTTCTAATAGCTGTAGAGCCTGGCCATCCGTCCAATCAGGTGGGCGTGACAATCTGGGGGGGGGGGGTCCTACAGTTGGTATAAAGGTTCACGGTTAAGTTGAGTTAGTTGTGTTCCATCATCCAGAGATCATTGTCTGTGCTGTTATCTTATTCACTGACGTGACTTGATCATCAAAAGGTTCACTTTGAAAAGCTCATGGTAAGATGCTACACTATCTCTTTCTAAATTGGGAATAGACTTTGTTTACTGTGTTTACTTGTAGGAGTTTTCTATCAAACTTGTTTAATATGATTAGAAACATTGTGCCATCCTTTTTTCCATCTTGTTCAAAACAAACTGAAACTAATAAGTGACTATTTACATTGTTGTTTGTTTGGGTTCATGCTGAGAGTTGCTCTGGATAAGAGTTTATTTTACGTGCATACAGCATACAATTGTGGATTCTAAATGACATCCATATGCTCTTGTGTTGTAGGCTGACCACATGGACTCCAGGCTGATTGTGACCATGGATCAGCACACCCCATGCTACACTAGTGGTATCGATGGTAGCTTTGAGTACCGTGATCTGGAGGCGGCAGAGACCCTCATGAGCTTCTGGTGTCAGCCAGAAGCCCCTCAGTTTTCGGCAGGCTCCTTCTCCTCATTTGCCACGGACTATGATGTAAAACATATGACATACAGTGGTATGCAGAGAGATGATGAGGCAGAGAGCGCTTTGGAAAAGGAAGCTATACTCACCATTGCGCGTTGGAAAAGGAAGCTATCCTCACCATTGCCAGTCTCACGTACTCAACTGAAGCCACAAAGGAAGACTAGGGTGTCAAGGAGGAAGGTGAAGTCCCCAGCATGGTTAAAGGACTATGTGTAGCGTTCAGACAGACGGTGACATGTTAGCCCATGTGGCTAAAATGGGAATTGTGCCATATTTGTTTTGTTCCAAACATGACATTATGAATTATTGTGTTGCTATCCAATTCTTCCATCGCTGCTTATGGCTATAGGGAAGATGCCATAACATAATAGCATGTCCTTCTGGCCCTCATATGTGTGTAGCACATGGATAGTTATATGGGTACAGGGTTTCTGGGAAGTTTCATTAAAAATGCAAGGACCCAGGATCAGGAGCACTGGCTGCAGCTAAAGTTTCCAAGTAGCCACTGTGGTCAGGTCAAACAGAGACCAGTGAAAGCAAGAGGTGAGCTGAGGCTGCCAAGGACGCAGCACCTCTGGTGTGATTTGATGGACATTGGCCAGGACAGATTTGCTTGGCGTTTCACAAAAATGCTATATATTGCATGTTCTCTCCCTGCACATTAACTTGTGGTGATCGACAAACAGCAAACATTGGAATGGACAGCAGTGGCTTGTACATATAATGGCTACTCTATGGTTTAGTGTGTCCTGAACAATTATACTTATACTAGAATACTATAGTACATTTTGAGGAGTTTTAATGGGAGCCTTGTTGATTTTAGTGATCTGCCTGTAGTTTTATATAGCAAATGCAATGTCAATCGGTGGTTTGTTGTGTACTATTTAGTGTACTATTATGCAAGCTGTGGTTTATAATAATGTTGGGATTGTCTCGGGTAACCGTGACTATCCTTAATTGCTAGATGTTTTTCTTTCATTGTATTTATTATTTCGTAATAAACATTCAAAGTCGAGAGATGGTTTGTGGTGTTTGCTTTATCAGATTTGTGCAGGATGAAACAAGATAGTGTGGTCATTATAAACACTGTATATCAAACAGTAATTTAAACATCTACAAAACAAACATTAAACTGTCCATTTCAATGGCGTTTTTAATGTTTGTTTAAGGAAAAACAAACTTAAACCTGTATATAGGAGGGGCCGGCGCCGCCAGAGAAATGGCAGGTCCGTACAGCGTTAAAAAGATCTCTCCCTGACACATCATCAGTGACCATATTTTATACTACATAAGTCATAACATCCTTTTCACATGGGGAAGTAATGCATTTGGAGTTCAGAGGGTAACCAAAAGTGAATTATGGCGACACCTATTGCCGGGAGGTTTACTTGGGACAGTACAACTGACGTGGCAAGTCACACTTCCGGGAATCCAGAAAGTGTGACCAAAGGGAATCGTAGTTCTTTTAAGGGTAGATGTAGTTTATAACTGGTTACTGACTACTAGTAGTTAGTTAGTAGGAGACAATTTGTCTGCTCTGGCACCGTACCAAGGCCGAATAACATGTTTTTCACCAGAGGGGCAGATAATGCAAGACGTCATGGAATGTTGCTAAATAAACATACAGGAGATATCTCACGGGGCAGAGACAGCAATGATATGAGCCTCAGTGGGATCAATGTGACGTGAAAAATAAGTCATAGGGCAATATGGCATATGTAACGATTCATATTATAGCAGGACACAGGGCATATGATTTAAGTCATTGGAAACATGTAAACAAAACCACAAAATAGTCCCAAAATTATCCATCAAGGACATGGAGAGGCTAACCATAGTTGTTATAGCTCAGTAGAGTTTCATGTCAAGTTTCAAGTGAGGAATATATAGTCTACTTCCACACGATAGTCAAAGCAAAGAGATGCAAAGTGTCAGATTTAATGATGGCTACACCATGTCAATTTGCCATTTTGGATATTTTTGACAAAATAATAATTGCATTTTTAACTAGTCAATTTTCGAATGTTTTTTTGGGTATTTTTTTCCACCTCCTACAAAATGTCTTGTAGCCTACAACTGTAATACAAATAAAGTCAATTTATGTCAATAAACAGAAAGAAAAAAAAAGCCAAGTGACAACTGTGTAAGTCAACGCACATGAGCTGCAACTGGTCGCGGCCCTCATCAAGTCACCTTTCGCGCAATGTGGCCCTCGCCCCAAAATGAGTTAAATAAAACTGACTTTACGCAGTGTGAGCTTGTAGATTGTCTATTTTCAAATGGCCGTAATGTATATAGGGCTGAAGTGGTTAATGTGCTTTGTAATAATAATCAAAACATACAAAGAGTAACTAAAGCATGCTGCTTTGTTGTTGGTAAGTTCTTTAAACCCCCAAACACAACAACGATGGCTGTTGTGTTTGACTCTGAGCTCTGTATTGAGACCCAGGTAAAAGGGGTCGTACAGTCCAGACACGTTTCCTTTGAGAATCATTTCTCTAGAACAGGGGTGTCAAACTGGTGACCCTGACGGCTTTGTCTCTGCCCAGGTGTGGAATGTTGTCACTGACGGGCTCGTTAACAGTCTATTCAACCCAGGTAAAAGTGGTCGTACAGTCCAGACACGTTTCCTTTGAGAATCATTTCTATAATGTAATGCCCTCAGCCTCAAAGCTTGACATCATTGACGTCCTGTGTTCAGGGTTTGGTGAACAATAGAACAAGTTGTTGCAAATGAGCCACCATCATTGGTACAGATTGTTGCTTCCCCACAAAACAATGGAAGCACACCTTTAATGATGATAATGTGGTCATTCACAGGTGATCTGAGCTAGTCAATACCTAATAGGTGGCCATTAGCACATTTGATCACAGCAGTATGCGCAAATACATTGAAATGGAACAACCACAAACTGCAGAATCTTTACATGCAAAACTCCTTGTTTTACTGTGACAGTTTGAACTGTGAGTAGGTCCTACTAGGGGTCTAACGATACATTTTAACAGCGATGCGATAGTATCACGATACATGGTGTGTTTTGGACATTAAGGGGTTAATAACTAAAAATGCCCAAGGGATATCACTGGGCACCCTCTTGAATTCTTAAGAGGTGACCCCAAGCTACAAGAATCAATTGAAAAAAAAACATCTCATTGTAAATAGAATATCTAAACGCGTGAATATTTTTACAATGACGTTATTTTTCAGAAAGGAAGCCATTGAGGGTTAAAATGGGTCTTAATGCTTCCAACTCGAGTAGAATTATTAATGTTTTGTACAATTTGTCCATGACAAAAAAATATATGATGTGGAGACAATAAAGACTATTATTATCATTATTATTGAAGGTGGTAACAGTCCATTTGCTCAGTAAAATATTTCGGGGGCATATTTAGAATGTTTGCAGGCTTGAGTATGTTGAATCTAGTTTGCATTAATGAGGATTTAGTTGACACAATGAAATAAAATGGCGATAGTATTCCGTGTGGGGCAGAAAGCCTGTCAGCCAGATTTGAGAGAGCAGCGCAGCTTTGTTGTTGCGAGGAAAGCGGTAAAATTAGACTTTCGTGGTTGTTTTCGTCTCAGATTTAGTCCGACGGAGCGTCACAGTATAACTCTATGGGGACATAAAAGCGACACAAAAGTAGGACTCGGAAGTATCTCAGGAGGCGGAGCTGATCGTCACAGCTAAAATACTGAATGCTAGGCTGAAACCAAAAAGGGCAGAGAGAGTCAGAGACAGCAGAAACCTGTCTATTCACTGCACATGAGAGGGGGAGTAGGTTCACATGAGAGTATAGTCTAGTCATTTAATTTAACCAGTGGAGACAATAGGCTTCATTGTGAAAGCTCCCCATTCAAAGTGATCCGTGATTTGAGTATCAAGCCATGTTTTCAAGCACATTTTATTTTATGTATCTACCACCAACGTTTTAACAACTTTAACTTTGGGGGACAAAAAAGAAATAACGGCAGAGAGAAAAATCTAGTACCTCTCTTCACACTTTACTGAGCGCACCTTTCTAATCTATAACTGGCTATAACAATATTGTTGTTATACTGTGGCTGATGTTACATTATGACGCACCACGTGGTGATCATTTGACATGAGCACCACTTTCACTGTCTGTGGATTATTCCGTCTGTTTGACCAGAGAAGCGGCACCAAAAAATATTTCAAATTCCTATTTGATGTTGGCACTTAAAAGAAGAAGGGAAAACATGTCTGTGAGTCTGGCAAGTGGAGAAGTGTTTTAGAATGAAATAACAGATTTGGGTTTTCAGCTCCAGAACATTACAGAGTAAATGAGGAGGCCAGAGACATGACTTTGCCTCATATATAAAGCTTTACCATGTTCTTTTAAATTATTAAATTGCACTCTGGTGATGATTGTGTTTCAATATTCGCAATGAGCGTTAGAACTACAGTCAAATTTCAAATTTTCAAATTTGATCAATTATTTGCTCCTTTTAAGACAAGCCAAAGTATTTGTTATTGACTCCAAATTATGTCAAATCTCTGTCAGGTTCATCACAAAATGCAATGCATTATGCAGAGAGCAAACCCATGGTAAGATTCATATCTTATCCAAGGCTGTTCAGTTTGCTGTAGTCAATGTACAGCTGGCTTTCTGTTTGAAGCCAGCAACGCTGAAACAGCGACAGTCAAATATACAGGATAAAATGTTTGTTTTATTTAGGTAGGTGTTACAACGTGATAAATTGTAAAACCTAAATAAAATGTGGATAGCACAACGATACTACCACATAAAACACCTACATTCATCAACCAGGAATTCAATACATTTACCGTTTTACTTCATCATCAGATGTGTGTAATAGATTAGTATAATAAGTATACTTAATCTATGACACAGTAGGCCTACATCACACAGTGTGAAAAGGGTGAATTGATGGATGATTAATACCATCAGTGATATTCAATGTGTTAATGTAATTAAAGATTAACAATACAATTTACAATTTACAATTTAGGCATTTAGCAGACGCTCTTAATCCAGAGCGACTTACATTAAGCAATAACAAAAGCATGGCATACATCACATATATAAAAAGTATAGTTATCATGAATCATGCCTAGACTAAGACCGTAACAGTGGAGTATCTATGTAAACTATACATACTATACTATATAATATATTATACATGTGTACTATAAAGTGCTATGGCTACATAAAGTGCAATTCTAGAGCTGTCTACGTAACAAGCTATAAGTCTGTTTAAAATACTATCTAAGTCTACATAATGTAAAAGATTAAAGTAGCAGGACAAGAAAGGTGTAATTGTGAAGGTCAATGACATGGTTAAGATAAGTGTTTACTAAATGTTTGGCAATAGGCCTAGTACTGTGATTCTAGGGTTTAAAATGTGTGTTAAAAGAAGTAAGCAAGGCACCCACGACATGTTTCACCCCCGAAACTTGTCGTGGGTGCATTGTTTACTTGATTTGCAAATACCTGACCTAATTATCACCTGAATAGCAGATGTAAATACAGCCATTAATCTATCTTCTAATAGCTGTAGAGCCTGGCCATCCGTCCAATCAGGTGGGCGTGACAATCTGGGGGGGGGGGGTCCTACAGTTGGTATAAAGGTTCACGGTTAAGTTGAGTTAGTTGTGTTCCATCATCCAGAGATCATTGTCTGTGCTGTTATCTTATTCACTGACGTGACTTGATCATCAAAAGGTTCACTTTGAAAAGCTCATGGTAAGATGCTACACTATCTCTTTCTAAATTGGGAATAGACTTTGTTTACTGTGTTTACTTGTAGGAGTTTTCTATCAAACTTGTTTAATATGATTAGAAACATTGTGCCATCCTTTTTTCCATCTTGTTCAAAACAAACTGAAACTAATAAGTGACTATTTACATTGTTGTTTGTTTGGGTTCATGCTGAGAGTTGCTCTGGATAAGAGTTTATTTTACGTGCATACAGCATACAATTGTGGATTCTAAATGACATCCATATGCTCTTGTGTTGTAGGCTGACCACATGGACTCCAGGCTGATTGTGACCATGGATCAGCACACCCCATGCTACACTAGTGGTATCGATGGTAGCTTTGAGTACCGTGATCTGGAGGCGGCAGAGACCCTCATGAGCTTCTGGTGTCAGCCAGAAGCCCCTCAGTTTTCGGCAGGCTCCTTCTCCTCATTTGCCACGGACTATGATGTAAAACATATGACATACAGTGGTATGCAGAGAGATGATGAGGCAGAGAGCGCTTTGGAAAAGGAAGCTATACTCACCATTGCGCGTTGGAAAAGGAAGCTATCCTCACCATTGCCAGTCTCACGTACTCAACTGAAGCCACAAAGGAAGACTAGGGTGTCAAGGAGGAAGGTGAAGTCCCCAGCATGGTTAAAGGACTATGTGTAGCGTTCAGACAGACGGTGACATGTTAGCCCATGTGGCTAAAATGGGAATTGTGCCATATTTGTTTTGTTCCAAACATGACATTATGAATTATTGTGTTGCTATCCAATTCTTCCATCGCTGCTTATGGCTATAGGGAAGATGCCATAACATAATAGCATGTCCTTCTGGCCCTCATATGTGTGTAGCACATGGATAGTTATATGGGTACAGGGTTTCTGGGAAGTTTCATTAAAAATGCAAGGACCCAGGATCAGGAGCACTGGCTGCAGCTAAAGTTTCCAAGTAGCCACTGTGGTCAGGTCAAACAGAGACCAGTGAAAGCAAGAGGTGAGCTGAGGCTGCCAAGGACGCAGCACCTCTGGTGTGATTTGATGGACATTGGCCAGGACAGATTTGCTTGGCGTTTCACAAAAATGCTATATATTGCATGTTCTCTCCCTGCACATTAACTCCCTGCATACTATTATGCAAGCTGTGGTTTATAATAATGTTGGGATTGTCTCGGGTAACCGTGACTATCCTTAATTGCTAGATGTTTTTCTTTCATTGTATTTATTATTTCGTAATAAACATTCAAAGTCGAGAGATGGTTTGTGGTGTTTGCTTTATCAGATTTGTGCAGGATGAAACAAGATAGTGTGGTCATTATAAACACTGTATATCAAACAGTAATTTAAACATCTACAAAACAAACATTAAACTGTCCATTTCAATGGCGTTTTTAATGTTTGTTTAAGGAAAAACAAACTTAAACCTGTATATAGGAGGGGCCGGCGCCGCCAGAGAAATGGCAGGTCCGTACAGCGTTAAAAAGATCTCTCCCTGACACATCATCAGTGACCATATTTTATACTACATAAGTCATAACATCCTTTTCACATGGGGAAGTAATGCATTTGGAGTTCAGAGGGTAACCAAAAGTGAATTATGGCGACACCTATTGCCGGGAGGTTTACTTGGGACAGTACAACTGACGTGGCAAGTCACACTTCCGGGAATCCAGAAAGTGTGACCAAAGGGAATCGTAGTTCTTTTAAGGGTAGATGTAGTTTATAACTGGTTACTGACTACTAGTAGTTAGTTAGTAGGAGACAATTTGTCTGCTCTGGCACCGTACCAAGGCCGAATAACATGTTTTTCACCAGAGGGGCAGATAATGCAAGACGTCATGGAATGTTGCTAAATAAACATACAGGAGATATCTCACGGGGCAGAGACAGCAATGATATGAGCCTCAGTGGGATCAATGTGACGTGAAAAATAAGTCATAGGGCAATATGGCATATGTAACGATTCATATTATAGCAGGACACAGGGCATATGATTTAAGTCATTGGAAACATGTAAACAAAACCACAAAATAGTCCCAAAATTATCCATCAAGGACATGGAGAGGCTAACCATAGTTGTTATAGCTCAGTAGAGTTTCATGTCAAGTTTCAAGTGAGGAATATATAGTCTACTTCCACACGATAGTCAAAGCAAAGAGATGCAAAGTGTCAGATTTAATGATGGCTACACCATGTCAATTTGCCATTTTGGATATTTTTGACAAAATAATAATTGCATTTTGAACTAGTCAATTTTCGAATGTTTTTTTGGGTATTTTTTTCCACCTCCTACAAAATGTCTTGTAGCCTACAACTGTAATACAAATAAAGTCAATTTATGTCAATAAACAGAAAGAAAAAAAAAGCCAAGTGACAACTGTGTAAGTCAACGCACATGAGCTGCAACTGGTCGCGGCCCTCATCAAGTCACCTTTCGCGCAATGTGGCCCTCGCCCCAAAATGAGTTAAATAAAACTGACTTTACGCAGTGTGAGCTTGTAGATTGTCTATTTTCAAATGGCCGTAATGTATATAGGGCTGAAGTGGTTAATGTGCTTTGTAATAATAATCAAAACATACAAAGAGTAACTAAAGCATGCTGCTTTGTTGTTGGTAAGTTCTTTAAACCCCCAAACACAACAACGATGGCTGTTGTGTTTGACTCTGAGCTCTTTATTGAGACCCAGGTAAAAGGGGTCGTACAGTCCAGACACGTTTCCTTTGAGAATCATTTCTCTAGAACAGGGGTGTCAAACTGGTGACCCTGACGGCTTTGTCTCTGCCCAGGTGTGGAATGTTGTCACTGACGGGCTCGTTAACAGTCTATTCAACCCAGGTAAAAGTGGTCGTACAGTCCAGACACGTTTCCTTTGAGAATCATTTCTATAATGTAATGCCCTCAGCCTCAAAGCTTGACATCATTGACGTCCTGTGTTCAGGGTTTGGTGAACAATAGAACAAGTTGTTGCAAATGAGCCACCATCATTGGTACAGATTGTTGCTTCCCCACAAAACAATGGAAGCACACCTTTAATGATGATAATGTGGTCATTCACAGGTGATCTGAGCTAGTCAATACCTAATAGGTGGCCATTAGCACATTTGATCACAGCAGTATGCGCAAATACATTGAAATGGAACAACCACAAACTGCAGAATCTTTACATGCAAAACTCCTTGTTTTACTGTGACAGTTTGAACTGTGAGTAGGTCCTACTAGGGGTCTAACGATACATTTTAACAGCGATGCGATAGTATCACGATACATGGTGTGTTTTGGACATTAAGGGGTTAATAACTAAAAATGCCCAAGGGATATCACTGGGCACCCTCTTGAATTCTTAAGAGGTGACCCCAAGCTACAAGAATCAATTGGAAAAAAAACATCTCATTGTAAATAGAATATCTAAACGCGTGAATCTTTTTACAATGACGTTATTTTTCAGAAAGGAAGCCATTGAGGGTTAAAATGGGTCTTAATGCTTCCAACTCGAGTAGAATTATTAATGTTTTGTACAATTTGTCCATGACAAAAAAATATATGATGTGGAGACAATAAAGACTATTATTATCATTATTATTGAAGGTGGTAACAGTCCATTTGCTCAGTAAAATATTTCGGGGGCATATTTAGAATGTTTGCAGGCTTGAGTATGTTGAATCTAGTTTGCATTAATGAGGATTTAGTTGACACAATGAAATAAAATGGCGATAGTATTCCGTGTGGGGCAGAAAGCCTGTCAGCCAGATTTGAGAGAGCAGCGCAGCTTTGTTGTTACGAGGAAAGCGGTAAAATTAGACTTTCGTGGTTGTTTTCGTCTCAGATTTAGTCCGACGGAGCGTCACAGTATAACTCTATGGGGACATAAAAGCGACACAAAAGTAGGACCCGGAAGTATCTCAGGAGGCGGAGCTGATCGTCACAGCTAAAATACTGAATGCTAGGCTGAAACCAAAAAGGGCAGAGAGAGTCAGAGACAGCAGAAACCTGTCTATTCACTGCACATGAGAGGGGGAGTAGGTTCACATGAGAGTATAGTCTAGTCATTTAATTTAACCAGTGGAGACAATAGGCTTCATTGTGAAAGCTCCCCATTCAAAGTGATCCGTGATTTGAGTATCAAGCCATGTTTTCAAGCACATTTTATTTTATGTATCTACCACCAACGTTTTAACAACTTTAACTTTGGGGGACAAAAAAGAAATAACGGCAGAGAGAAAAATCTAGTACCTCTCTTCACACTTTACTGAGCGCACCTTTCTAATCTATAACTGGCTATAACAATATTGTTGTTATACTGTGGCTGATGGCACATTATGACGCACCACGTGGTGATCATTTGACATGAGCACCACTTTCACTGTCTGTGGATTATTCCGTCTGTTTGACCAGAGAAGCGGCACCAAAAAATATTTCAAATTCCTATTTGATGTTGGCACTTAAAAGAAGAAGGGAAAACATGTCTGTGAGTCTGGCAAGTGGAGAAGTGTTTTAGAATGAAATAACAGATTTGGGTTTTCAGCTCCAGAACATTACAGAGTAAATGAGGAGGCCAGAGACATGACTTTGCCTCATATATAAAGCTTTACCATGTTCTTTTAAATTATTAAATTGCACTCTGGTGATGATTGTGTTTCAATATTCGCAATGAGCGTTAGAACTACAGTCAAATTTCAATTTTTCAAATTTGATCAATTATTTGCTCCTTTTAAGACAAGCCAAAGTATTTGTTATTGACTCCGAATTATGTCAAATCTCTGTCAGGTTCATCACAAAATGCAATGCATTATGCAGAGAGCAAACCCATGGTAAGATTCATATCTTATCCAAGGCTGTTCAGTTTGCTGTAGTCAATGTACAGCTGGCTTTCTGTTTGAAGCCAGCAACGCTGAAACAGCGACAGTCAAATATACAGGATAAAATGTTTGTTTTATTTAGGTAGGTGTTACAACGTGATAAATTGTAAAACCTAAATAAAATGTGGATAGCACAACGATACTACCACATAAAACACCTACATTCATCAACCAGGAATTCAATACATTTACCGTTTTACTTCATCATCAGATGTGTGTAATAGATTAGTATAATAAGTATACTTAATCTATGACACAGTAGGCCTACATCACACAGTGTGAAAAGGGTGAATTGATGGATGATTAATACCATCAGTGATATTCAATGTGTTAATGTAATTAAAGATTAACAATACAATTTACAATTTACAATTTAGGCATTTAGCAGACGCTCTTAATCCAGAGCGACTTACATTAAGCAATAACAAAAGCATGGCATACATCACATATATAAAAATTATAGTTATCATGAATCATGCCTAGACTAAGACCGTAACAGTGGAGTATCTATGTAAACTATACATACTATACTATATAATATATTATACATGTGTACTATAAAGTGCTATGGCTACATAAAGTGCAATTCTAGAGCTGTCTACGTAAAAAGCTATAAGTCTGTTTAAAATACTATCTAAGTCTACATAATGTAAAAGATTAAAGTAGCAGGACAAGAAAGGTGTAATTGTGAAGGTCAATGACATGGTTAAGATAAGTGTTTACTAAATGTTTGGCAATAGGCCTAGTACTGTGATTCTAGGGTTTAAAATTTGTGTTAAAAGAAGTAAGCAAGGCACCCACGACATGTTTCACCCCCGAAACTTGTCGTGGGTGCATTGTTTACTTGATTTGCAAATACCTGACCTAATTATCACCTGAATAGCAGATGTAAATACAGCCATTAATCTATCTTCTAATAGCTGTAGAGCCTGGCCATCCGTCCAATCAGGTGGGCGTGACAATCTGGGGGGGGGGGGGGTCCTACAGTTGGTATAAAGGTTCACGGTTAAGTTGAGTTAGTTGTGTTCCATCATCCAGAGATCATTGTCTGTGCTGTTATCTTATTCACTGACGTGACTTGATCATCAAAAGGTTCACTTTGAAACGCTCATGGTAAGATGCTACACTATCTCTTTCTAAATTGGGAATAGACTTTGTTTACTGTGTTTACTTGTAGGAGTTTTCTATCAAACTTGTTTAATATGATTAGAAACATTGTGCCATCCTTTTTTCCATCTTGTTCAAAACAAACTGAAACTAATAAGTGACTATTTACATTGTTGTTTGTTTGGGTTCATGCTGAGAGTTGCTCTGGATAAGAGTTTATTTTACGTGCATACAGCATACAATTGTGGATTCTAAATGACATCCATATGCTCTTGTGTTGTAGGCTGACCACATGGACTCCAGGCTGATTGTGACCATGGATCAGCACACCCCATGCTACACTAGTGGTATCGATGGTAGCTTTGAGTACCGTGATCTGGAGGCGGCAGAGACCCTCATGAGCTTCTGGTGTCAGCCAGAAGCCCCTCAGTTTTCGGCAGGCTCCTTCTCCTCATTTGCCACGGACTATGATGTAAAACATATGACATACAGTGGTATGCAGAGAGATGATGAGGCAGAGAGCGCTTTGGAAAAG
Source organism: Electrona antarctica (assembly GCF_951216825.1). Lineage (NCBI taxonomy): Eukaryota > Metazoa > Chordata > Actinopteri > Myctophiformes > Myctophidae > Electrona > Electrona antarctica. Next base: position 36,057,909 of record NC_136806.1, read on the forward strand.
GAAGCTATACTCACCATTGCGCGTTGGAAAAGGAAGCTATCCTCACCATTGCCAGTCTCACGTACTCAACTGAAGCCACAAAGGAAGACTAGGGTGTCAAGGAGGAAGGTGAAGTCCCCAGCATGGTTAAAGGACTATGTGTAGCGTTCAGACAGACGGTGACATGTTAGCCCATGTGGCTAAAATGGGAATTGTGCCATATTTGTTTTGTTCCAAACATGACATTATGAATTATTGTGTTGCTATCCAATTCTTCCATCGCTGCTTATGGCTATAGGGAAGATGCCATAACATAATAGCATGTCCTTCTGGCCCTCATATGTGTGTAGCACATGGATAGTTATATGGGTACAGGGTTTCTGGGAAGTTTCATTAAAAATGCAAGGACCCAGGATCAGGAGCACTGGCTGCAGCTAAAGTTTCCAAGTAGCCACTGTGGTCAGGTCAAACAGAGACCAGTGAAAGCAAGAGGTGAGCTGAGGCTGCCAAGGACGCAGCACCTCTGGTGTGATTTGATGGACATTGGCCAGGACAGATTTGCTTGGCGTTTCACAAAAATGCTATATATTGCATGTTCTCTCCCTGCACATTAACTTGTGGTGATCGACAAACAGCAAACATTGGAATGGACAGCAGTGGCTTGTACATATAATGGCTACTCTATGGTTTAGTGTGTCCTGAACAATTATACTTATACTAGAATACTATAGTACATTTTGAGGAGTTTTAATGGGAGCCTTGTTGATTTTAGTGATCTGCCTGTAGTTTTATATAGCAAATGCAATGTCAATCGGTGGTTTGTTGTGTACTATTTAGTGTACTATTATGCAAGCTGTGGTTTATAATAATGTTGGGATTGTCTCGGGTAACTGTGACTATCCTTAATTGCTAGATGTTTTTATTTCATTGTATTTATTATTTCGTAATAAACATTCAAAGTCGAGAGATGGTTTGTGGTGTTTGCTTTATCAGATTTGTGCAGGATGAAACAAGATAGTGTGGTCATTATAAACACTGTATATCAAACAGTAATTTAAACATCTACAAAACAAACATTAAACTGTCCATTTCAATGGCGTTTTTAATGTTTGTTTAAGGAAAAACAAACTTAAACCTGTATATAGGAGGGGCCGGCGCCGCCAGAGAAATGGCAGGTCCGTACAGCGTTAAAAAGATCTCTCCCTGACACATCATCAGTGACCATATTTTATACTACATAAGTCATAACATCCTTTTCACATGGGGAAGTAATGCATTTGGAGTTCAGAGGGTAACCAAAAGTGAATTATGGCGACACCTATTGCCGGGAGGTTTACTTGGGACAGTACAACTGACGTGGCAAGTCACACTTCCGGGAATCCAGAAAGTGTGACCAAAGGGAATCGTAGTTCTTTTAAGGGTAGATGTAGTTTATAACTGGTTACTGACTACTAGTAGTTAGTTAGTAGGAGACAATTTGTCTGCTCTGGCACCGTACCAAGGCCGAATAACATGTTTTTCACCAGAGGGGCAGATAATGCAAGACGTCATGGAATGTTGCTAAATAAACATACAGGAGATATCTCACGGGGCAGAGACAGCAATGATATGAGCCTCAGTGGGATCAATGTGACGTGAAAAATAAGTCATAGGGCAATATGGCATATGTAACGATTCATATTATAGCAGGACACAGGGCATATGATTTAAGTCATTGGAAACATGTAAACAAAACCACAAAATAGTCCCAAAATTATCCATCAAGGACATGGAGAGGCTAACCATAGCTCAGTAGAGTTTCATGTCAAGTTTCAAGTGAGGAATATATAGTCTACTTCCACACGATAGTCAAAGCAAAGAGATGCAAAGTGTCAGATTTAATGATGGCTACACCATGTCAATTTGCCATTTTGGATATTTTTGACAAAATAATAATTGCATTTTTAACTAGTCAATTTTCGAATGTTTTTTTGGGTATTTTTTTCCACCTCCTACAAAATGTCTTGTAGCCTACAACTGTAATACAAAAAAAGTCAATTTATGTCAATAAACAGAAAGAAAAAAAAAGCCAAGTGACAACTGTGTAAGTCAACGCACATGAGCTGCAACTGGTCGCGGCCCTCATCAAGTCACCTTTCGCGCAATGTGGCCCTCGCCCCAAAATGAGTTAAATAAAACTGACTTTACGCAGTGTGAGCTTGTAGATTGTCTATTTTCAAATGGCCGTAATGTATATAGGGCTGAAGTGGTTAATGTGCTTTGTAATAATAATCAAAACATACAAAGAGTAACTAAAGCATGCTGCTTTGTTGTTGGTAAGTTCTTTAAACCCCCAAACACAACAACGATGGCTGTTGTGTTTGACTCTGAGCTCTGTATTGAGACCCAGGTAAAAGGGGTCGTACAGTCCAGACACGTTTCCTTTGAGAATCATTTCTCTAGAACAGGGGTGTCAAACTGGTGACCCTGACGGCTTTGTCTCTGCCCAGGTGTGGAATGTTGTCACTGACGGGCTCGTTAACAGTCTATTCAACCCAGGTAAAAGTGGTCGTACAGTCCAGACACGTTTCCTTTGAGAATCATTTCTATAATGTAATGCCCTCAGCCTCAAAGCTTGACATCATTGACGTCCTGTGTTCAGGGTTTGGTGAACAATAGAACAAGTTGTTGCAAATGAGCCACCATCATTGGTGGCTCATTTGGCTTCCCCACAAAACAATGGAAGCACACCTTTAATGATGATAATGTGGTCATTCACAGGTGATCTGAGCTAGTCAATACCTAATAGGTGGCCATTAGCACATTTGATCACAGCAGTATGCGCAAATACATTGAAATGGAACAACCACAAACTGCAGAATCTTTACATGCAAAACTCCTTGTTTTACTGTGACAGTTTGAACTGTGAGTAGGTCCTACTAGGGGTCTAACGATACATTTTAACAGCGATGCGATAGTATCACGATACATGGTGTGTTTTGGACATTAAGGGGTTAATAACTAAAAATGCCCAAGGGATATCACTGGGCACCCTCTTGAATTCTTAAGAGGTGACCCCAAGCTACAAGAATCAATTGAAAAAAAAACATCTCATTGTAAATAGAATATCTAAACGCGTGAATCTTTTTACAATGACGTTATTTTTCAGAAAGGAAGCCATTGAGGGTTAAAATGGGTCTTAATGCTTCCAACTCGAGTAGAATTATTAATGTTTTGTACAATTTGTCCATGACAAAAAAATATATGATGTGGAGACAATAAAGACTATTATTATCATTATTATTGAAGGTGGTAACAGTCCATTTGCTCAGTAAAATATTTCGGGGGCATATTTAGAATGTTTGCAGGCTTGAGTATGTTGAATCTAGTTTGCATTAATGAGGATTTAGTTGACACAATGAAATAAAATGGCGATAGTATTCCGTGTGGGGCAGAAAGCCTGTCAGCCAGATTTGAGAGAGCAGCGCAGCTTTGTTGTTGCGAGGAAAGCGGTAAAATTAGACTTTCGTGGTTGTTTTCGTCTCAGATTTAGTCCGACGGAGCGTCACAGTATAACTCTATGGGGACATAAAAGCGACACAAAAGTAGGACCCGGAAGTATCTCAGGAGGCGGAGCTGATCGTCACAGCTAAAATACTGAATGCTAGGCTGAAACCAAAAAGGGCAGAGAGAGTCAGAGACAGCAGAAACCTGTCTATTCACTGCACATGAGAGGGGGAGTAGGTTCACATGAGAGTATAGTCTAGTCATTTAATTTAACCAGTGGAGACAATAGGCTTCATTGTGAAAGCTCCCCATTCAAAGTGATCCGTGATTTGAGTATCAAGCCATGTTTTCAAGCACATTTTATTTTATGTATCTACCACCAACGTTTTAACAACTTTAACTTTGGGGGACAAAAAAGAAATAACGGCAGAGAGAAAAATCTAGTACCTCTCTTCACACTTTACTGAGCGCACCTTTCTAATCTATAACTGGCTATAACAATATTGTTGTTATACTGTGGCTGATGGCACATTATGACGCACCACGTGGTGATCATTTGACATGAGCACCACTTTCACTGTCTGTGGATTATTCCGTCTGTTTGACCAGAGAAGCGGCACCAAAAAATATTTCAAATTCCTATTTGATGTTGGCACTTAAAAGAAGAAGGGAAAACATGTCTGTGAGTCTGGCAAGTGGAGAAGTGTTTTAGAATGAAATAACAGATTTGGGTTTTCAGCTCCAGAACATTACAGAGTAAATGAGGAGGCCAGAGACATGACTTTGCCTCATATATAAAGCTTTACCATGTTCTTTTAAATTATTAAATTGCACTCTGGTGATGATTGTGTTTCAATATTCGCAATGAGCGTTAGAACTACAGTCAAATTTCAATTTTTCAAATTTGATCAATTATTTGCTCCTTTTAAGACAAGCCAAAGTATTTGTTATTGACTCCAAATTATGTCAAATCTCTGTCAGGTTCATCACAAAATGCAATGCATTATGCAGAGAGCAAACCCATGGTAAGATTCATATCTTATCCAAGGCTGTTCAGTTTGCTGTAGTCAATGTACAGCTGGCTTTCTGTTTGAAGCCAGCAACGCTGAAACAGCGACAGTCAAATATACAGGATAAAATGTTTGTTTTATTTAGGTAGGTGTTACAACGTGATAAATTGTAAAACCTAAATAAAATGTGGATAGCACAACGATACTACCACATAAAACACCTACATTCATCAACCAGGAATTCAATACATTTACCGTTTTACTTCATCATCAGATGTGTGTAATAGATTAGTATAATAAGTATACTTAATCTATGACACAGTAGGCCTACATCACACAGTGTGAAAAGGGTGAATTGATGGATGATTAATACCATCAGTGATATTCAATGTGTTAATGTAATTAAAGATTAACAATACAATTTACAATTTACAATTTAGGCATTTAGCAGACGCTCTTAATCCAGAGCGACTTACATTAAGCAATAACAAAAGCATGGCATACATCACATATATAAAAAGTATAGTTATCATGAATCATGCCTAGACTAAGACCGTAACAGTGGAGTATCTATGTAAACTATACATACTATACTATATAATATATTATACATGTGTACTATAAAGTGCTATGGCTACATAAAGTGCAATTCTAGAGCTGTCTACGTAACAAGCTATAAGTCTGTTTAAAATACTATCTAAGTCTACATAATGTAAAAGATTAAAGTAGCAGGACAAGAAAGGTGTAATTGTGAAGGTCAATGACATGGTTAAGATAAGTGTTTACTAAATGTTTGGCAATAGGCCTAGTACTGTGATTCTAGGGTTTAAAATTTGTGTTAAAAGAAGTAAGCAAGGCACCCACGACATGTTTCACCCCCGAAACTTGTCGTGGGTGCATTGTTTACTTGATTTGCAAATACCTGACCTAATTATCACCTGAATAGCAGATGTAAATACAGCCATTAATCTATCTTCTAATAGCTGTAGAGCCTGGCCATCCGTCCAATCAGGTGGGCGTGACAATCTGGGGGGGGGGGTCCTACAGTTGGTATAAAGGTTCACGGTTAAGTTGAGTTAGTTGTGTTCCATCATCCAGAGATCATTGTCTGTGCTGTTATCTTATTCACTGACGTGACTTGATCATCAAAAGGTTCACTTTGAAAAGCTCATGGTAAGATGCTACACTATCTCTTTCTAAATTGGGAATAGACTTTGTTTACTGTGTTTACTTGTAGGAGTTTTCTATCAAACTTGTTTAATATGATTAGAAACATTGTGCCATCCTTTTTTCCATCTTGTTCAAAACAAACTGAAACTAATAAGTGACTATTTACATTGTTGTTTGTTTGGGTTCATGCTGAGAGTTGCTCTGGATAAGAGTTTATTTTACGTGCATACAGCATACAATTGTGGATTCTAAATGACATCCATATGCTCTTGTGTTGTAGGCTGACCACATGGACTCCAGGCTGATTGTGACCATGGATCAGCACACCCCATGCTACACTAGTGGTATCGATGGTAGCTTTGAGTACCGTGATCTGGAGGCGGCAGAGACCCTCATGAGCTTCTGGTGTCAGCCAGAAGCCCCTCAGTTTTCGGCAGGCTCCTTCTCCTCATTTGCCACGGACTATGATGTAAAACATATGACATACAGTGGTATGCAGAGAGATGATGAGGCAGAGAGCGCTTTGGAAAAGGAAGCTATACTCACCATTGCGCGTTGGAAAAGGAAGCTATCCTCACCATTGCCAGTCTCACGTACTCAACTGAAGCCACAAAGGAAGACTAGGGTGTCAAGGAGGAAGGTGAAGTCCCCAGCATGGTTAAAGGACTATGTGTAGCGTTCAGACAGACGGTGACATGTTAGCCCATGTGGCTAAAATGGGAATTGTGCCATATTTGTTTTGTTCCAAACATGACATTATGAATTATTGTGTTGCTATCCAATTCTTCCATCGCTGCTTATGGCTATAGGGAAGATGCCATAACATAATAGCATGTCCTTCTGGCCCTCATATGTGTGTAGCACATGGATAGTTATATGGGTACAGGGTTTCTGGGAAGTTTCATTAAAAATGCAAGGACCCAGGATCAGGAGCACTGGCTGCAGCTAAAGTTTCCAAGTAGCCACTGTGGTCAGGTCAAACAGAGACCAGTGAAAGCAAGAGGTGAGCTGAGGCTGCCAAGGACGCAGCACCTCTGGTGTGATTTGATGGACATTGGCCAGGACAGATTTGCTTGGCGTTTCACAAAAATGCTATATATTGCATGTTCTCTCCCTGCACATTAACTTGTGGTGATCGACAAACAGCAAACATTGGAATGGACAGCAGTGGCTTGTACATATAATGGCTACTCTATGGTTTAGTGTGTCCTGAACAATTATAGAATATCTAAACGCGTGAATCTTTTTACAATGACGTTATTTTTCAGAAAGGAAGCCATTGAGGGTTAAAATGGGTCTTAATGCTTCCAACTCGAGTAGAATTATTAATGTTTTGTACAATTTGTCCATGACAAAAAAATATATGATGTGGAGACAATAAAGACTATTATTATCATTATTATTGAAGGTGGTAACAGTCCATTTGCTCAGTAAAATATTTCGGGGGCATATTTAGAATGTTTGCAGGCTTGAGTATGTTGAATCTAGTTTGCATTAATGAGGATTTAGTTGACACAATGAAATAAAATGGCGATAGTATTCCGTGTGGGGCAGAAAGCCTGTCAGCCAGATTTGAGAGAGCAGCGCAGCTTTGTTGTTGCGAGGAAAGCGGTAAAATTAGACTTTCGTGGTTGTTTTCGTCTCAGATTTAGTCCGACGGAGCGTCACAGTATAACTCTATGGGGACATAAAAGCGACACAAAAGTAGGACCCGGAAGTATCTCAGGAGGCGGAGCTGATCGTCACAGCTAAAATACTGAATGCTAGGCTGAAACCAAAAAGGGCAGAGAGAGTCAGAGACAGCAGAAACCTGTCTATTCACTGCACATGAGAGGGGGAGTAGGTTCACATGAGAGTATAGTCTAGTCATTTAATTTAACCAGTGGAGACAATAGGCTTCATTGTGAAAGCTCCCCATTCAAAGTGATCCGTGATTTGAGTATCAAGCCATGTTTTCAAGCACATTTTATTTTATGTATCTACCACCAACGTTTTAACAACTTTAACTTTGGGGGACAAAAAAGAAATAACGGCAGAGAGAAAAATCTAGTACCTCTCTTCACACTTTACTGAGCGCACCTTTCTAATCTATAACTGGCTATAACAATATTGTTGTTATACTGTGGCTGATGGCACATTATGACGCACCACGTGGTGATCATTTGACATGAGCACCACTTTCACTGTCTGTGGATTATTCCGTCTGTTTGACCAGAGAAGCGGCACCAAAAAATATTTCAAATTCCTATTTGATGTTGGCACTTAAAAGAAGAAGGGAAAACATGTCTGTGAGTCTGGCAAGTGGAGAAGTGTTTTAGAATGAAATAACAGATTTGGGTTTTCAGCTCCAGAACATTACAGAGTAAATGAGGAGGCCAGAGACATGACTTTGCCTCATATATAAAGCTTTACCATGTTCTTTTAAATTATTAAATTGCACTCTGGTGATGATTGTGTTTCAATATTCGCAATGAGCGTTAGAACTACAGTCAAATTTCAAATTTTCAAATTTGATCAATTATTTGCTCCTTTTAAGACAAGCCAAAGTATTTGTTATTGACTCCAAATTATGTCAAATCTCTGTCAGGTTCATCACAAAATGCAATGCATTATGCAGAGAGCAAACCCATGGTAAGATTCATATCTTATCCAAGGCTGTTCAGTTTGCTGTAGTCAATGTACAGCTGGCTTTCTGTTTGAAGCCAGCAACGCTGAAACAGCGACAGTCAAATATACAGGATAAAATGTTTGTTTTATTTAGGTAGGTGTTACAACGTGATAAATTGTAAAACCTAAATAAAATGTGGATAGCACAACGATACTACCACATAAAACACCTACATTCATCAACCAGGAATTCAATACATTTACCGTTTTACTTCATCATCAGATGTGTGTAATAGATTAGTATAATAAGTATACTTAATCTATGACACAGTAGGCCTACATCACACAGTGTGAAAAGGGTGAATTGATGGATGATTAATACCATCAGTGATATTCAATGTGTTAATGTAATTAAAGATTAACAATACAATTTACAATTTACAATTTAGGCATTTAGCAGACGCTCTTAATCCAGAGCGACTTACATTAAGCAATAACAAAAGCATGGCATACATCACATATATAAAAATTATAGTTATCATGAATCATGCCTAGACTAAGACCGTAACAGTGGAGTATCTATGTAAACTATACATACTATACTATATAATATATTATACATGTGTACTATAAAGTGCTATGGCTACATAAAGTGCAATTCTAGAGCTGTCTACGTAAAAAGCTATAAGTCTGTTTAAAATACTATCTAAGTCTACATAATGTAAAAGATTAAAGTAGCAGGACAAGAAAGGTGTAATTGTGAAGGTCAATGACATGGTTAAGATAAGTGTTTACTAAATGTTTGGCAATAGGCCTAGTACTGTGATTCTAGGGTTTAAAATTTGTGTTAAAAGAAGTAAGCAAGGCACCCACGACATGTTTCACCCCCGAAACTTGTCGTGGGTGCATTGTTTACTTGATTTGCAAATACCTGACCTAATTATCACCTGAATAGCAGATGTAAATACAGCCATTAATCTATCTTCTAATAGCTGTAGAGCCTGGCCATCCGTCCAATCAGGTGGGCGTGACAATCTGGGGGGGGGGGGGGGGTCCTACAGTTGGTATAAAGGTTCACGGTTAAGTTGAGTTAGTTGTGTTCCATCATCCAGAGATCATTGTCTGTGCTGTTATCTTATTCACTGACGTGACTTGATCATCAAAAGGTTCACTTTGAAAAGCTCATGGTAAGATGCTACACTATCTCTTTCTAAATTGGGAATAGACTTTGTTTACTGTGTTTACTTGTAGGAGTTTTCTATCAAACTTGTTTAATATGATTAGAAACATTGTGCCATCCTTTTTTCCATCTTGTTCAAAACAAACTGAAACTAATAAGTGACTATTTACATTGTTGTTTGTTTGGGTTCATGCTGAGAGTTGCTCTGGATAAGAGTTTATTTTACGTGCATACAGCATACAATTGTGGATTCTAAATGACATCCATATGCTCTTGTGTTGTAGGCTGACCACATGGACTCCAGGCTGATTGTGACCATGGATCAGCACACCCCATGCTACACTAGTGGTATCGATGGTAGCTTTGAGTACCGTGATCTGGAGGCGGCAGAGACCCTCATGAGCTTCTGGTGTCAGCCAGAAGCCCCTCAGTTTTCGGCAGGCTCCTTCTCCTCATTTGCCACGGACTATGATGTAAAACATATGACATACAGTGGTATGCAGAGAGATGATGAGGCAGAGAGCGCTTTGGAAAAGGAAGCTATACTCACCATTGCGCGTTGGAAAAGGAAGCTATCCTCACCATTGCCAGTCTCACGTACTCAACTGAAGCCACAAAGGAAGACTAGGGTGTCAAGGAGGAAGGTGAAGTCCCCAGCATGGTTAAAGGACTATGTGTAGCGTTCAGACAGACGGTGACATGTTAGCCCATGTGGCTAAAATGGGAATTGTGCCATATTTGTTTTGTTCCAAACATGACATTATGAATTATTGTGTTGCTATCCAATTCTTCCATCGCTGCTTATGGCTATAGGGAAGATGCCATAACATAATAGCATGTCCTTCTGGCCCTCATATGTGTGTAGCACATGGATAGTTATATGGGTACAGGGTTTCTGGGAAGTTTCATTAAAAATGCAAGGACCCAGGATCAGGAGCACTGGCTGCAGCTAAAGTTTCCAAGTAGCCACTGTGGTCAGGTCAAACAGAGACCAGTGAAAGCAAGAGGTGAGCTGAGGCTGCCAAGGACGCAGCACCTCTGGTGTGATTTGATGGACATTGGCCAGGACAGATTTGCTTGGCGTTTCACAAAAATGCTATATATTGCATGTTCTCTCCCTGCACATTAACTTGTGGTGATCGACAAACAGCAAACATTGGAATGGACAGCAGTGGCTTGTACATATAATGGCTACTCTATGGTTTAGTGTGTCCTGAACAATTATACTTATACTAGAATACTATAGTACATTTTGAGGAGTTTTAATGGGAGCCTTGTTGATTTTAGTGATCTGCCTGTAGTTTTATATAGCAAATGCAATGTCAATCGGTGGTTTGTTGTGTACTATTTAGTGTACTATTATGCAAGCTGTGGTTTATAATAATGTTGGGATTGTCTCGGGTAACTGTGACTATCCTTAATTGCTAGATGTTTTTCTTTCATTGTATTTATTATTTCGTAATAAACATTCAAAGTCGAGAGATGGTTTGTGGTGTTTGCTTTATCAGATTTGTGCAGGATGAAACAAGATAGTGTGGTCATTATAAACACTGTATATCAAACAGTAATTTAAACATCTACAAAACAAACATTAAACTGTCCATTTCAATGGCGTTTTTAATGTTTGTTTAAGGAAAAACAAACTTAAACCTGTATATAGGAGGGGCCGGCGCCGCCAGAGAAATGGCAGGTCCGTACAGCGTTAAAAAGATCTCTCCCTGACACATCATCAGTGACCATATTTTATACTACATAAGTCATAACATCCTTTTCACATGGGGAAGTAATGCATTTGGAGTTCAGAGGGTAACCAAAAGTGAATTATGGCGACACCTATTGCCGGGAGGTTTACTTGGGACAGTACAACTGACGTGGCAAGTCACACTTCCGGGAATCCAGAAAGTGTGACCAAAGGGAATCGTAGTTCTTTTAAGGGTAGATGTAGTTTATAACTGGTTACTGACTACTAGTAGTTAGTTAGTAGGAGACAATTTGTCTGCTCTGGCACCGTACCAAGGCCGAATAACATGTTTTTCACCAGAGGGGCAGATAATGCAAGACGTCATGGAATGTTGCTAAATAAACATACAGGAGATATCTCACGGGGCAGAGACAGCAATGATATGAGCCTCAGTGGGATCAATGTGACGTGAAAAATAAGTCATAGGGCAATATGGCATATGTAACGATTCATATTATAGTGATTTAAGTCATTGGAAACATGTAAACAAAACCACAAAATAGTCCCAAAATTATCCATCAAGGACATGGAGAGGCTAACCATAGTTGTTATAGCTCAGTAGAGTTTCATGTCAAGTTTCAAGTGAGGAATATATAGTCTACTTCCACACGATAGTCAAAGCAAAGAGATGCAAAGTGTCAGATTTAATGATGGCTACACCATGTCAATTTGCCATTTTGGATATTTTTGACAAAATAATAATTGCATTTTTAACTAGTCAATTTTCGAATGTTTTTTTGGGTATTTTTTTCCACCTCCTACAAAATGTCTTGTAGCCTACAACTGTAATACAAAAAAAGTCAATTTATGTCAATAAACAGAAAGAAAAAAAAAGCCAAGTGACAACTGTGTAAGTCAACGCACATGAGCTGCAACTGGTCGCGGCCCTCATCAAGTCACCTTTCGCGCAATGTGGCCCTCGCCCCAAAATGAGTTAAATAAAACTGACTTTACGCAGTGTGAGCTTGTAGATTGTCTATTTTCAAATGGCCGTAATGTATATAGGGCTGAAGTGGTTAATGTGCTTTGTAATAATAATCAAAACATACAAAGAGTAACTAAAGCATGCTGCTTTGTTGTTGGTAAGTTCTTTAAACCCCCAAACACAACAACGATGGCTGTTGTGTTTGACTCTGAGCTCTGTATTGAGACCCAGGTAAAAGGGGTCGTACAGTCCAGACACGTTTCCTTTGAGAATCATTTCTCTAGAACAGGGGTGTCAAACTGGTGACCCTGACGGCTTTGTCTCTGCCCAGGTGTGGAATGTTGTCACTGACGGGCTCGTTAACAGTCTATTCAACCCAGGTAAAAGTGGTCGTACAGTCCAGACACGTTTCCTTTGAGAATCATTTCTATAATGTAATGCCCTCAGCCTCAAAGCTTGACATCATTGACGTCCTGTGTTCAGGGTTTGGTGAACAATAGAACAAGTTGTTGCAAATGAGCCACCATCATTGGTACAGATTGTTGCTTCCCCACAAAACAATGGAAGCACACCTTTAATGATGATAATGTGGTCATTCACAGGTGATCTGAGCTAGTCAATACCTAATAGGTGGCCATTAGCACATTTGATCACAGCAGTATGCGCAAATACATTGAAATGGAACAACCACAAACTGCAGAATCTTTACATGCAAAACTCCTTGTTTTACTGTGACAGTTTGAACTGTGAGTAGGTCCTACTAGGGGTCTAACGATACATTTTAACAGCGATGCGATAGTATCACGATACATGGTGTGTTTTGGACATTAAGGGGTTAATAACTAAAAATGCCCAAGGGATATCACTGGGCACCCTCTTGAATTCTTAAGAGGTGACCCCAAGCTACAAGAATCAATTGAAAAAAAAACATCTCATTGTAAATAGAATATCTAAACGCGTGAATCTTTTTACAATGACGTTATTTTTCAGAAAGGAAGCCATTGAGGGTTAAAATGGGTCTTAATGCTTCCAACTCGAGTAGAATTATTAATGTTTTGTACAATTTGTCCATGACAAAAAAATATATGATGTGGAGACAATAAAGACTATTATTATCATTATTATTGAAGGTGGTAACAGTCCATTTGCTCAGTAAAATATTTCGGGGGCATATTTAGAATGTTTGCAGGCTTGAGTATGTTGAATCTAGTTTGCATTAATGAGGATTTAGTTGACACAATGAAATAAAATGGCGATAGTATTCCGTGTGGGGCAGAAAGCCTGTCAGCCAGATTTGAGAGAGCAGCGCAGCTTTGTTGTTGCGAGGAAAGCGGTAAAATTAGACTTTCGTGGTTGTTTTCGTCTCAGATTTAGTCCGACGGAGCGTCACAGTATAACTCTATGGGGACATAAAAGCGACACAAAAGTAGGACCCGGAAGTATCTCAGGAGGCGGAGCTGATCGTCACAGCTAAAATACTGAATGCTAGGCTGAAACCAAAAAGGGCAGAGAGAGTCAGAGACAGCAGAAACCTGTCTATTCACTGCACATGAGAGGGGGAGTAGGTTCACATGAGAGTATAGTCTAGTCATTTAATTTAACCAGTGGAGACAATAGGCTTCATTGTGAAAGCTCCCCATTCAAAGTGATCCGTGATTTGAGTATCAAGCCATGTTTTCAAGCACATTTTATTTTATGTATCTACCACCAACGTTTTAACAACTTTAACTTTGGGGGACAAAAAAGAAATAACGGCAGAGAGAAAAATCTAGTACCTCTCTTCACACTTTACTGAGCGCACCTTTCTAATCTATAACTGGCTATAACAATATTGTTGTTATACTGTGGCTGATGGCACATTATGACGCACCACGTGGTGATCATTTGACATGAGCACCACTTTCACTGTCTGTGGATTATTCCGTCTGTTTGACCAGAGAAGCGGCACCAAAAAATATTTCAAATTCCTATTTGATGTTGGCACTTAAAAGAAGAAGGGAAAACATGTCTGTGAGTCTGGCAAGTGGAGAAGTGTTTTAGAATGAAATAACAGATTTGGGTTTTCAGCTCCAGAACATTACAGAGTAAATGAGGAGGCCAGAGACATGACTTTGCCTCATATATAAAGCTTTACCATGTTCTTTTAAATTATTAAATTGCACTCTGGTGATGATTGTGTTTCAATATTCGCAATGAGCGTTAGAACTACAGTCAAATTTCAATTTTTCAAATTTGATCAATTATTTGCTCCTTTTAAGACAAGCCAAAGTATTTGTTATTGACTCCAAATTATGTCAAATCTCTGTCAGGTTCATCACAAAATGCAATGCATTATGCAGAGAGCAAACCCATGGTAAGATTCATATCTTATCCAAGGCTGTTCAGTTTGCTGTAGTCAATGTACAGCTGGCTTTCTGTTTGAAGCCAGCAACGCTGAAACAGCGACAGTCAAATATACAGGATAAAATGTTTGTTTTATTTAGGTAGGTGTTACAACGTGATAAATTGTAAAACCTAAATAAAATGTGGATAGCACAACGATACTACCACATAAAACACCTACATTCATCAACCAGGAATTCAATACATTTACCGTTTTACTTCATCATCAGATGTGTGTAATAGATTAGTATAATAAGTATACTTAATCTATGACACAGTAGGCCTACATCACACAGTGTGAAAAGGGTGAATTGATGGATGATTAATACCATCAGTGATATTCAATGTGTTAATGTAATTAAAGATTAACAATACAATTTACAATTTACAATTTAGGCATTTAGCAGACGCTCTTAATCCAGAGCGACTTACATTAAGCAATAACAAAAGCATGGCATACATCACATATATAAAAAGTATAGTTATCATGAATCATGCCTAGACTAAGACCGTAACAGTGGAGTATCTATGTAAACTATACATACTATACTATATAATATATTATACATGTGTACTATAAAGTGCTATGGCTACATAAAGTGCAATTCTAGAGCTGTCTACGTAACAAGCTATAAGTCTGTTTAAAATACTATCTAAGTCTACATAATGTAAAAGATTAAAGTAGCAGGACAAGAAAGGTGTAATTGTGAAGGTCAATGACATGGTTAAGATAAGTGTTTACTAAATGTTTGGCAATAGGCCTAGTACTGTGATTCTAGGGTTTAAAATTTGTGTTAAAAGAAGTAAGCAAGGCACCCACGACATGTTTCACCCCCGAAACTTGTCGTGGGTGCATTGTTTACTTGATTTGCAAATACCTGACCTAATTATCACCTGAATAGCAGATGTAAATACAGCCATTAATCTATCTTCTAATAGCTGTAGAGCCTGGCCATCCGTCCAATCAGGTGGGCGTGACAATATGGGGGGGGGGGGTCCTACAGTTGGTATAAAGGTTCACGGTTTAGTTGAGTTAGTGTTCCATCATCCAGAGATCATTGTCTGTGCTGTTATCTTATTCACTGACGTGACTTGATCATCAAAAGGTTCACTTTGAAAAGCTCATGGTAAGATGCTACACTATCTCTTTCTAAATTGGGAATAGACTTTGTTTACTGTGTTTACTTGTAGGAGTTTTCTATCAAACTTGTTTAATATGATTAGAAACATTGTGCCATCCTTTTTTCCATCTTGTTCAAAACAAACTGAAACTAATAAGTGACTATTTACATTGTTGTTTGTTTGGGTTCATGCTGAGAGTTGCTCTGGATAAGAGTTTATTTTACGTGCATACAGCATACAATTGTGGATTCTAAATGACATCCATATGCTCTTGTGTTGTAGGCTGACCACATGGACTCCAGGCTGATTGTGACCATGGATCAGCACACCCCATGCTACACTAGTGGTATCGATGGTAGCTTTGAGTACCGTGATCTGGAGGCGGCAGAGACCCTCATGAGCTTCTGGTGTCAGCCAGAAGCCCCTCAGTTTTCGGCAGGCTCCTTCTCCTCATTTGCCACGGACTATGATGTAAAACATATGACATACAGTGGTATGCAGAGAGATGATGAGGCAGAGAGCGCTTTGGAAAAGGAAGCTATACTCACCATTGCGCGTTGGAAAAGGAAGCTATCCTCACCATTGCCAGTCTCACGTACTCAACTGAAGCCACAAAGGAAGACTAGGGTGTCAAGGAGGAAGGTGAAGTCCCCAGCATGGTTAAAGGACTATGTGTAGCGTTCAGACAGACGGTGACATGTTAGCCCATGTGGCTAAAATGGGAATTGTGCCATATTTGTTTTGTTCCAAACATGACATTATGAATTATTGTGTTGCTATCCAATTCTTCCATCGCTGCTTATGGCTATAGGGAAGATGCCATAACATAATAGCATGTCCTTCTGGCCCTCATATGTGTGTAGCACATGGATAGTTATATGGGTACAGGGTTTCTGGGAAGTTTCATTAAAAATGCAAGGACCCAGGATCAGGAGCACTGGCTGCAGCTAAAGTTTCCAAGTAGCCACTGTGGTCAGGTCAAACAGAGACCAGTGAAAGCAAGAGGTGAGCTGAGGCTGCCAAGGACGCAGCACCTCTGGTGTGATTTGATGGACATTGGCCAGGACAGATTTGCTTGGCGTTTCACAAAAATGCTATATATTGCATGTTCTCTCCCTGCACATTAACTTGTGGTGATCGACAAACAGCAAACATTGGAATGGACAGCAGTGGCTTGTACATATAATGGCTACTCTATGGTTTAGTGTGTCCTGAACAATTATACTTATACTAGAATACTATAGTACATTTTGAGGAGTTTTAATGGGAGCCTTGTTGATTTTAGTGATCTGCCTGTAGTTTTATATAGCAAATGCAATGTCAATCGGTGGTTTGTTGTGTACTATTTAGTGTACTATTATGCAAGCTGTGGTTTATAATAATGTTGGGATTGTCTCGGGTAACCGTGACTATCCTTAATTGCTAGATGTTTTTCTTTCATTGTATTTATTATTTCGTAATAAACATTCAAAGTCGAGAGATGGTTTGTGGTGTTTGCTTTATCAGATTTGTGCAGGATGAAACAAGATAGTGTGGTCATTATAAACACTGTATATCAAACAGTAATTTAAACATCTACAAAACAAACATTAAACTGTCCATTTCAATGGCGTTTTTAATGTTTGTTTAAGGAAAAACAAACTTAAACCTGTATATAGGAGGGGCCGGCGCCGCCAGAGAAATGGCAGGTCCGTACAGCGTTAAAAAGGCACAGGGCATATGATTTAAGTCATTGGAAACATGTAAACAAAACCACAAAATAGTCCCAAAATTATCCATCAAGGACATGGAGAGGCTAACCATAGTTGTTATAGCTCAGTAGAGTTTCATGTCAAGTTTCAAGTGAGGAATATATAGTCTACTTCCACACGATAGTCAAAGCAAAGAGATGCAAAGTGTCAGATTTAATGATGGCTACACCATGTCAATTTGCCATTTTGGATATTTTTGACAAAATAATAATTGCATTTTTAACTAGTCAATTTTCGAATGTTTTTTTGGGTATTTTTTTCCACCTCCTACAAAATGTCTTGTAGCCTACAACTGTAATACAAAAAAAGTCAATTTATGTCAATAAACAGAAAGAAAAAAAAAGCCAAGTGACAACTGTGTAAGTCAACGCACATGAGCTGCAACTGGTCGCGGCCCTCATCAAGTCACCTTTCGCGCAATGTGGCCCTCGCCCCAAAATGAGTTAAATAAAACTGACTTTACGCAGTGTGAGCTTGTAGATTGTCTATTTTCAAATGGCCGTAATGTATATAGGGCTGAAGTGGTTAATGTGCTTTGTAATAATAATCAAAACATACAAAGAGTAACTAAAGCATGCTGCTTTGTTGTTGGTAAGTTCTTTAAACCCCCAAACACAACAACGATGGCTGTTGTGTTTGACTCTGAGCTCTGTATTGAGACCCAGGTAAAAGGGGTCGTACAGTCCAGACACGTTTCCTTTGAGAATCATTTCTCTAGAACAGGGGTGTCAAACTGGTGACCCTGACGGCTTTGTCTCTGCCCAGGTGTGGAATGTTGTCACTGACGGGCTCGTTAACAGTCTATTCAACCCAGGTAAAAGTGGTCGTACAGTCCAGACACGTTTCCTTTGAGAATCATTTCTATAATGTAATGCCCTCAGCCTCAAAGCTTGACATCATTGACGTCCTGTGTTCAGGGTTTGGTGAACAATAGAACAAGTTGTTGCAAATGAGCCACCATCATTGGTACAGATTGTTGCTTCCCCACAAAACAATGGAAGCACACCTTTAATGATGATAATGTGGTCATTCACAGGTGATCTGAGCTAGTCAATACCTAATAGGTGGCCATTAGCACATTTGATCACAGCAGTATGCGCAAATACATTGAAATGGAACAACCACAAACTGCAGAATCTTTACATGCAAAACTCCTTGTTTTACTGTGACAGTTTGAACTGTGAGTAGGTCCTACTAGGGGTCTAACGATACATTTTAACAGCGATGCGATAGTATCACGATACATGGTGTGTTTTGGACATTAAGGGGTTAATAACTAAAAATGCCCAAGGGATATCACTGGGCACCCTCTTGAATTCTTAAGAGGTGACCCCAAGCTACAAGAATCAATTGAAAAAAAAACATCTCATTGTAAATAGAATATCTAAACGCGTGAATCTTTTTACAATGACGTTATTTTTCAGAAAGGAAGCCATTGAGGGTTAAAATGGGTCTTAATGCTTCCAACTCGAGTAGAATTATTAATGTTTTGTACAATTTGTCCATGACAAAAAAATATATGATGTGGAGACAATAAAGACTATTATTATCATTATTATTGAAGGTGGTAACAGTCCATTTGCTCAGTAAAATATTTCGGGGGCATATTTAGAATGTTTGCAGGCTTGAGTATGTTGAATCTAGTTTGCATTAATGAGGATTTAGTTGACACAATGAAATAAAATGGCGATAGTATTCCGTGTGGGGCAGAAAGCCTGTCAGCCAGATTTGAGAGAGCAGCGCAGCTTTGTTGTTGCGAGGAAAGCGGTAAAATTAGACTTTCGTGGTTGTTTTCGTCTCAGATTTAGTCCGACGGAGCGTCACAGTATAACTCTATGGGGACATAAAAGCGACACAAAAGTAGGACCCGGAAGTATCTCAGGAGGCGGAGCTGATCGTCACAGCTAAAATACTGAATGCTAGGCTGAAACCAAAAAGGGCAGAGAGAGTCAGAGACAGCAGAAACCTGTCTATTCACTGCACATGAGAGGGGGAGTAGGTTCACATGAGAGTATAGTCTAGTCATTTAATTTAACCAGTGGAGACAATAGGCTTCATTGTGAAAGCTCCCCATTCAAAGTGATCCGTGATTTGAGTATCAAGCCATGTTTTCAAGCACATTTTATTTTATGTATCTACCACCAACGTTTTAACAACTTTAACTTTGGGGGACAAAAAAGAAATAACGGCAGAGAGAAAAATCTAGTACCTCTCTTCACACTTTACTGAGCGCACCTTTCTAATCTATAACTGGCTATAACAATATTGTTGTTATACTGTGGCTGATGGCACATTATGACGCACCACGTGGTGATCATTTGACATGAGCACCACTTTCACTGTCTGTGGATTATTCCGTCTGTTTGACCAGAGAAGCGGCACCAAAAAATATTTCAAATTCCTATTTGATGTTGGCACTTAAAAGAAGAAGGGAAAACATGTCTGTGAGTCTGGCAAGTGGAGAAGTGTTTTAGAATGAAATAACAGATTTGGGTTTTCAGCTCCAGAACATTACAGAGTAAATGAGGAGGCCAGAGACATGACTTTGCCTCATATATAAAGCTTTACCATGTTCTTTTAAATTATTAAATTGCACTCTGGTGATGATTGTGTTTCAATATTCGCAATGAGCGTTAGAACTACAGTCAAATTTCAAATTTGATCAATTATTTGCTCCTTTTAAGACAAGCCAAAGTATTTGTTATTGACTCCAAATTATGTCAAATCTCTGTCAGGTTCATCACAAAATGCAATGCATTATGCAGAGAGCAAACCCATGGTAAGATTCATATCTTATCCAAGGCTGTTCAGTTTGCTGTAGTCAATGTACAGCTGGCTTTCTGTTTGAAGCCAGCAACGCTGAAACAGCGACAGTCAAATATACAGGATAAAATGTTTGTTTTATTTAGGTAGGTGTTACAACGTGATAAATTGTAAAACCTAAATAAAATGTGGATAGCACAACGATACTACCACATAAAACACCTACATTCATCAACCAGGAATTCAATACATTTACCGTTTTACTTCATCATCAGATGTGTGTAATAGATTAGTATAATAAGTATACTTAATCTATGACACAGTAGGCCTACATCACACAGTGTGAAAAGGGTGAATTGATGGATGATTAATACCATCAGTGATATTCAATGTGTTAATGTAATTAAAGATTAACAATACAATTTACAATTTACAATTTAGGCATTTAGCAGACGCTCTTAATCCAGAGCGACTTACATTAAGCAATAACAAAAGCATGGCATACATCACATATATAAAAAGTATAGTTATCATGAATCATGCCTAGACTAAGACCGTAACAGTGGAGTATCTATGTAAACTATACATACTATACTATATAATATATTATACATGTGTACTATAAAGTGCTATGGCTACATAAAGTGCAATTCTAGAGCTGTCTACGTAACAAGCTATAAGTCTGTTTAAAATACTATCTAAGTCTACATAATGTAAAAGATTAAAGTAGCAGGACAAGAAAGGTGTAATTGTGAAGGTCAATGACATGGTTAAGATAAGTGTTTACTAAATGTTTGGCAATAGGCCTAGTACTGTGATTCTAGGGTTTAAAATTTGTGTTAAAAGAAGTAAGCAAGGCACCCACGACATGTTTCACCCCCGAAACTTGTCGTGGGTGCATTGTTTACTTGATTTGCAAATACCTGACCTAATTATCACCTGAATAGCAGATGTAAATACAGCCATTAATCTATCTTCTAATAGCTGTAGAGCCTGGCCATCCGTCCAATCAGGTGGGCGTGACAATCTGGGGGGGGGGGTCCTACAGTTGGTATAAAGGTTCACGGTTAAGTTGAGTTAGTTGTGTTCCATCATCCAGAGATCATTGTCTGTGCTGTTATCTTATTCACTGACGTGACTTGATCATCAAAAGGTTCACTTTGAAAAGCTCATGGTAAGATGCTACACTATCTCTTTCTAAATTGGGAATAGACTTTGTTTACTGTGTTTACTTGTAGGAGTTTTCTATCAAACTTGTTTAATATGATTAGAAACATTGTGCCATCCTTTTTTCCATCTTGTTCAAAACAAACTGAAACTAATAAGTGACTATTTACATTGTTGTTTGTTTGGGTTCATGCTGAGAGTTGCTCTGGATAAGAGTTTATTTTACGTGCATACAGCATACAATTGTGGATTCTAAATGACATCCATATGCTCTTGTGTTGTAGGCTGACCACATGGACTCCAGGCTGATTGTGACCATGGATCAGCACACCCCATGCTACACTAGTGGTATCGATGGTAGCTTTGAGTACCGTGATCTGGAGGCGGCAGAGACCCTCATGAGCTTCTGGTGTCAGCCAGAAGCCCCTCAGTTTTCGGCAGGCTCCTTCTCCTCATTTGCCACGGACTATGATGTAAAACATATGACATACAGTGGTATGCAGAGAGATGATGAGGCAGAGAGCGCTTTGGAAAAGGAAGCTATACTCACCATTGCGCGTTGGAAAAGGAAGCTATCCTCACCATTGCCAGTCTCACGTACTCAACTGAAGCCACAAAGGAAGACTAGGGTGTCAAGGAGGAAGGTGAAGTCCCCAGCATGGTTAAAGGACTATGTGTAGCGTTCAGACAGACGGTGACATGTTAGCCCATGTGGCTAAAATGGGAATTGTGCCATATTTGTTTTGTTCCAAACATGACATTATGAATTATTGTGTTGCTATCCAATTCTTCCATCGCTGCTTATGGCTATAGGGAAGATGCCATAACATAATAGCATGTCCTTCTGGCCCTCATATGTGTGTAGCACATGGATAGTTATATGGGTACAGGGTTTCTGGGAAGTTTCATTAAAAATGCAAGGACCCAGGATCAGGAGCACTGGCTGCAGCTAAAGTTTCCAAGTAGCCACTGTGGTCAGGTCAAACAGAGACCAGTGAAAGCAAGAGGTGAGCTGAGGCTGCCAAGGACGCAGCACCTCTGGTGTGATTTGATGGACATTGGCCAGGACAGATTTGCTTGGCGTTTCACAAAAATGCTATATATTGCATGTTCTCTCCCTGCACATTAACTTGTGGTGATCGACAAACAGCAAACATTGGAATGGACAGCAGTGGCTTGTACATATAATGGCTACTCTATGGTTTAGTGTGTCCTGAACAATTATACTTATACTAGAATACTATAGTACATTTTGAGGAGTTTTAATGGGAGCCTTGTTGATTTTAGTGATCTGCCTGTAGTTTTATATAGCAAATGCAATGTCAATCGGTGGTTTGTTGTGTACTATTTAGTGTACTATTATGCAAGCTGTGGTTTATAATAATGTTGGGATTGTCTCGGGTAACCGTGACTATCCTTAATTGCTAGATGTTTTTCTTTCATTGTATTTATTATTTCGTAATAAACATTCAAAGTCGAGAGATGGTTTGTGGTGTTTGCTTTATCAGATTTGTGCAGGATGAAACAAGATAGTGTGGTCATTATAAACACTGTATATCAAACAGTAATTTAAACATCTACAAAACAAACATTAAACTGTCCATTTCAATGGCGTTTTTAATGTTTGTTTAAGGAAAAACAAACTTAAACCTGTATATAGGAGGGGCCGGCGCCGCCAGAGAAATGGCAGGTCCGTACAGCGTTAAAAAGATCTCTCCCTGACACATCATCAGTGACCATATTTTATACTACATAAGTCATAACATCCTTTTCACATGGGGAAGTAATGCATTTGGAGTTCAGAGGGTAACCAAAAGTGAATTATGGCGACACCTATTGCCGGGAGGTTTACTTGGGACAGTACAACTGACGTGGCAAGTCACACTTCCGGGAATCCAGAAAGTGTGACCAAAGGGAATCGTAGTTCTTTTAAGGGTAGATGTAGTTTATAACTGGTTACTGACTACTAGTAGTTAGTTAGTAGGAGACAATTTGTCTGCTCTGGCACCGTACCAAGGCCGAATAACATGTTTTTCACCAGAGGGGCAGATAATGCAAGACGTCATGGAATGTTGCTAAATAAACATACAGGAGATATCTCACGGGGCAGAGACAGCAATGATATGAGCCTCAGTGGGATCAATGTGACGTGAAAAATAAGTCATAGGGCAATATGGCATATGTAACGATTCATATTATAGCAGGACACAGGGCATATGATTTAAGTCATTGGAAACATGTAAACAAAACCACAAAATAGTCCCAAAATTATCCATCAAGGACATGGAGAGGCTAACCATAGTTGTTATAGCTCAGTAGAGTTTCATGTCAAGTTTCAAGTGAGGAATATATAGTCTACTTCCACACGATAGTCAAAGCAAAGAGATGCAAAGTGTCAGATTTAATGATGGCTACACCATGTCAATTTGCCATTTTGGATATTTTTGACAAAATAATAATTGCATTTTTAACTAGTCAATTTTCGAATGTTTTTTTGGGTATTTTTTTCCACCTCCTACAAAATGTCTTGTAGCCTACAACTGTAATACAAATAAAGTCAATTTATGTCAATAAACAGAAAGAAAAAAAAAGCCAAGTGACAACTGTGTAAGTCAACGCACATGAGCTGCAACTGGTCGCGGCCCTCATCAAGTCACCTTTCGCGCAATGTGGCCCTCGCCCCAAAATGAGTTAAATAAAACTGACTTTACGCAGTGTGAGCTTGTAGATTGTCTATTTTCAAATGGCCGTAATGTATATAGGGCTGAAGTGGTTAATGTGCTTTGTAATAATAATCAAAACATACAAAGAGTAACTAAAGCATGCTGCTTTGTTGTTGGTAAGTTCTTTAAACCCCCAAACACAACAACGATGGCTGTTGTGTTTGACTCTGAGCTCTGTATTGAGACCCAGGTAAAAGGGGTCGTACAGTCCAGACACGTTTCCTTTGAGAATCATTTCTCTAGAACAGGGGTGTCAAACTGGTGACCCTGACGGCTTTGTCTCTGCCCAGGTGTGGAATGTTGTCACTGACGGGCTCGTTAACAGTCTATTCAACCCAGGTAAAAGTGGTCGTACAGTCCAGACACGTTTCCTTTGAGAATCATTTCTATAATGTAATGCCCTCAGCCTCAAAGCTTGACATCATTGACGTCCTGTGTTCAGGGTTTGGTGAACAATAGAACAAGTTGTTGCAAATGAGCCACCATCATTGGTACAGATTGTTGCTTCCCCACAAAACAATGGAAGCACACCTTTAATGATGATAATGTGGTCATTCACAGGTGATCTGAGCTAGTCAATACCTAATAGGTGGCCATTAGCACATTTGATCACAGCAGTATGCGCAAATACATTGAAATGGAACAACCACAAACTGCAGAATCTTTACATGCAAAACTCCTTGTTTTACTGTGACAGTTTGAACTGTGAGTAGGTCCTACTAGGGGTCTAACGATACATTTTAACAGCGATGCGATAGTATCACGATACATGGTGTGTTTTGGACATTAAGGGGTTAATAACTAAAAATGCCCAAGGGATATCACTGGGCACCCTCTTGAATTCTTAAGAGGTGACCCCAAGCTACAAGAATCAATTGAAAAAAAAACATCTCATTGTAAATAGAATATCTAAACGCGTGAATCTTTTTACAATGACGTTATTTTTCAGAAAGGAAGCCATTGAGGGTTAAAATGGGTCTTAATGCTTCCAACTCGAGTAGAATTATTAATGTTTTGTACAATTTGTCCATGACAAAAAAATATATGATGTGGAGACAATAAAGACTATTATTATCATTATTATTGAAGGTGGTAACAGTCCATTTGCTCAGTAAAATATTTCGGGGGCATATTTAGAATGTTTGCAGGCTTGAGTATGTTGAATCTAGTTTGCATTAATGAGGATTTAGTTGACACAATGAAATAAAATGGCGATAGTATTCCGTGTGGGGCAGAAAGCCTGTCAGCCAGATTTGAGAGAGCAGCGCAGCTTTGTTGTTGCGAGGAAAGCGGTAAAATTAGACTTTCGTGGTTGTTTTCGTCTCAGATTTAGTCCGACGGAGCGTCACAGTATAACTCTATGGGGACATAAAAGCGACACAAAAGTAGGACCCGGAAGTATCTCAGGAGGCGGAGCTGATCGTCACAGCTAAAATACTGAATGCTAGGCTGAAACCAAAAAGGGCAGAGAGAGTCAGAGACAGCAGAAACCTGTCTATTCACTGCACATGAGAGGGGGAGTAGGTTCACATGAGAGTATAGTCTAGTAATTTAATTTAACCAGTGGAGACAATAGGCTTCATTGTGAAAGCTCCCCATTCAAAGTGATCCGTGATTTGAGTATCAAGCCATGTTTTCAAGCACATTTTATTTTATGTATCTACCACCAACGTTTTAACAACTTTAACTTTGGGGGACAAAAAAGAAATAACGGCAGAGAGAAAAATCTAGTACCTCTCTTCACACTTTACTGAGCGCACCTTTCTAATCTATAACTGGCTATAACAATATTGTTGTTATACTGTGGCTGATGGCACATTATGACGCACCACGTGGTGATCATTTGACATGAGCACCACTTTCACTGTCTGTGGATTATTCCGTCTGTTTGACCAGAGAAGCGGCACCAAAAAATATTTCAAATTCCTATTTGATGTTGGCACTTAAAAGAAGAAGGGAAAACATGTCTGTGAGTCTGGCAAGTGGAGAAGTGTTTTAGAATGAAATAACAGATTTGGGTTTTCAGCTCCAGAACATTACAGAGTAAATGAGGAGGCCAGAGACATGACTTTGCCTCATATATAAAGCTTTACCATGTTCTTTTAAATTATTAAATTGCACTCTGGTGATGATTGTGTTTCAATATTCGCAATGAGCGTTAGAACTACAGTCAAATTTCAAATTTTCAAATTTGATCAATTATTTGCTCCTTTTAAGACAAGCCAAAGTATTTGTTATTGACTCCAAATTATGTCAAATCTCTGTCAGGTTCATCACAAAATGCAATGCATTATGCAGAGAGCAAACCCATGGTAAGATTCATATCTTATCCAAGGCTGTTCAGTTTGCTGTAGTCAATGTACAGCTGGCTTTCTGTTTGAAGCCAGCAACGCTGAAACAGCGACAGTCAAATATACAGGATAAAATGTTTGTTTTATTTAGGTAGGTGTTACAACGTGATAAATTGTAAAACCTAAATAAAATGTGGATAGCACAACGATACTACCACATAAAACACCTACATTCATCAACCAGGAATTCAATACATTTACCGTTTTACTTCATCATCAGATGTGTGTAATAGATTAGTATAATAAGTATACTTAATCTATGACACAGTAGGCCTACATCACACAGTGTGAAAAGGGTGAATTGATGGATGATTAATACCATCAGTGATATTCAATGTGTTAATGTAATTAAAGATTAACAATACAATTTACAATTTACAATTTAGGCATTTAGCAGACGCTCTTAATCCAGAGCGACTTACATTAAGCAATAACAAAAGCATGGCATACATCACATATATAAAAAGTATAGTTATCATGAATCATGCCTAGACTAAGACCGTAACAGTGGAGTATCTATGTAAACTATACATACTATACTATATAATATATTATACATGTGTACTATAAAGTGCTATGGCTACATAAAGTGCAATTCTAGAGCTGTCTACGTAACAAGCTATAAGTCTGTTTAAAATACTATCTAAGTCTACATAATGTAAAAGATTAAAGTAGCAGGACAAGAAAGGTGTAATTGTGAAGGTCAATGACATGGTTAAGATAAGTGTTTACTAAATGTTTGGCAATAGGCCTAGTACTGTGATTCTAGGGTTTAAAATTTGTGTTAAAAGAAGTAAGCAAGGCACCCACGACATGTTTCACCCCCGAAACTTGTCGTGGGTGCATTGTTTACTTCATTTGCAAATACCTGACCTAATTATCACCTGAATAGCAGATGTAAATACAGCCATTAATCTATCTTCTAATAGCTGTAGAGCCTGGCCATCCGTCCAATCAGGTGGGCGTGACAATCTGGGGGGGGGGGGTCCTACAGTTGGTATAAAGGTTCACGGTTAAGTTGAGTTAGTTGTGTTCCATCATCCAGAGATCATTGTCTGTGCTGTTATCTTATTCACTGACGTGACTTGATCATCAAAAGGTTCACTTTGAAAAGCTCATGGTAAGATGCTACACTATCTCTTTCTAAATTGGGAATAGACTTTGTTTACTGTGTTTACTTGTAGGAGTTTTCTATCAAACTTGTTTAATATGATTAGAAACATTGTGCCATCCTTTTTTCCATCTTGTTCAAAACAAACTGAAACTAATAAGTGACTATTTACATTGTTGTTTGTTTGGGTTCATGCTGAGAGTTGCTCTGGATAAGAGTTTATTTTACGTGCATACAGCATACAATTGTGGATTCTAAATGACATCCATATGCTCTTGTGTTGTAGGCTGACCACATGGACTCCAGGCTGATTGTGACCATGGATCAGCACACCCCATGCTACACTAGTGGTATCGATGGTAGCTTTGAGTACCGTGATCTGGAGGCGGCAGAGACCCTCATGAGCTTCTGGTGTCAGCCAGAAGCCCCTCAGTTTTCGGCAGGCTCCTTCTCCTCATTTGCCACGGACTATGATGTAAAACATATGACATACAGTGGTATGCAGAGAGATGATGAGGCAGAGAGCGCTTTGGAAAAGGAAGCTATACTCACCATTGCGCGTTGGAAAAGGAAGCTATCCTCACCATTGCCAGTCTCACGTACTCAACTGAAGCCACAAAGGAAGACTAGGGTGTCAAGGAGGAAGGTGAAGTCCCCAGCATGGTTAAAGGACTATGTGTAGCGTTCAGACAGACGGTGACATGTTAGCCCATGTGGCTAAAATGGGAATTGTGCCATATTTGTTTTGTTCCAAACATGACATTATGAATTATTGTGTTGCTATCCAATTCTTCCATCGCTGCTTATGGCTATAGGGAAGATGCCATAACATAATAGCATGTCCTTCTGGCCCTCATATGTGTGTAGCACATGGATAGTTATATGGGTACAGGGTTTCTGGGAAGTTTCATTAAAAATGCAAGGACCCAGGATCAGGAGCACTGGCTGCAGCTAAAGTTTCCAAGTAGCCACTGTGGTCAGGTCAAACAGAGACCAGTGAAAGCAAGAGGTGAGCTGAGGCTGCCAAGGACGCAGCACCTCTGGTGTGATTTGATGGACATTGGCCAGGACAGATTTGCTTGGCGTTTCACAAAAATGCTATATATTGCATGTTCTCTCCCTGCACATTAACTTGTGGTGATCGACAAACAGCAAACATTGGAATGGACAGCAGTGGCTTGTACATATAATGGCTACTCTATGGTTTAGTGTGTCCTGAACAATTATACTTATACTAGAATACTATAGTACATTTTGAGGAGTTTTAATGGGAGCCTTGTTGATTTTAGTGATCTGCCTGTAGTTTTATATAGCAAATGCAATGTCAATCGGTGGTTTGTTGTGTACTATTTAGTGTACTATTATGCAAGCTGTGGTTTATAATAATGTTGGGATTGTCTCGGGTAACCGTGACTATCCTTAATTGCTAGATGTTTTTCTTTCATTGTATTTATTATTTCGTAATAAACATTCAAAGTCGAGAGATGGTTTGTGGTGTTTGCTTTATCAGATTTGTGCAGGATGAAACAAGATAGTGTGGTCATTATAAACACTGTATATCAAACAGTAATTTAAACATCTACAAAACAAACATTAAACTGTCCATTTCAATGGCGTTTTTAATGTTTGTTTAAGGAAAAACAAACTTAAACCTGTATATAGGAGGGGCCGGCGCCGCCAGAGAAATGGCAGGTCCGTACAGCGTTAAAAAGATCTCTCCCTGACACATCATCAGTGACCATATTTTATACTACATAAGTCATAACATCCTTTTCACATGGGGAAGTAATGCATTTGGAGTTCAGAGGGTAACCAAAAGTGAATTATGGCGACACCTATTGCCGGGAGGTTTACTTGGGACAGTACAACTGACGTGGCAAGTCACACTTCCGGGAATCCAGAAAGTGTGACCAAAGGGAATCGTAGTTCTTTTAAGGGTAGATGTAGTTTATAACTGGTTACTGACTACTAGTAGTTAGTTAGTAGGAGACAATTTGTCTGCTCTGGCACCGTACCAAGGCCGAATAACATGTTTTTCACCAGAGGGGCAGATAATGCAAGACGTCATGGAATGTTGCTAAATAAACATACAGGAGATATCTCACGGGGCAGAGACAGCAATGATATGAGCCTCAGTGGGATCAATGTGACGTGAAAAATAAGTCATAGGGCAATATGGCATATGTAACGATTCATATTATAGCAGGACACAGGGCATATGATTTAAGTCATTGGAAACATGTAAACAAAACCACAAAATAGTCCCAAAATTATCCATCAAGGACATGGAGAGGCTAACCATAGTTGTTATAGCTCAGTAGAGTTTCATGTCAAGTTTCAAGTGAGGAATATATAGTCTACTTCCACACGATAGTCAAAGCAAAGAGATGCAAAGTGTCAGATTTAATGATGGCTACACCATGTCAATTTGCCATTTTGGATATTTTTGACAAAATAATAATTGCATTTTTAACTAGTCAATTTTCGAATGTTTTTTTGGGTATTTTTTTCCACCTCCTACAAAATGTCTTGTAGCCTACAACTGTAATACAAATAAAGTCAATTTATGTCAATAAACAGAAAGAAAAAAAAAGCCAAGTGACAACTGTGTAAGTCAACGCACATGAGCTGCAACTGGTCGCGGCCCTCATCAAGTCACCTTTCGCGCAATGTGGCCCTCGCCCCAAAATGAGTTAAATAAAACTGA
This sequence comes from Electrona antarctica, assembly GCF_951216825.1. Classification (NCBI taxonomy): domain Eukaryota; kingdom Metazoa; phylum Chordata; class Actinopteri; order Myctophiformes; family Myctophidae; genus Electrona; species Electrona antarctica. Next base: position 36,088,084 of record NC_136806.1, read on the forward strand.
CTTTACGCAGTGTGAGCTTGTAGATTGTCTATTTTCAAATGGCCGTAATGTATATAGGGCTGAAGTGGTTAATGTGCTTTGTAATAATAATCAAAACATACAAAGAGTAACTAAAGCATGCTGCTTTGTTGTTGGTAAGTTCTTTAAAACCCCAAACACAACAACGATGGCTGTTGTGTTTGACTCTGAGCTCTGTATTGAGACCCAGGTAAAAGGGGTCGTACAGTCCAGACACGTTTCCTTTGAGAATCATTTCTCTAGAACAGGGGTGTCAAACTGGTGACCCTGACGGCTTTGTCTCTGCCCAGGTGTGGAATGTTGTCACTGACGGGCTCGTTAACAGTCTATTCAACCCAGGTAAAAGTGGTCGTACAGTCCAGACACGTTTCCTTTGAGAATCATTTCTATAATGTAATGCCCTCAGCCTCAAAGCTTGACATCATTGACGTCCTGTGTTCAGGGTTTGGTGAACAATAGAACAAGTTGTTGCAAATGAGCCACCATCATTGGTACAGATTGTTGCTTCCCCACAAAACAATGGAAGCACACCTTTAATGATGATAATGTGGTCATTCACAGGTGATCTGAGCTAGTCAATACCTAATAGGTGGCCATTAGCACATTTGATCACAGCAGTATGCGCAAATACATTGAAATGGAACAACCACAAACTGCAGAATCTTTACATGCAAAACTCCTTGTTTTACTGTGACAGTTTGAACTGTGAGTAGGTCCTACTAGGGGTCTAACGATACATTTTAACAGCGATGCGATAGTATCACGATACATGGTGTGTTTTGGACATTAAGGGGTTAATAACTAAAAATGCCCAAGGGATATCACTGGGCACCCTCTTGAATTCTTAAGAGGTGACCCCAAGCTACAAGAATCAATTGAAAAAAAAACATCTCATTGTAAATAGAATATCTAAACGCGTGAATCTTTTTACAATGACGTTATTTTTCAGAAAGGAAGCCATTGAGGGTTAAAATGGGTCTTAATGCTTCCAACTCGAGTAGAATTATTAATGTTTTGTACAATTTGTCCATGACAAAAAAATATATGATGTGGAGACAATAAAGACTATTATTATCATTATTATTGAAGGTGGTAACAGTCCATTTGCTCAGTAAAATATTTCGGGGGCATATTTAGAATGTTTGCAGGCTTGAGTATGTTGAATCTAGTTTGCATTAATGAGGATTTAGTTGACACAATGAAATAAAATGGCGATAGTATTCCGTGTGGGGCAGAAAGCCTGTCAGCCAGATTTGAGAGAGCAGCGCAGCTTTGTTGTTACGAGGAAAGCGGTAAAATTAGACTTTCGTGGTTGTTTTCGTCTCAGATTTAGTCCGACGGAGCGTCACAGTATAACTCTATGGGGACATAAAAGCGACACAAAAGTAGGACCCGGAAGTATCTCAGGAGGCGGAGCTGATCGTCACAGCTAAAATACTGAATGCTAGGCTGAAACCAAAAAGGGCAGAGAGAGTCAGAGACAGCAGAAACCTGTCTATTCACTGCACATGAGAGGGGGAGTAGGTTCACATGAGAGTATAGTCTAGTCATTTAATTTAACCAGTGGAGACTGGTATTTGATGTTGGCACTTAAAAGAAGAAGGGAAAACATGTCTGTGAGTCTGGCAAGTGGAGAAGTGTTTTAGAATGAAATAACAGATTTGGGTTTTCAGCTCCAGAACATTACAGAGTAAATGAGGAGGCCAGAGACATGACTTTGCCTCATATATAAAGCTTTACCATGTTCTTTTAAATTATTAAATTGCACTCTGGTGATGATTGTGTTTCAATATTCGCAATGAGCGTTAGAACTACAGTCAAATTTCAAATTTTCAAATTTGATCAATTATTTGCTCCTTTTAAGACAAGCCAAAGTATTTGTTATTGACTCCAAATTATGTCAAATCTCTGTCAGGTTCATCACAAAATGCAATGCATTATGCAGAGAGCAAACCCATGGTAAGATTCATATCTTATCCAAGGCTGTTCAGTTTGCTGTAGTCAATGTACAGCTGGCTTTCTGTTTGAAGCCAGCAACGCTGAAACAGCGACAGTCAAATATACAGGATAAAATGTTTGTTTTATTTAGGTAGGTGTTACAACGTGATAAATTGTAAAACCTAAATAAAATGTGGATAGCACAACGATACTACCACATAAAACACCTACATTCATCAACCAGGAATTCAATACATTTACCGTTTTACTTCATCATCAGATGTGTGTAATAGATTAGTATAATAAGTATACTTAATCTATGACACAGTAGGCCTACATCACACAGTGTGAAAAGGGTGAATTGATGGATGATTAATACCATCAGTGATATTCAATGTGTTAATGTAATTAAAGATTAACAATACAATTTACAATTTACAATTTAGGCATTTAGCAGACGCTCTTAATCCAGAGCGACTTACATTAAGCAATAACAAAAGCATGGCATACATCACATATATAAAAAGTATAGTTATCATGAATCATGCCTAGACTAAGACCGTAACAGTGGAGTATCTATGTAAACTATACATACTATACTATATAATATATTATACATGTGTACTATAAAGTGCTATGGCTACATAAAGTGCAATTCTAGAGCTGTCTACGTAACAAGCTATAAGTCTGTTTAAAATACTATCTAAGTCTACATAATGTAAAAGATTAAAGTAGCAGGACAAGAAAGGTGTAATTGTGAAGGTCAATGACATGGTTAAGATAAGTGTTTACTAAATGTTTGGCAATAGGCCTAGTACTGTGATTCTAGGGTTTAAAATGTGTGTTAAAAGAAGTAAGCAAGGCACCCACGACATGTTTCACCCCCGAAACTTGTCGTGGGTGCATTGTTTACTTGATTTGCAAATACCTGACCTAATTATCACCTGAATAGCAGATGTAAATACAGCCATTAATCTATCTTCTAATAGCTGTAGAGCCTGGCCATCCGTCCAATCAGGTGGGCGTGACAATCTGGGGGGGGGGGGGGTCCTACAGTTGGTATAAAGGTTCACGGTTAAGTTGAGTTAGTTGTGTTCCATCATCCAGAGATCATTGTCTGTGCTGTTATCTTATTCACTGACGTGACTTGATCATCAAAAGGTTCACTTTGAAAAGCTCATGGTAAGATGCTACACTATCTCTTTCTAAATTGGGAATAGACTTTGTTTACTGTGTTTACTTGTAGGAGTTTTCTATCAAACTTGTTTAATATGATTAGAAACATTGTGCCATCCTTTTTTCCATCTTGTTCAAAACAAACTGAAACTAATAAGTGACTATTTACATTGTTGTTTGTTTGGGTTCATGCTGAGAGTTGCTCTGGATAAGAGTTTATTTTACGTGCATACAGCATACAATTGTGGATTCTAAATGACATCCATATGCTCTTGTGTTGTAGGCTGACCACATGGACTCCAGGCTGATTGTGACCATGGATCAGCACACCCCATGCTACACTAGTGGTATCGATGGTAGCTTTGAGTACCGTGATCTGGAGGCGGCAGAGACCCTCATGAGCTTCTGGTGTCAGCCAGAAGCCCCTCAGTTTTCGGCAGGCTCCTTCTCCTCATTTGCCACGGACTATGATGTAAAACATATGACATACAGTGGTATGCAGAGAGATGATGAGGCAGAGAGCGCTTTGGAAAAGGAAGCTATACTCACCATTGCGCGTTGGAAAAGGAAGCTATCCTCACCATTGCCAGTCTCACGTACTCAACTGAAGCCACAAAGGAAGACTAGGGTGTCAAGGAGGAAGGTGAAGTCCCCAGCATGGTTAAAGGACTATGTGTAGCGTTCAGACAGACGGTGACATGTTAGCCCATGTGGCTAAAATGGGAATTGTGCCATATTTGTTTTGTTCCAAACATGACATTATGAATTATTGTGTTGCTATCCAATTCTTCCATCGCTGCTTATGGCTATAGGGAAGATGCCATAACATAATAGCATGTCCTTCTGGCCCTCATATGTGTGTAGCACATGGATAGTTATATGGGTACAGGGTTTCTGGGAAGTTTCATTAAAAATGCAAGGACCCAGGATCAGGAGCACTGGCTGCAGCTAAAGTTTCCAAGTAGCCACTGTGGTCAGGTCAAACAGAGACCAGTGAAAGCAAGAGGTGAGCTGAGGCTGCCAAGGACGCAGCACCTCTGGTGTGATTTGATGGACATTGGCCAGGACAGATTTGCTTGGCGTTTCACAAAAATGCTATATATTGCATGTTCTCTCCCTGCACATTAACTTGTGGTGATCGACAAACAGCAAACATTGGAATGGACAGCAGTGGCTTGTACATATAATGGCTACTCTATGGTTTAGTGTGTCCTGAACAATTATACTTATACTAGAATACTATAGTACATTTTGAGGAGTTTTAATGGGAGCCTTGTTGATTTTAGTGATCTGCCTGTAGTTTTATATAGCAAATGCAATGTCAATCGGTGGTTTGTTGTGTACTATTTAGTGTACTATTATGCAAGCTGTGGTTTATAATAATGTTGGGATTGTCTCGGGTAACCGTGACTATCCTTAATTGCTAGATGTTTTTCTTTCATTGTATTTATTATTTCGTAATAAACATTCAAAGTCGAGAGATGGTTTGTGGTGTTTGCTTTATCAGATTTGTGCAGGATGAAACAAGATAGTGTGGTCATTATAAACACTGTATATCAAACAGTAATTTAAACATCTACAAAACAAACATTAAACTGTCCATTTCAATGGCGTTTTTAATGTTTGTTTAAGGAAAAACAAACTTAAACCTGTATATAGGAGGGGCCGGCGCCGCCAGAGAAATGGCAGGTCCGTACAGCGTTAAAAAGATCTCTCCCTGACACATCATCAGTGACCATATTTTATACTACATAAGTCATAACATCCTTTTCACATGGGGAAGTAATGCATTTGGAGTTCAGAGGGTAACCAAAAGTGAATTATGGCGACACCTATTGCCGGGAGGTTTACTTGGGACAGTACAACTGACGTGGCAAGTCACACTTCCGGGAATCCAGAAAGTGTGACCAAAGGGAATCGTAGTTCTTTTAAGGGTAGATGTAGTTTATAACTGGTTACTGACTACTAGTAGTTAGTTAGTAGGAGACAATTTGTCTGCTCTGGCACCGTACCAAGGCCGAATAACATGTTTTTCACCAGAGGGGCAGATAATGCAAGACGTCATGGAATGTTGCTAAATAAACATACAGGAGATATCTCACGGGGCAGAGACAGCAATGATATGAGCCTCAGTGGGATCAATGTGACGTGAAAAATAAGTCATAGGGCAATATGGCATATGTAACGATTCATATTATAGCAGGACACAGGGCATATGATTTAAGTCATTGGAAACATGTAAACAAAACCACAAAATAGTCCCAAAATTATCCATCAAGGACATGGAGAGGCTAACCATAGTTGTTATAGCTCAGTAGAGTTTCATGTCAAGTTTCAAGTGAGGAATATATAGTCTACTTCCACACGATAGTCAAAGCAAAGAGATGCAAAGTGTCAGATTTAATGATGGCTACACCATGTCAATTTGCCATTTTGGATATTTTTGACAAAATAATAATTGCATTTTTAACTAGTCAATTTTCGAATGTTTTTTTGGGTATTTTTTTCCACCTCCTACAAAATGTCTTGTAGCCTACAACTGTAATACAAATAAAGTCAATTTATGTCAATAAACAGAAAGAAAAAAAAAGCCAAGTGACAACTGTGTAAGTCAACGCACATGAGCTGCAACTGGTCGCGGCCCTCATCAAGTCACCTTTCGCGCAATGTGGCCCTCGCCCCAAAATGAGTTAAATAAAACTGACTTTACGCAGTGTGAGCTTGTAGATTGTCTATTTTCAAATGGCCGTAATGTATATAGGGCTGAAGTGGTTAATGTGCTTTGTAATAATAATCAAAACATACAAAGAGTAACTAAAGCATGCTGCTTTGTTGTTGGTAAGTTCTTTAAACCCCCAAACACAACAACGATGGCTGTTGTGTTTGACTCTGAGCTCTGTATTGAGACCCAGGTAAAAGGGGTCGTACAGTCCAGACACGTTTCCTTTGAGAATCATTTCTCTAGAACAGGGGTGTCAAACTGGTGACCCTGACGGCTTTGTCTCTGCCCAGGTGTGGAATGTTGTCACTGACGGGCTCGTTAACAGTCTATTCAACCCAGGTAAAAGTGGTCGTACAGTCCAGACACGTTTCCTTTGAGAATCATTTCTATAATGTAATGCCCTCAGCCTCAAAGCTTGACATCATTGACGTCCTGTGTTCAGGGTTTGGTGAACAATAGAACAAGTTGTTGCAAATGAGCCACCATCATTGGTACAGATTGTTGCTTCCCCACAAAACAATGGAAGCACACCTTTAATGATGATAATGTGGTCATTCACAGGTGATCTGAGCTAGTCAATACCTAATAGGTGGCCATTAGCACATTTGATCACAGCAGTATGCGCAAATACATTGAAATGGAACAACCACAAACTGCAGAATCTTTACATGCAAAACTCCTTGTTTTACTGTGACAGTTTGAACTGTGAGTAGGTCCTACTAGGGGTCTAACGATACATTTTAACAGCGATGCGATAGTATCACGATACATGGTGTGTTTTGGACATTAAGGGGTTAATAACTAAAAATGCCCAAGGGATATCACTGGGCACCCTCTTGAATTCTTAAGAGGTGACCCCAAGCTACAAGAATCAATTGAAAAAAAAACATCTCATTGTAAATAGAATATCTAAACGCGTGAATCTTTTTACAATGACGTTATTTTTCAGAAAGGAAGCCATTGAGGGTTAAAATGGGTCTTAATGCTTCCAACTCGAGTAGAATTATTAATGTTTTGTACAATTTGTCCATGACAAAAAAATATATGATGTGGAGACAATAAAGACTATTATTATCATTATTATTGAAGGTGGTAACAGTCCATTTGCTCAGTAAAATATTTCGGGGGCATATTTAGAATGTTTGCAGGCTTGAGTATGTTGAATCTAGTTTGCATTAATGAGGATTTAGTTGACACAATGAAATAAAATGGCGATAGTATTCCGTGTGGGGCAGAAAGCCTGTCAGCCAGATTTGAGAGAGCAGCGCAGCTTTGTTGTTACGAGGAAAGCGGTAAAATTAGACTTTCGTGGTTGTTTTCGTCTCAGATTTAGTCCGACGGAGCGTCACAGTATAACTCTATGGGGACATAAAAGCGACACAAAAGTAGGACCCGGAAGTATCTCAGGAGGCGGAGCTGATCGTCACAGCTAAAATACTGAATGCTAGGCTGAAACCAAAAAGGGCAGAGAGAGTCAGAGACAGCAGAAACCTGTCTATTCACTGCACATGAGAGGGGGAGTAGGTTCACATGAGAGTATAGTCTAGTCATTTAATTTAACCAGTGGAGACTGGTATTTGATGTTGGCACTTAAAAGAAGAAGGGAAAACATGTCTGTGAGTCTGGCAAGTGGAGAAGTGTTTTAGAATGAAATAACAGATTTGGGTTTTCAGCTCCAGAACATTACAGAGTAAATGAGGAGGCCAGAGACATGACTTTGCCTCATATATAAAGCTTTACCATGTTCTTTTAAATTATTAAATTGCACTCTGGTGATGATTGTGTTTCAATATTCGCAATGAGCGTTAGAACTACAGTCAAATTTCAATTTTTCAAATTTGATCAATTATTTGCTCCTTTTAAGACAAGCCAAAGTATTTGTTATTGACTCCAAATTATGTCAAATCTCTGTCAGGTTCATCACAAAATGCAATGCATTATGCAGAGAGCAAACCCATGGTAAGATTCATATCTTATCCAAGGCTGTTCAGTTTGCTGTAGTCAATGTACAGCTGGCTTTCTGTTTGAAGCCAGCAACGCTGAAACAGCGACAGTCAAATATACAGGATAAAATGTTTGTTTTATTTAGGTAGGTGTTACAACGTGATAAATTGTAAAACCTAAATAAAATGTGGATAGCACAACGATACTACCACATAAAACACCTACATTCATCAACCAGGAATTCAATACATTTACCGTTTTACTTCATCATCAGATGTGTGTAATAGATTAGTATAATAAGTATACTTAATCTATGACACAGTAGGCCTACATCACACAGTGTGAAAAGGGTGAATTGATGGATGATTAATACCATCAGTGATATTCAATGTGTTAATGTAATTAAAGATTAACAATACAATTTACAATTTACAATTTAGGCATTTAGCAGACGCTCTTAATCCAGAGCGACTTACATTAAGCAATAACAAAAGCATGGCATACATCACATATATAAAAAGTATAGTTATCATGAATCATGCCTAGACTAAGACCGTAACAGTGGAGTATCTATGTAAACTATACATACTATACTATATAATATATTATACATGTGTACTATAAAGTGCTATGGCTACATAAAGTGCAATTCTAGAGCTGTCTACGTAACAAGCTATAAGTCTGTTTAAAATACTATCTAAGTCTACATAATGTAAAAGATTAAAGTAGCAGGACAAGAAAGGTGTAATTGTGAAGGTCAATGACATGGTTAAGATAAGTGTTTACTAAATGTTTGGCAATAGGCCTAGTACTGTGATTCTAGGGTTTAAAATTTGTGTTAAAAGAAGTAAGCAAGGCACCCACGACATGTTTCACCCCCGAAACTTGTCGTGGGTGCATTGTTTACTTGATTTGCAAATACCTGACCTAATTATCACCTGAATAGCAGATGTAAATACAGCCATTAATCTATCTTCTAATAGCTGTAGAGCCTGGCCATCCGTCCAATCAGGTGGGCGTGACAATCTGGGGGGGGGGGGTCCTACAGTTGGTATAAAGGTTCACGGTTAAGTTGAGTTAGTTGTGTTCCATCATCCAGAGATCATTGTCTGTGCTGTTATCTTATTCACTGACGTGACTTGATCATCAAAAGGTTCACTTTGAAAAGCTCATGGTAAGATGCTACACTATCTCTTTCTAAATTGGGAATAGACTTTGTTTACTGTGTTTACTTGTAGGAGTTTTCTATCAAACTTGTTTAATATGATTAGAAACATTGTGCCATCCTTTTTTCCATCTTGTTCAAAACAAACTGAAACTAATAAGTGACTATTTACATTGTTGTTTGTTTGGGTTCATGCTGAGAGTTGCTCTGGATAAGAGTTTATTTTACGTGCATACAGCATACAATTGTGGATTCTAAATGACATCCATATGCTCTTGTGTTGTAGGCTGACCACATGGACTCCAGGCTGATTGTGACCATGGATCAGCACACCCCATGCTACACTAGTGGTATCGATGGTAGCTTTGAGTACCGTGATCTGGAGGCGGCAGAGACCCTCATGAGCTTCTGGTGTCAGCCAGAAGCCCCTCAGTTTTCGGCAGGCTCCTTCTCCTCATTTGCCACGGACTATGATGTAAAACATATGACATACAGTGGTATGCAGAGAGATGATGAGGCAGAGAGCGCTTTGGAAAAGGAAGCTATACTCACCATTGCGCGTTGGAAAAGGAAGCTATCCTCACCATTGCCAGTCTCACGTACTCAACTGAAGCCACAAAGGAAGACTAGGGTGTCAAGGAGGAAGGTGAAGTCCCCAGCATGGTTAAAGGACTATGTGTAGCGTTCAGACAGACGGTGACATGTTAGCCCATGTGGCTAAAATGGGAATTGTGCCATATTTGTTTTGTTCCAAACATGACATTATGAATTATTGTGTTGCTATCCAATTCTTCCATCGCTGCTTATGGCTATAGGGAAGATGCCATAACATAATAGCATGTCCTTCTGGCCCTCATATGTGTGTAGCACATGGATAGTTATATGGGTACAGGGTTTCTGGGAAGTTTCATTAAAAATGCAAGGACCCAGGATCAGGAGCACTGGCTGCAGCTAAAGTTTCCAAGTAGCCACTGTGGTCAGGTCAAACAGAGACCAGTGAAAGCAAGAGGTGAGCTGAGGCTGCCAAGGACGCAGCACCTCTGGTGTGATTTGATGGACATTGGCCAGGACAGATTTGCTTGGCGTTTCACAAAAATGCTATATATTGCATGTTCTCTCCCTGCACATTAACTTGTGGTGATCGACAAACAGCAAACATTGGAATGGACAGCAGTGGCTTGTACATATAATGGCTACTCTATGGTTTAGTGTGTCCTGAACAATTATACTTATACTAGAATACTATAGTACATTTTGAGGAGTTTTAATGGGAGCCTTGTTGATTTTAGTGATCTGCCTGTAGTTTTATATAGCAAATGCAATGTCAATCGGTGGTTTGTTGTGTACTATTTAGTGTACTATTATGCAAGCTGTGGTTTATAATAATGTTGGGATTGTCTCGGGTAACCGTGACTATCCTTAATTGCTAGATGTTTTTCTTTCATTGTATTTATTATTTCGTAATAAACATTCAAAGTCGAGAGATGGTTTGTGGTGTTTGCTTTATCAGATTTGTGCAGGATGAAACAAGATAGTGTGGTCATTATAAACACTGTATATCAAACAGTAATTTAAACATCTACAAAACAAACATTAAACTGTCCATTTCAATGGCGTTTTTAATGTTTGTTTAAGGAAAAACAAACTTAAACCTGTATATAGGAGGGGCCGGCGCCGCCAGAGAAATGGCAGGTCCGTACAGCGTTAAAAAGATCTCTCCCTGACACATCATCAGTGACCATATTTTATACTACATAAGTCATAACATCCTTTTCACATGGGGAAGTAATGCATTTGGAGTTCAGAGGGTAACCAAAAGTGAATTATGGCGACACCTATTGCCGGGAGGTTTACTTGGGACAGTACAACTGACGTGGCAAGTCACACTTCCGGGAATCCAGAAAGTGTGACCAAAGGGAATCGTAGTTCTTTTAAGGGTAGATGTAGTTTATAACTGGTTACTGACTACTAGTAGTTAGTTAGTAGGAGACAATTTGTCTGCTCTGGCACCGTACCAAGGCCGAATAACATGTTTTTCACCAGAGGGGCAGATAATGCAAGACGTCATGGAATGTTGCTAAATAAACATACAGGAGATATCTCACGGGGCAGAGACAGCAATGATATGAGCCTCAGTGGGATCAATGTGACGTGAAAAATAAGTCATAGGGCAATATGGCATATGTAACGATTCATATTATAGCAGGACACAGGGCATATGATTTAAGTCATTGGAAACATGTAAACAAAACCACAAAATAGTCCCAAAATTATCCATCAAGGACATGGAGAGGCTAACCATAGTTGTTATAGCTCAGTAGAGTTTCATGTCAAGTTTCAAGTGAGGAATATATAGTCTACTTCCACACGATAGTCAAAGCAAAGAGATGCAAAGTGTCAGATTTAATGATGGCTACACCATGTCAATTTGCCATTTTGGATATTTTTGACAAAATAATAATTGCATTTTTAACTAGTCAATTTTCGAATGTTTTTTTGGGTATTTTTTTCCACCTCCTACAAAATGTCTTGTAGCCTACAACTGTAATACAAATAAAGTCAATTTATGTCAATAAACAGAAAGAAAAAAAAAGCCAAGTGACAACTGTGTAAGTCAACGCACATGAGCTGCAACTGGTCGCGGCCCTCATCAAGTCACCTTTCGCGCAATGTGGCCCTCGCCCCAAAATGAGTTAAATAAAACTGACTTTACGCAGTGTGAGCTTGTAGATTGTCTATTTTCAAATGGCCGTAATGTATATAGGGCTGAAGTGGTTAATGTGCTTTGTAATAATAATCAAAACATACAAAGAGTAACTAAAGCATGCTGCTTTGTTGTTGGTAAGTTCTTTAAACCCCCAAACACAACAACGATGGCTGTTGTGTTTGACTCTGAGCTCTGTATTGAGACCCAGGTAAAAGGGGTCGTACAGTCCAGACACGTTTCCTTTGAGAATCATTTCTCTAGAACAGGGGTGTCAAACTGGTGACCCTGACGGCTTTGTCTCTGCCCAGGTGTGGAATGTTGTCACTGACGGGCTCGTTAACAGTCTATTCAACCCAGGTAAAAGTGGTCGTACAGTCCAGACACGTTTCCTTTGAGAATCATTTCTATAATGTAATGCCCTCAGCCTCAAAGCTTGACATCATTGACGTCCTGTGTTCAGGGTTTGGTGAACAATAGAACAAGTTGTTGCAAATGAGCCACCATCATTGGTACAGATTGTTGCTTCCCCACAAAACAATGGAAGCACACCTTTAATGATGATAATGTGGTCATTCACAGGTGATCTGAGCTAGTCAATACCTAATAGGTGGCCATTAGCACATTTGATCACAGCAGTATGCGCAAATACATTGAAATGGAACAACCACAAACTGCAGAATCTTTACATGCAAAACTCCTTGTTTTACTGTGACAGTTTGAACTGTGAGTAGGTCCTACTAGGGGTCTAACGATACATTTTAACAGCGATGCGATAGTATCACGATACATGGTGTGTTTTGGACATTAAGGGGTTAATAACTAAAAATGCCCAAGGGATATCACTGGGCACCCTCTTGAATTCTTAAGAGGTGACCCCAAGCTACAAGAATCAATTGAAAAAAAAACATCTCATTGTAAATAGAATATCTAAACGCGTGAATCTTTTTACAATGACGTTATTTTTCAGAAAGGAAGCCATTGAGGGTTAAAATGGGTCTTAATGCTTCCAACTCGAGTAGAATTATTAATGTTTTGTACAATTTGTCCATGACAAAAAAATATATGATGTGGAGACAATAAAGACTATTATTATCATTATTATTGAAGGTGGTAACAGTCCATTTGCTCAGTAAAATATTTCGGGGGCATATTTAGAATGTTTGCAGGCTTGAGTATGTTGAATCTAGTTTGCATTAATGAGGATTTAGTTGACACAATGAAATAAAATGGCGATAGTATTCCGTGTGGGGCAGAAAGCCTGTCAGCCAGATTTGAGAGAGCAGCGCAGCTTTGTTGTTACGAGGAAAGCGGTAAAATTAGACTTTCGTGGTTGTTTTCGTCTCAGATTTAGTCCGACGGAGCGTCACAGTATAACTCTATGGGGACATAAAAGCGACACAAAAGTAGGACCCGGAAGTATCTCAGGAGGCGGAGCTGATCGTCACAGCTAAAATACTGAATGCTAGGCTGAAACCAAAAAGGGCAGAGAGAGTCAGAGACAGCAGAAACCTGTCTATTCACTGCACATGAGAGGGGGAGTAGGTTCACATGAGAGTATAGTCTAGTCATTTAATTTAACCAGTGGAGACTGGTATTTGATGTTGGCACTTAAAAGAAGAAGGGAAAACATGTCTGTGAGTCTGGCAAGTGGAGAAGTGTTTTAGAATGAAATAACAGATTTGGGTTTTCAGCTCCAGAACATTACAGAGTAAATGAGGAGGCCAGAGACATGACTTTGCCTCATATATAAAGCTTTACCATGTTCTTTTAAATTATTAAATTGCACTCTGGTGATGATTGTGTTTCAATATTCGCAATGAGCGTTAGAACTACAGTCAAATTTCAATTTTTCAAATTTGATCAATTATTTGCTCCTTTTAAGACAAGCCAAAGTATTTGTTATTGACTCCAAATTATGTCAAATCTCTGTCAGGTTCATCACAAAATGCAATGCATTATGCAGAGAGCAAACCCATGGTAAGATTCATATCTTATCCAAGGCTGTTCAGTTTGCTGTAGTCAATGTACAGCTGGCTTTCTGTTTGAAGCCAGCAACGCTGAAACAGCGACAGTCAAATATACAGGATAAAATGTTTGTTTTATTTAGGTAGGTGTTACAACGTGATAAATTGTAAAACCTAAATAAAATGTGGATAGCACAACGATACTACCACATAAAACACCTACATTCATCAACCAGGAATTCAATACATTTACCGTTTTACTTCATCATCAGATGTGTGTAATAGATTAGTATAATAAGTATACTTAATCTATGACACAGTAGGCCTACATCACACAGTGTGAAAAGGGTGAATTGATGGATGATTAATACCATCAGTGATATTCAATGTGTTAATGTAATTAAAGATTAACAATACAATTTACAATTTACAATTTAGGCATTTAGCAGACGCTCTTAATCCAGAGCGACTTACATTAAGCAATAACAAAAGCATGGCATACATCACATATATAAAAAGTATAGTTATCATGAATCATGCCTAGACTAAGACCGTAACAGTGGAGTATCTATGTAAACTATACATACTATACTATATAATATATTATACATGTGTACTATAAAGTGCTATGGCTACATAAAGTGCAATTCTAGAGCTGTCTACGTAACAAGCTATAAGTCTGTTTAAAATACTATCTAAGTCTACATAATGTAAAAGATTAAAGTAGCAGGACAAGAAAGGTGTAATTGTGAAGGTCAATGACATGGTTAAGATAAGTGTTTACTAAATGTTTGGCAATAGGCCTAGTACTGTGATTCTAGGGTTTAAAATTTGTGTTAAAAGAAGTAAGCAAGGCACCCACGACATGTTTCACCCCCGAAACTTGTCGTGGGTGCATTGTTTACTTGATTTGCAAATACCTGACCTAATTATCACCTGAATAGCAGATGTAAATACAGCCATTAATCTATCTTCTAATAGCTGTAGAGCCTGGCCATCCGTCCAATCAGGTGGGCGTGACAATCTGGGGGGGGGGGGTCCTACAGTTGGTATAAAGGTTCACGGTTAAGTTGAGTTAGTTGTGTTCCATCATCCAGAGATCATTGTCTGTGCTGTTATCTTATTCACTGACGTGACTTGATCATCAAAAGGTTCACTTTGAAAAGCTCATGGTAAGATGCTACACTATCTCTTTCTAAATTGGGAATAGACTTTGTTTACTGTGTTTACTTGTAGGAGTTTTCTATCAAACTTGTTTAATATGATTAGAAACATTGTGCCATCCTTTTTTCCATCTTGTTCAAAACAAACTGAAACTAATAAGTGACTATTTACATTGTTGTTTGTTTGGGTTCATGCTGAGAGTTGCTCTGGATAAGAGTTTATTTTACGTGCATACAGCATACAATTGTGGATTCTAAATGACATCCATATGCTCTTGTGTTGTAGGCTGACCACATGGACTCCAGGCTGATTGTGACCATGGATCAGCACACCCCATGCTACACTAGTGGTATCGATGGTAGCTTTGAGTACCGTGATCTGGAGGCGGCAGAGACCCTCATGAGCTTCTGGTGTCAGCCAGAAGCCCCTCAGTTTTCGGCAGGCTCCTTCTCCTCATTTGCCACGGACTATGATGTAAAACATATGACATACAGTGGTATGCAGAGAGATGATGAGGCAGAGAGCGCTTTGGAAAAGGAAGCTATACTCACCATTGCGCGTTGGAAAAGGAAGCTATCCTCACCATTGCCAGTCTCACGTACTCAACTGAAGCCACAAAGGAAGACTAGGGTGTCAAGGAGGAAGGTGAAGTCCCCAGCATGGTTAAAGGACTATGTGTAGCGTTCAGACAGACGGTGACATGTTAGCCCATGTGGCTAAAATGGGAATTGTGCCATATTTGTTTTGTTCCAAACATGACATTATGAATTATTGTGTTGCTATCCAATTCTTCCATCGCTGCTTATGGCTATAGGGAAGATGCCATAACATAATAGCATGTCCTTCTGGCCCTCATATGTGTGTAGCACATGGATAGTTATATGGGTACAGGGTTTCTGGGAAGTTTCATTAAAAATGCAAGGACCCAGGATCAGGAGCACTGGCTGCAGCTAAAGTTTCCAAGTAGCCACTGTGGTCAGGTCAAACAGAGACCAGTGAAAGCAAGAGGTGAGCTGAGGCTGCCAAGGACGCAGCACCTCTGGTGTGATTTGATGGACATTGGCCAGGACAGATTTGCTTGGCGTTTCACAAAAATGCTATATATTGCATGTTCTCTCCCTGCACATTAACTTGTGGTGATCGACAAACAGCAAACATTGGAATGGACAGCAGTGGCTTGTACATATAATGGCTACTCTATGGTTTAGTGTGTCCTGAACAATTATACTTATACTAGAATACTATAGTACATTTTGAGGAGTTTTAATGGGAGCCTTGTTGATTTTAGTGATCTGCCTGTAGTTTTATATAGCAAATGCAATGTCAATCGGTGGTTTGTTGTGTACTATTTAGTGTACTATTATGCAAGCTGTGGTTTATAATAATGTTGGGATTGTCTCGGGTAACCGTGACTATCCTTAATCCTTATCCTTGACTATCCTTCATTGTATTTATTATTTCGTAATAAACATTCAAAGTCGAGAGATGGTTTGTGGTGTTTGCTTTATCAGATTTGTGCAGGATGAAACAAGATAGTGTGGTCATTATAAACACTGTATATCAAACAGTAATTTAAACATCTACAAAACAAACATTAAACTGTCCATTTCAATGGCGTTTTTAATGTTTGTTTAAGGAAAAACAAACTTAAACCTGTATATAGGAGGGGCCGGCGCCGCCAGAGAAATGGCAGGTCCGTACAGCGTTAAAAAGATCTCTCCCTGACACATCATCAGTGACCATATTTTATACTACATAAGTCATAACATCCTTTTCACATGGGGAAGTAATGCATTTGGAGTTCAGAGGGTAACCAAAAGTGAATTATGGCGACACCTATTGCCGGGAGGTTTACTTGGGACAGTACAACTGACGTGGCAAGTCACACTTCCGGGAATCCAGAAAGTGTGACCAAAGGGAATCGTAGTTCTTTTAAGGGTAGATGTAGTTTATAACTGGTTACTGACTACTAGTAGTTAGTTAGTAGGAGACAATTTGTCTGCTCTGGCACCGTACCAAGGCCGAATAACATGTTTTTCACCAGAGGGGCAGATAATGCAAGACGTCATGGAATGTTGCTAAATAAACATACAGGAGATATCTCACGGGGCAGAGACAGCAATGATATGAGCCTCAGTGGGATCAATGTGACGTGAAAAATAAGTCATAGGGCAATATGGCATATGTAACGATTCATATTATAGCAGGACACAGGGCATATGATTTAAGTCATTGGAAACATGTAAACAAAACCACAAAATAGTCCCAAAATTATCCATCAAGGACATGGAGAGGCTAACCATAGTTGTTATAGCTCAGTAGAGTTTCATGTCAAGTTTCAAGTGAGGAATATATAGTCTACTTCCACACGATAGTCAAAGCAAAGAGATGCAAAGTGTCAGATTTAATGATGGCTACACCATGTCAATTTGCCATTTTGGATATTTTTGACAAAATAATAATTGCATTTTTAACTAGTCAATTTTCGAATGTTTTTTTGGGTATTTTTTTCCACCTCCTACAAAATGTCTTGTAGCCTACAACTGTAATACAAATAAAGTCAATTTATGTCAATAAACAGAAAGAAAAAAAAAGCCAAGTGACAACTGTGTAAGTCAACGCACATGAGCTGCAACTGGTCGCGGCCCTCATCAAGTCACCTTTCGCGCAATGTGGCCCTCGCCCCAAAATGAGTTAAATAAAACTGACTTTACGCAGTGTGAGCTTGTAGATTGTCTATTTTCAAATGGCCGTAATGTATATAGGGCTGAAGTGGTTAATGTGCTTTGTAATAATAATCAAAACATACAAAGAGTAACTAAAGCATGCTGCTTTGTTGTTGGTAAGTTCTTTAAACCCCCAAACACAACAACGATGGCTGTTGTGTTTGACTCTGAGCTCTGTATTGAGACCCAGGTAAAAGGGGTCGTACAGTCCAGACACGTTTCCTTTGAGAATCATTTCTCTAGAACAGGGGTGTCAAACTGGTGACCCTGACGGCTTTGTCTCTGCCCAGGTGTGGAATGTTGTCACTGACGGGCTCGTTAACAGTCTATTCAACCCAGGTAAAAGTGGTCGTACAGTCCAGACACGTTTCCTTTGAGAATCATTTCTATAATGTAATGCCCTCAGCCTCAAAGCTTGACATCATTGACGTCCTGTGTTCAGGGTTTGGTGAACAATAGAACAAGTTGTTGCAAATGAGCCACCATCATTGGTACAGATTGTTGCTTCCCCACAAAACAATGGAAGCACACCTTTAATGATGATAATGTGGTCATTCACAGGTGATCTGAGCTAGTCAATACCTAATAGGTGGCCATTAGCACATTTGATCACAGCAGTATGCGCAAATACATTGAAATGGAACAACCACAAACTGCAGAATCTTTACATGCAAAACTCCTTGTTTTACTGTGACAGTTTGAACTGTGAGTAGGTCCTACTAGGGGTCTAACGATACATTTTAACAGCGATGCGATAGTATCACGATACATGGTGTGTTTTGGACATTAAGGGGTTAATAACTAAAAATGCCCAAGGGATATCACTGGGCACCCTCTTGAATTCTTAAGAGGTGACCCCAAGCTACTCTATGGTTTAGTGTGTCCTGAACAATTATACTTATACTAGAATACTATAGTACATTTTGAGGAGTTTTAATGGGAGCCTTGTTGATTTTAGTGATCTGCCTGTAGTTTTATATAGCAAATGCAATGTCAATCGGTGGTTTGTTGTGTACTATTTAGTGTACTATTATGCAAGCTGTGGTTTATAATAATGTTGGGATTGTCTCGGGTAACCGTGACTATCCTTAATCCTTATCCTTGACTATCCTTCATTGTATTTATTATTTCGTAATAAACATTCAAAGTCGAGAGATGGTTTGTGGTGTTTGCTTTATCAGATTTGTGCAGGATGAAACAAGATAGTGTGGTCATTATAAACACTGTATATCAAACAGTAATTTAAACATCTACAAAACAAACATTAAACTGTCCATTTCAATGGCGTTTTTAATGTTTGTTTAAGGAAAAACAAACTTAAACCTGTATATAGGAGGGGCCGGCGCCGCCAGAGAAATGGCAGGTCCGTACAGCGTTAAAAAGATCTCTCCCTGACACATCATCAGTGACCATATTTTATACTACATAAGTCATAACATCCTTTTCACATGGGGAAGTAATGCATTTGGAGTTCAGAGGGTAACCAAAAGTGAATTATGGCGACACCTATTGCCGGGAGGTTTACTTGGGACAGTACAACTGACGTGGCAAGTCACACTTCCGGGAATCCAGAAAGTGTGACCAAAGGGAATCGTAGTTCTTTTAAGGGTAGATGTAGTTTATAACTGGTTACTGACTACTAGTAGTTAGTTAGTAGGAGACAATTTGTCTGCTCTGGCACCGTACCAAGGCCGAATAACATGTTTTTCACCAGAGGGGCAGATAATGCAAGACGTCATGGAATGTTGCTAAATAAACATACAGGAGATATCTCACGGGGCAGAGACAGCAATGATATGAGCCTCAGTGGGATCAATGTGACGTGAAAAATAAGTCATAGGGCAATATGGCATATGTAACGATTCATATTATAGCAGGACACAGGGCATATGATTTAAGTCATTGGAAACATGTAAACAAAACCACAAAATAGTCCCAAAATTATCCATCAAGGACATGGAGAGGCTAACCATAGTTGTTATAGCTCAGTAGAGTTTCATGTCAAGTTTCAAGTGAGGAATATATAGTCTACTTCCACACGATAGTCAAAGCAAAGAGATGCAAAGTGTCAGATTTAATGATGGCTACACCATGTCAATTTGCCATTTTGGATATTTTTGACAAAATAATAATTGCATTTTTAACTAGTCAATTTTCGAATGTTTTTTTGGGTATTTTTTTCCACCTCCTACAAAATGTCTTGTAGCCTACAACTGTAATACAAATAAAGTCAATTTATGTCAATAAACAGAAAGAAAAAAAAAGCCAAGTGACAACTGTGTAAGTCAACGCACATGAGCTGCAACTGGTCGCGGCCCTCATCAAGTCACCTTTCGCGCAATGTGGCCCTCGCCCCAAAATGAGTTAAATAAAACTGACTTTACGCAGTGTGAGCTTGTAGATTGTCTATTTTCAAATGGCCGTAATGTATATAGGGCTGAAGTGGTTAATGTGCTTTGTAATAATAATCAAAACATACAAAGAGTAACTAAAGCATGCTGCTTTGTTGTTGGTAAGTTCTTTAAACCCCCAAACACAACAACGATGGCTGTTGTGTTTGACTCTGAGCTCTGTATTGAGACCCAGGTAAAAGGGGTCGTACAGTCCAGACACGTTTCCTTTGAGAATCATTTCTCTAGAACAGGGGTGTCAAACTGGTGACCCTGACGGCTTTGTCTCTGCCCAGGTGTGGAATGTTGTCACTGACGGGCTCGTTAACAGTCTATTCAACCCAGGTAAAAGTGGTCGTACAGTCCAGACACGTTTCCTTTGAGAATCATTTCTATAATGTAATGCCCTCAGCCTCAAAGCTTGACATCATTGACGTCCTGTGTTCAGGGTTTGGTGAACAATAGAACAAGTTGTTGCAAATGAGCCACCATCATTGGTACAGATTGTTGCTTCCCCACAAAACAATGGAAGCACACCTTTAATGATGATAATGTGGTCATTCACAGGTGATCTGAGCTAGTCAATACCTAATAGGTGGCCATTAGCACATTTGATCACAGCAGTATGCGCAAATACATTGAAATGGAACAACCACAAACTGCAGAATCTTTACATGCAAAACTCCTTGTTTTACTGTGACAGTTTGAACTGTGAGTAGGTCCTACTAGGGGTCTAACGATACATTTTAACAGCGATGCGATAGTATCACGATACATGGTGTGTTTTGGACATTAAGGGGTTAATAACTAAAAATGCCCAAGGGATATCACTGGGCACCCTCTTGAATTCTTAAGAGGTGACCCCAAGCTACAAGAATCAATTGAAAAAAAAACATCTCATTGTAAATAGAATATCTAAACGCGTGAATCTTTTTACAATGACGTTATTTTTCAGAAAGGAAGCCATTGAGGGTTATAATGGGTCTTAATGCTTCCAACTCGAGTAGAATTATTAATGTTTTGTACAATTTGTCCGTGACAAAAAAATATATGATGTGGAGACAATAAAGACTATTATTATCATTATTATTGAAGGTGGTAACAGTCCATTTGCTCAGTAAAATATTTCGGGGGCATATTTAGAATGTTTGCAGGCTTGAGTATGTTGAATCTAGTTTGCATTAATGAGGATTTAGTTGACACAATGAAATAAAATGGCGATAGTATTCCGTGTGGGGCAGAAAGCCTGTCAGCCAGATTTGAGAGAGCAGCGCAGCTTTGTTGTTGCGAGGAAAGCGGTAAAATTAGACTTTCGTGGTTGTTTTCGTCTCAGATTTAGTCCGACGGAGCGTCACAGTATAACTCTATGGGGACATAAAAGCGACACAAAAGTAGGACCCGGAAGTATCTCAGGAGGCGGAGCTGATCGTCACAGCTAAAATACTGAATGCTAGGCTGAAACCAAAAAGGGCAGAGAGAGTCAGAGACAGCAGAAACCTGTCTATTCACTGCACATGAGAGGGGGAGTAGGTTCACATGAGAGTATAGTCTAGTCATTTAATTTAACCAGTGGAGACAATAGGCTTCATTGTGAAAGCTCCCCATTCAAAGTGATCCGTGATTTGAGTATCAAGCCATGTTTTCAAGCACATTTTATTTTATGTATCTACCACCAACGTTTTAACAACTTTAACTTTGGGGGACAAAAAAGAAATAACGGCAGAGAGAAAAATCTAGTACCTCTCTTCACACTTTACTGAGCGCACCTTTCTAATCTATAACTGGCTATAACAATATTGTTGTTATACTGTGGCTGATGGCACATTATGACGCACCATGTGGTGATCATTTGACATGAGCACCACTTTCACTGTCTGTGGATTATTCCGTCTGTTTGACCAGAGAAGCGGCACCAAAAAATATTTCAAATTCCTATTTGATGTTGGCACTTAAAAGAAGAAGGGAAAACATGTCTGTGAGTCTGGCAAGTGGAGAAGTGTTTTAGAATGAAATAACAGATTTGGGTTTTCAGCTCCAGAACATTACAGAGTAAATGAGGAGGCCAGAGACATGACTTTGCCTCATATATAAAGCTTTACCATGTTCTTTTAAATTATTAAATTGCACTCTGGTGATGATTGTGTTTCAATATTCGCAATGAGCGTTAGAACTACAGTCAAATTTCAAATTTTCAAATTTGATCAATTATTTGCTCCTTTTAAGACAAGCCAAAGTATTTGTTATTGACTCCAAATTATGTCAAATCTCTGTCAGGTTCATCACAAAATGCAATGCATTATGCAGAGAGCAAACCCATGGTAAGATTCATATCTTATCCAAGGCTGTTCAGTTTGCTGTAGTCAATGTACAGCTGGCTTTCTGTTTGAAGCCAGCAACGCTGAAACAGCGACAGTCAAATATACAGGATAAAATGTTTGTTTTATTTAGGTAGGTGTTACAACGTGATAAATTGTAAAACCTAAATAAAATGTGGATAGCACAACGATACTACCACATAAAACACCTACATTCATCAACCAGGAATTCAATACATTTACCGTTTTACTTCATCATCAGATGTGTGTAATAGATTAGTATAATAAGTATACTTAATCTATGACACAGTAGGCCTACATCACACAGTGTGAAAAGGGTGAATTGATGGATGATTAATACCATCAGTGATATTCAATGTGTTAATGTAATTAAAGATTAACAATACAATTTACAATTTAGGCATTTAGCAGACGCTCTTAATCCAGAGCGACTTACATTAAGCAATAACAAAAGCATGGCATACATCACATATATAAAAAGTATAGTTATCATGAATCATGCCTAGACTAAGACCGTAACAGTGGAGTATCTATGTAAACTATACATACTATACTATATAATATATTATACATGTGTACTATAAAGTGCTATGGCTACATAAAGTGCAATTCTAGAGCTGTCTACGTAACAAGCTATAAGTCTGTTTAAAATACTATCTAAGTCTACATAATGTAAAAGATTAAAGTAGCAGGACAAGAAAGGTGTAATTGTGAAGGTCAATGACATGGTTAAGATAAGTGTTTACTAAATGTTTGGCAATAGGCCTAGTACTGTGATTCTAGGGTTTAAAATTTGTGTTAAAAGAAGTAAGCAAGGCACCCACGACATGTTTCACCCCCGAAACTTGTCGTGGGTGCATTGTTTACTTGATTTGCAAATACCTGACCTAATTATCACCTGAATAGCAGATGTAAATACAGCCATTAATCTATCTTCTAATAGCTGTAGAGCCTGGCCATCCGTCCAATCAGGTGGGCGTGACAATCTGGGGGGGGGGGGTCCTACAGTTGGTATAAAGGTTCACGGTTAAGTTGAGTTAGTTGTGTTCCATCATCCAGAGATCATTGTCTGTGCTGTTATCTTATTCACTGACGTGACTTGATCATCAAAAGGTTCACTTTGAAAAGCTCATGGTAAGATGCTACACTATCTCTTTCTAAATTGGGAATAGACTTTGTTTACTGTGTTTACTTGTAGGAGTTTTCTATCAAACTTGTTTAATATGATTAGAAACATTGTGCCATCCTTTTTTCCATCTTGTTCAAAACAAACTGAAACTAATAAGTGACTATTTACATTGTTGTTTGTTTGGGTTCATGCTGAGAGTTGCTCTGGATAAGAGTTTATTTTACGTGCATACAGCATACAATTGTGGATTCTAAATGACATCCATATGCTCTTGTGTTGTAGGCTGACCACATGGACTCCAGGCTGATTGTGACCATGGATCAGCACACCCCATGCTACACTAGTGGTATCGATGGTAGCTTTGAGTACCGTGATCTGGAGGCGGCAGAGACCCTCATGAGCTTCTGGTGTCAGCCAGAAGCCCCTCAGTTTTCGGCAGGCTCCTTCTCCTCATTTGCCACGGACTATGATGTAAAACATATGACATACAGTGGTATGCAGAGAGATGATGAGGCAGAGAGCGCTTTGGAAAAGGAAGCTATACTCACCATTGCGCGTTGGAAAAGGAAGCTATCCTCACCATTGCCAGTCTCACGTACTCAACTGAAGCCACAAAGGAAGACTAGGGTGTCAAGGAGGAAGGTGAAGTCCCCAGCATGGTTAAAGGACTATGTGTAGCGTTCAGACAGACGGTGACATGTTAGCCCATGTGGCTAAAATGGGAATTGTGCCATATTTGTTTTGTTCCAAACATGACATTATGAATTATTGTGTTGCTATCCAATTCTTCCATCGCTGCTTATGGCTATAGGGAAGATGCCATAACATAATAGCATGTCCTTCTGGCCCTCATATGTGTGTAGCACATGGATAGTTATATGGGTACAGGGTTTCTGGGAAGTTTCATTAAAAATGCAAGGACCCAGGATCAGGAGCACTGGCTGCAGCTAAAGTTTCCAAGTAGCCACTGTGGTCAGGTCAAACAGAGACCAGTGAAAGCAAGAGGTGAGCTGAGGCTGCCAAGGACGCAGCACCTCTGGTGTGATTTGATGGACATTGGCCAGGACAGATTTGCTTGGCGTTTCACAAAAATGCTATATATTGCATGTTCTCTCCCTGCACATTAACTTGTGGTGATCGACAAACAGCAAACATTGGAATGGACAGCAGTGGCTTGTACATATAATGGCTACTCTATGGTTTAGTGTGTCCTGAACAATTATACTTATACTAGAATACTATAGTACATTTTGAGGAGTTTTAATGGGAGCCTTGTTGATTTTAGTGATCTGCCTGTAGTTTTATATAGCAAATGCAATGTCAATCGGTGGTTTGTTGTGTACTATTTAGTGTACTATTATGCAAGCTGTGGTTTATAATAATGTTGGGATTGTCTCGGGTAACCGTGACTATCCTTAATTGCTAGATGTTTTTCTTTCATTGTATTTATTATTTCGTAATAAACATTCAAAGTCGAGAGATGGTTTGTGGTGTTTGCTTTATCAGATTTGTGCAGGATGAAACAAGATAGTGTGGTCATTATAAACACTGTATATCAAACAGTAATTTAAACATCTACAAAACAAACATTAAACTGTCCATTTCAATGGCGTTTTTAATGTTTGTTTAAGGAAAAACAAACTTAAACCTGTATATAGGAGGGGCCGGCGCCGCCAGAGAAATGGCAGGTCCGTACAGCGTTAAAAAGATCTCTCCCTGACACATCATCAGTGACCATATTTTATACTACATAAGTCATAACATCCTTTTCACATGGGGAAGTAATGCATTTGGAGTTCAGAGGGTAACCAAAAGTGAATTATGGCGACACCTATTGCCGGGAGGTTTACTTGGGACAGTACAACTGACGTGGCAAGTCACACTTCCGGGAATCCAGAAAGTGTGACCAAAGGGAATCGTAGTTCTTTTAAGGGTAGATGTAGTTTATAACTGGTTACTGACTACTAGTAGTTAGTTAGTAGGAGACAATTTGTCTGCTCTGGCACCGTACCAAGGCCGAATAACATGTTTTTCACCAGAGGGGCAGATAATGCAAGACGTCATGGAATGTTGCTAAATAAACATACAGGAGATATCTCACGGGGCAGAGACAGCAATGATATGAGCCTCAGTGGGATCAATGTGACGTGAAAAATAAGTCATAGGGCAATATGGCATATGTAACGATTCATATTATAGCAGGACACAGGGCATATGATTTAAGTCATTGGAAACATGTAAACAAAACCACAAAATAGTCCCAAAATTATCCATCAAGGACATGGAGAGGCTAACCATAGTTGTTATAGCTCAGTAGAGTTTCATGTCAAGTTTCAAGTGAGGAATATATAGTCTACTTCCACACGATAGTCAAAGCAAAGAGATGCAAAGTGTCAGATTTAATGATGGCTACACCATGTCAATTTGCCATTTTGGATATTTTTGACAAAATAATAATTGCATTTTTAACTAGTCAATTTTCGAATGTTTTTTTGGGTATTTTTTTCCACCTCCTACAAAATGTCTTGTAGCCTACAACTGTAATACAAATAAAGTCAATTTATGTCAATAAACAGAAAGAAAAAAAAAGCCAAGTGACAACTGTGTAAGTCAACGCACATGAGCTGCAACTGGTCGCGGCCCTCATCAAGTCACCTTTCGCGCAATGTGGCCCTCGCCCCAAAATGAGTTAAATAAAACTGACTTTACGCAGTGTGAGCTTGTAGATTGTCTATTTTCAAATGGCCGTAATGTATATAGGGCTGAAGTGGTTAATGTGCTTTGTAATAATAATCAAAACATACAAAGAGTAACTAAAGCATGCTGCTTTGTTGTTGGTAAGTTCTTTAAACCCCCAAACACAACAACGATGGCTGTTGTGTTTGACTCTGAGCTCTGTATTGAGACCCAGGTAAAAGGGGTCGTACAGTCCAGACACGTTTCCTTTGAGAATCATTTCTCTAGAACAGGGGTGTCAAACTGGTGACCCTGACGGCTTTGTCTCTGCCCAGGTGTGGAATGTTGTCACTGACGGGCTCGTTAACAGTCTATTCAACCCAGGTAAAAGTGGTCGTACAGTCCAGACACGTTTCCTTTGAGAATCATTTCTATAATGTAATGCCCTCAGCCTCAAAGCTTGACATCATTGACGTCCTGTGTTCAGGGTTTGGTGAACAATAGAACAAGTTGTTGCAAATGAGCCACCATCATTGGTACAGATTGTTGCTTCCCCACAAAACAATGGAAGCACACCTTTAATGATGATAATGTGGTCATTCACAGGTGATCTGAGCTAGTCAATACCTAATAGGTGGCCATTAGCACATTTGATCACAGCAGTATGCGCAAATACATTGAAATGGAACAACCACAAACTGCAGAATCTTTACATGCAAAACTCCTTGTTTTACTGTGACAGTTTGAACTGTGAGTAGGTCCTACTAGGGGTCTAACGATACATTTTAACAGCGATGCGATAGTATCACGATACATGGTGTGTTTTGGACATTAAGGGGTTAATAACTAAAAATGCCCAAGGGATATCACTGGGCACCCTCTTGAATTCTTAAGAGGTGACCCCAAGCTACAAGAATCAATTGAAAAAAAAACATCTCATTGTAAATAGAATATCTAAACGCGTGAATCTTTTTACAATGACGTTATTTTTCAGAAAGGAAGCCATTGAGGGTTAAAATGGGTCTTAATGCTTCCAACTCGAGTAGAATTATTAATGTTTTGTACAATTTGTCCATGACAAAAAAATATATGATGTGGAGACAATAAAGACTATTATTATCATTATTATTGAAGGTGGTAACAGTCCATTTGCTCAGTAAAATATTTCGGGGGCATATTTAGAATGTTTGCAGGCTTGAGTATGTTGAATCTAGTTTGCATTAATGAGGATTTAGTTGACACAATGAAATAAAATGGCGATAGTATTCCGTGTGGGGCAGAAAGCCTGTCAGCCAGATTTGAGAGAGCAGCGCAGCTTTGTTGTTACGAGGAAAGCGGTAAAATTAGACTTTCGTGGTTGTTTTCGTCTCAGATTTAGTCCGACGGAGCGTCACAGTATAACTCTATGGGGACATAAAAGCGACACAAAAGTAGGACCCGGAAGTATCTCAGGAGGCGGAGCTGATCGTCACAGCTAAAATACTGAATGCTAGGCTGAAACCAAAAAGGGCAGAGAGAGTCAGAGACAGCAGAAACCTGTCTATTCACTGCACATGAGAGGGGGAGTAGGTTCACATGAGAGTATAGTCTAGTCATTTAATTTAACCAGTGGAGACAATAGGCTTCATTGTGAAAGCTCCCCATTCAAAGTGATCCGTGATTTGAGTATCAAGCCATGTTTTCAAGCACATTTTATTTTATGTATCTACCACCAACGTTTTAACAACTTTAACTTTGGGGGACAAAAAAGAAATAACGGCAGAGAGAAAAATCTAGTACCTCTCTTCACACTTTACTGAGCGCACCTTTCTAATCTATAACTGGCTATAACAATATTGTTGTTATACTGTGGCTGATGGCACATTATGACGCACCACGTGGTGATCATTTGACATGAGCACCACTTTCACTGTCTGTGGATTATTCCGTCTGTTTGACCAGAGAAGCGGCACCAAAAAATATTTCAAATTCCTATTTGATGTTGGCACTTAAAAGAAGAAGGGAAAACATGTCTGTGAGTCTGGCAAGTGGAGAAGTGTTTTAGAATGAAATAACAGATTTGGGTTTTCAGCTCCAGAACATTACAGAGTAAATGAGGAGGCCAGAGACATGACTTTGCCTCATATATAAAGCTTTACCATGTTCTTTTAAATTATTAAATTGCACTCTGGTGATGATTGTGTTTCAATATT
Source organism: Electrona antarctica (assembly GCF_951216825.1). NCBI lineage: Eukaryota > Metazoa > Chordata > Actinopteri > Myctophiformes > Myctophidae > Electrona > Electrona antarctica. The sequence continues at coordinate 36,116,331 of NC_136806.1, forward strand.
CGCAATGAGCGTTAGAACTACAGTCAAATTTCAAATTTTCAAATTTGATCAATTATTTGCTCCTTTTAAGACAAGCCAAAGTATTTGTTATTGACTCCAAATTATGTCAAATCTCTGTCAGGTTCATCACAAAATGCAATGCATTATGCAGAGAGCAAACCCATGGTAAGATTCATATCTTATCCAAGGCTGTTCAGTTTGCTGTAGTCAATGTACAGCTGGCTTTCTGTTTGAAGCCAGCAACGCTGAAACAGCGACAGTCAAATATACAGGATAAAATGTTTGTTTTATTTAGGTAGGTGTTACAACGTGATAAATTGTAAAACCTAAATAAAATGTGGATAGCACAACGATACTACCACATAAAACACCTACATTCATCAACCAGGAATTCAATACATTTACCGTTTTACTTCATCATCAGATGTGTGTAATAGATTAGTATAATAAGTATACTTAATCTATGACACAGTAGGCCTACATCACACAGTGTGAAAAGGGTGAATTGATGGATGATTAATACCATCAGTGATATTCAATGTGTTAATGTAATTAAAGATTAACAATACAATTTACAATTTACAATTTAGGCATTTAGCAGACGCTCTTAATCCAGAGCGACTTACATTAAGCAATAACAAAAGCATGGCATACATCACATATATAAAAAGTATAGTTATCATGAATCATGCCTAGACTAAGACCGTAACAGTGGAGTATCTATGTAAACTATACATACTATACTATATAATATATTATACATGTGTACTATAAAGTGCTATGGCTACATAAAGTGCAATTCTAGAGCTGTCTACGTAACAAGCTATAAGTCTGTTTAAAATACTATCTAAGTCTACATAATGTAAAAGATTAAAGTAGCAGGACAAGAAAGGTGTAATTGTGAAGGTCAATGACATGGTTAAGATAAGTGTTTACTAAATGTTTGGCAATAGGCCTAGTACTGTGATTCTAGGGTTTAAAATGTGTGTTAAAAGAAGTAAGCAAGGCACCCACGACATGTTTCACCCCCGAAACTTGTCGTGGGTGCATTGTTTACTTGATTTGCAAATACCTGACCTAATTATCACCTGAATAGCAGATGTAAATACAGCCATTAATCTATCTTCTAATAGCTGTAGAGCCTGGCCATCCGTCCAATCAGGTGGGCGTGACAATCTGGGGGGGGGGGGTCCTACAGTTGGTATAAAGGTTCACGGTTAAGTTGAGTTAGTTGTGTTCCATCATCCAGAGATCATTGTCTGTGCTGTTATCTTATTCACTGACGTGACTTGATCATCAAAAGGTTCACTTTGAAAAGCTCATGGTAAGATGCTACACTATCTCTTTCTAAATTGGGAATAGACTTTGTTTACTGTGTTTACTTGTAGGAGTTTTCTATCAAACTTGTTTAATATGATTAGAAACATTGTGCCATCCTTTTTTCCATCTTGTTCAAAACAAACTGAAACTAATAAGTGACTATTTACATTGTTGTTTGTTTGGGTTCATGCTGAGAGTTGCTCTGGATAAGAGTTTATTTTACGTGCATACAGCATACAATTGTGGATTCTAAATGACATCCATATGCTCTTGTGTTGTAGGCTGACCACATGGACTCCAGGCTGATTGTGACCATGGATCAGCACACCCCATGCTACACTAGTGGTATCGATGGTAGCTTTGAGTACCGTGATCTGGAGGCGGCAGAGACCCTCATGAGCTTCTGGTGTCAGCCAGAAGCCCCTCAGTTTTCGGCAGGCTCCTTCTCCTCATTTGCCACGGACTATGATGTAAAACATATGACATACAGTGGTATGCAGAGAGATGATGAGGCAGAGAGCGCTTTGGAAAAGGAAGCTATACTCACCATTGCGCGTTGGAAAAGGAAGCTATCCTCACCATTGCCAGTCTCACGTACTCAACTGAAGCCACAAAGGAAGACTAGGGTGTCAAGGAGGAAGGTGAAGTCCCCAGCATGGTTAAAGGACTATGTGTAGCGTTCAGACAGACGGTGACATGTTAGCCCATGTGGCTAAAATGGGAATTGTGCCATATTTGTTTTGTTCCAAACATGACATTATGAATTATTGTGTTGCTATCCAATTCTTCCATCGCTGCTTATGGCTATAGGGAAGATGCCATAACATAATAGCATGTCCTTCTGGCCCTCATATGTGTGTAGCACATGGATAGTTATATGGGTACAGGGTTTCTGGGAAGTTTCATTAAAAATGCAAGGACCCAGGATCAGGAGCACTGGCTGCAGCTAAAGTTTCCAAGTAGCCACTGTGGTCAGGTCAAACAGAGACCAGTGAAAGCAAGAGGTGAGCTGAGGCTGCCAAGGACGCAGCACCTCTGGTGTGATTTGATGGACATTGGCCAGGACAGATTTGCTTGGCGTTTCACAAAAATGCTATATATTGCATGTTCTCTCCCTGCACATTAACTTGTGGTGATCGACAAACAGCAAACATTGGAATGGACAGCAGTGGCTTGTACATATAATGGCTACTCTATGGTTTAGTGTGTCCTGAACAATTATACTTATACTAGAATACTATAGTACATTTTGAGGAGTTTTAATGGGAGCCTTGTTGATTTTAGTGATCTGCCTGTAGTTTTATATAGCAAATGCAATGTCAATCGGTGGTTTGTTGTGTACTATTTAGTGTACTATTATGCAAGCTGTGGTTTATAATAATGTTGGGATTGTCTCGGGTAACTGTGACTATCCTTAATTGCTAGATGTTTTTCTTTCATTGTATTTATTATTTCGTAATAAACATTCAAAGTCGAGAGATGGTTTGTGGTGTTTGCTTTATCAGATTTGTGCAGGATGAAACAAGATAGTGTGGTCATTATAAACACTGTATATCAAACAGTAATTTAAACATCTACAAAACAAACATTAAACTGTCCATTTCAATGGCGTTTTTAATGTTTGTTTAAGGAAAAACAAACTTAAACCTGTATATAGGAGGGGCCGGCGCCGCCAGAGAAATGGCAGGTCCGTACAGCGTTAAAAAGATCTCTCCCTGACACATCATCAGTGACCATATTTTATACTACATAAGTCATAACATCCTTTTCACATGGGGAAGTAATGCATTTGGAGTTCAGAGGGTAACCAAAAGTGAATTATGGCGACACCTATTGCCGGGAGGTTTACTTGGGACAGTACAACTGACGTGGCAAGTCACACTTCCGGGAATCCAGAAAGTGTGACCAAAGGGAATCGTAGTTCTTTTAAGGGTAGATGTAGTTTATAACTGGTTACTGACTACTAGTAGTTAGTTAGTAGGAGACAATTTGTCTGCTCTGGCACCGTACCAAGGCCGAATAACATGTTTTTCACCAGAGGGGCAGATAATGCAAGACGTCATGGAATGTTGCTAAATAAACATACAGGAGATATCTCACGGGGCAGAGACAGCAATGATATGAGCCTCAGTGGGATCAATGTGACGTGAAAAATAAGTCATAGGGCAATATGGCATATGTAACGATTCATATTATAGTGATTTAAGTCATTGGAAACATGTAAACAAAACCACAAAATAGTCCCAAAATTATCCATCAAGGACATGGAGAGGCTAACCATAGTTGTTATAGCTCAGTAGAGTTTCATGTCAAGTTTCAAGTGAGGAATATATAGTCTACTTCCACACGATAGTCAAAGCAAAGAGATGCAAAGTGTCAGATTTAATGATGGCTACACCATGTCAATTTGCCATTTTGGATATTTTTGACAAAATAATAATTGCATTTTTAACTAGTCAATTTTCGAATGTTTTTTTGGGTATTTTTTTCCACCTCCTACAAAATGTCTTGTAGCCTACAACTGTAATACAAATAAAGTCAATTTATGTCAATAAACAGAAAGAAAAAAAAAGCCAAGTGACAACTGTGTAAGTCAACGCACATGAGCTGCAACTGGTCGCGGCCCTCATCAAGTCACCTTTCGCGCAATGTGGCCCTCGCCCCAAAATGAGTTAAATAAAACTGACTTTACGCAGTGTGAGCTTGTAGATTGTCTATTTTCAAATGGCCGTAATGTATATAGGGCTGAAGTGGTTAATGTGCTTTGTAATAATAATCAAAACATACAAAGAGTAACTAAAGCATGCTGCTTTGTTGTTGGTAAGTTCTTTAAACCCCCAAACACAACAACGATGGCTGTTGTGTTTGACTCTGAGCTCTGTATTGAGACCCAGGTAAAAGGGGTCGTACAGTCCAGACACGTTTCCTTTGAGAATCATTTCTCTAGAACAGGGGTGTCAAACTGGTGACCCTGACGGCTTTGTCTCTGCCCAGGTGTGGAATGTTGTCACTGACGGGCTCGTTAACAGTCTATTCAACCCAGGTAAAAGTGGTCGTACAGTCCAGACACGTTTCCTTTGAGAATCATTTCTATAATGTAATGCCCTCAGCCTCAAAGCTTGACATCATTGACGTCCTGTGTTCAGGGTTTGGTGAACAATAGAACAAGTTGTTGCAAATGAGCCACCATCATTGGTACAGATTGTTGCTTCCCCACAAAACAATGGAAGCACACCTTTAATGATGATAATGTGGTCATTCACAGGTGATCTGAGCTAGTCAATACCTAATAGGTGGCCATTAGCACATTTGATCACAGCAGTATGCGCAAATACATTGAAATGGAACAACCACAAACTGCAGAATCTTTACATGCAAAACTCCTTGTTTTACTGTGACAGTTTGAACTGTGAGTAGGTCCTACTAGGGGTCTAACGATACATTTTAACAGCGATGCGATAGTATCACGATACATGGTGTGTTTTGGACATTAAGGGGTTAATAACTAAAAATGCCCAAGGGATATCACTGGGCACCCTCTTGAATTCTTAAGAGGTGACCCCAAGCTACAAGAATCAATTGAAAAAAAAACATCTCATTGTAAATAGAATATCTAAACGCGTGAATCTTTTTACAATGACGTTATTTTTCAGAAAGGAAGCCATTGAGGGTTAAAATGGGTCTTAATGCTTCCAACTCGAGTAGAATTATTAATGTTTTGTACAATTTGTCCATGACAAAAAAATATATGATGTGGAGACAATAAAGACTATTATTATCATTATTATTGAAGGTGGTAACAGTCCATTTGCTCAGTAAAATATTTCGGGGGCATATTTAGAATGTTTGCAGGCTTGAGTATGTTGAATCTAGTTTGCATTAATGAGGATTTAGTTGACACAATGAAATAAAATGGCGATAGTATTCCGTGTGGGGCAGAAAGCCTGTCAGCCAGATTTGAGAGAGCAGCGCAGCTTTGTTGTTACGAGGAAAGCGGTAAAATTAGACTTTCGTGGTTGTTTTCGTCTCAGATTTAGTCCGACGGAGCGTCACAGTATAACTCTATGGGGACATAAAAGCGACACAAAAGTAGGACCCGGAAGTATCTCAGGAGGCGGAGCTGATCGTCACAGCTAAAATACTGAATGCTAGGCTGAAACCAAAAAGGGCAGAGAGAGTCAGAGACAGCAGAAACCTGTCTATTCACTGCACATGAGAGGGGGAGTAGGTTCACATGAGAGTATAGTCTAGTCATTTAATTTAACCAGTGGAGACAATAGGCTTCATTGTGAAAGCTCCCCATTCAAAGTGATCCGTGATTTGAGTATCAAGCCATGTTTTCAAGCACATTTTATTTTATGTATCTACCACCAACGTTTTAACAACTTTAACTTTGGGGGACAAAAAAGAAATAACGGCAGAGAGAAAAATCTAGTACCTCTCTTCACACTTTACTGAGCGCACCTTTCTAATCTATAACTGGCTATAACAATATTGTTGTTATACTGTGGCTGATGGCACATTATGACGCACCACGTGGTGATCATTTGACATGAGCACCACTTTCACTGTCTGTGGATTATTCCGTCTGTTTGACCAGAGAAGCGGCACCAAAAAATATTTCAAATTCCTATTTGATGTTGGCACTTAAAAGAAGAAGGGAAAACATGTCTGTGAGTCTGGCAAGTGGAGAAGTGTTTTAGAATGAAATAACAGATTTGGGTTTTCAGCTCCAGAACATTACAGAGTAAATGAGGAGGCCAGAGACATGACTTTGCCTCATATATAAAGCTTTACCATGTTCTTTTAAATTATTAAATTGCACTCTGGTGATGATTGTGTTTCAATATTCGCAATGAGCGTTAGAACTACAGTCAAATTTCAAATTTTCAAATTTGATCAATTATTTGCTCCTTTTAAGACAAGCCAAAGTATTTGTTATTGACTCCAAATTATGTCAAATCTCTGTCAGGTTCATCACAAAATGCAATGCATTATGCAGAGAGCAAACCCATGGTAAGATTCATATCTTATCCAAGGCTGTTCAGTTTGCTGTAGTCAATGTACAGCTGGCTTTCTGTTTGAAGCCAGCAACGCTGAAACAGCGACAGTCAAATATACAGGATAAAATGTTTGTTTTATTTAGGTAGGTGTTACAACGTGATAAATTGTAAAACCTAAATAAAATGTGGATAGCACAACGATACTACCACATAAAACACCTACATTCATCAACCAGGAATTCAATACATTTACCGTTTTACTTCATCATCAGATGTGTGTAATAGATTAGTATAATAAGTATACTTAATCTATGACACAGTAGGCCTACATCACACAGTGTGAAAAGGGTGAATTGATGGATGATTAATACCATCAGTGATATTCAATGTGTTAATGTAATTAAAGATTAACAATACAATTTACAATTTACAATTTAGGCATTTAGCAGACGCTCTTAATCCAGAGCGACTTACATTAAGCAATAACAAAAGCATGGCATACATCACATATATAAAAAGTATAGTTATCATGAATCATGCCTAGACTAAGACCGTAACAGTGGAGTATCTATGTAAACTATACATACTATACTATATAATATATTATACATGTGTACTATAAAGTGCTATGGCTACATAAAGTGCAATTCTAGAGCTGTCTACGTAACAAGCTATAAGTCTGTTTAAAATACTATCTAAGTCTACATAATGTAAAAGATTAAAGTAGCAGGACAAGAAAGGTGTAATTGTGAAGGTCAATGACATGGTTAAGATAAGTGTTTACTAAATGTTTGGCAATAGGCCTAGTACTGTGATTCTAGGGTTTAAAATGTGTGTTAAAAGAAGTAAGCAAGGCACCCACGACATGTTTCACCCCCGAAACTTGTCGTGGGTGCATTGTTTACTTGATTTGCAAATACCTGACCTAATTATCACCTGAATAGCAGATGTAAATACAGCCATTAATCTATCTTCTAATAGCTGTAGAGCCTGGCCATCCGTCCAATCAGGTGGGCGTGACAATCTGGGGGGGGGGGGGTCCTACAGTTGGTATAAAGGTTCACGGTTAAGTTGAGTTAGTTGTGTTCCATCATCCAGAGATCATTGTCTGTGCTGTTATCTTATTCACTGACGTGACTTGATCATCAAAAGGTTCACTTTGAAAAGCTCATGGTAAGATGCTACACTATCTCTTTCTAAATTGGGAATAGACTTTGTTTACTGTGTTTACTTGTAGGAGTTTTCTATCAAACTTGTTTAATATGATTAGAAACATTGTGCCATCCTTTTTTCCATCTTGTTCAAAACAAACTGAAACTAATAAGTGACTATTTACATTGTTGTTTGTTTGGGTTCATGCTGAGAGTTGCTCTGGATAAGAGTTTATTTTACGTGCATACAGCATACAATTGTGGATTCTAAATGACATCCATATGCTCTTGTGTTGTAGGCTGACCACATGGACTCCAGGCTGATTGTGACCATGGATCAGCACACCCCATGCTACACTAGTGGTATCGATGGTAGCTTTGAGTACCGTGATCTGGAGGCGGCAGAGACCCTCATGAGCTTCTGGTGTCAGCCAGAAGCCCCTCAGTTTTCGGCAGGCTCCTTCTCCTCATTTGCCACGGACTATGATGTAAAACATATGACATACAGTGGTATGCAGAGAGATGATGAGGCAGAGAGCGCTTTGGAAAAGGAAGCTATACTCACCATTGCGCGTTGGAAAAGGAAGCTATCCTCACCATTGCCAGTCTCACGTACTCAACTGAAGCCACAAAGGAAGACTAGGGTGTCAAGGAGGAAGGTGAAGTCCCCAGCATGGTTAAAGGACTATGTGTAGCGTTCAGACAGACGGTGACATGTTAGCCCATGTGGCTAAAATGGGAATTGTGCCATATTTGTTTTGTTCCAAACATGACATTATGAATTATTGTGTTGCTATCCAATTCTTCCATCGCTGCTTATGGCTATAGGGAAGATGCCATAACATAATAGCATGTCCTTCTGGCCCTCATATGTGTGTAGCACATGGATAGTTATATGGGTACAGGGTTTCTGGGAAGTTTCATTAAAAATGCAAGGACCCAGGATCAGGAGCACTGGCTGCAGCTAAAGTTTCCAAGTAGCCACTGTGGTCAGGTCAAACAGAGACCAGTGAAAGCAAGAGGTGAGCTGAGGCTGCCAAGGACGCAGCACCTCTGGTGTGATTTGATGGACATTGGCCAGGACAGATTTGCTTGGCGTTTCACAAAAATGCTATATATTGCATGTTCTCTCCCTGCACATTAACTTGTGGTGATCGACAAACAGCAAACATTGGAATGGACAGCAGTGGCTTATACATATAATGGCTACTCTATGGTTTAGTGTGTCCTGAACAATTATACTTATACTAGAATACTATAGTACATTTTGAGGAGTTTTAATGGGAGCCTTGTTGATTTTAGTGATCTGCCTGTAGTTTTATATAGCAAATGCAATGTCAATCGGTGGTTTGTTGTGTACTATTTAGTGTACTATTATGCAAGCTGTGGTTTATAATAATGTTGGGATTGTCTCGGGTAACCGTGACTATCCTTAATTGCTAGATGTTTTTCTTTCATTGTATTTATTATTTCGTAATAAACATTCAAAGTCGAGAGATGGTTTGTGGTGTTTGCTTTATCAGATTTGTGCAGGATGAAACAAGATAGTGTGGTCATTATAAACACTGTATATCAAACAGTAATTTAAACATCTACAAAACAAACATTAAACTGTCCATTTCAATGGCGTTTTTAATGTTTGTTTAAGGAAAAACAAACTTAAACCTGTATATAGGAGGGGCCGGCGCCGCCAGAGAAATGGCAGGTCCGTACAGCGTTAAAAAGATCTCTCCCTGACACATCATCAGTGACCATATTTTATACTACATAAGTCATAACATCCTTTTCACATGGGGAAGTAATGCATTTGGAGTTCAGAGGGTAACCAAAAGTGAATTATGGCGACACCTATTGCCGGGAGGTTTACTTGGGACAGTACAACTGACGTGGCAAGTCACACTTCCGGGAATCCAGAAAGTGTGACCAAAGGGAATCGTAGTTCTTTTAAGGGTAGATGTAGTTTATAACTGGTTACTGACTACTAGTAGTTAGTTAGTAGGAGACAATTTGTCTGCTCTGGCACCGTACCAAGGCCGAATAACATGTTTTTCACCAGAGGGGCAGATAATGCAAGACGTCATGGAATGTTGCTAAATAAACATACAGGAGATATCTCACGGGGCAGAGACAGCAATGATATGAGCCTCAGTGGGATCAATGTGACGTGAAAAATAAGTCATAGGGCAATATGGCATATGTAACGATTCATATTATAGCAGGACACAGGGCATATGATTTAAGTCATTGGAAACATGTAAACAAAACCACAAAATAGTCCCAAAATTATCCATCAAGGACATGGAGAGGCTAACCATAGTTGTTATAGCTCAGTAGAGTTTCATGTCAAGTTTCAAGTGAGGAATATATAGTCTACTTCCACACGATAGTCAAAGCAAAGAGATGCAAAGTGTCAGATTTAATGATGGCTACACCATGTCAATTTGCCATTTTGGATATTTTTGACAAAATAATAATTGCATTTTTAACTAGTCAATTTTCGAATGTTTTTTTGGGTATTTTTTTCCACCTCCTACAAAATGTCTTGTAGCCTACAACTGTAATAAAAAATAAAAAAATATTTCAAATTCCTATTTGATGTTGGCACTTAAAAGAAGAAGGGAAAACATGTCTGTGAGTCTGGCAAGTGGAGAAGTGTTTTAGAATGAAATAACAGATTTGGGTTTTCAGCTCCAGAACATTACAGAGTAAATGAGGAGGCCAGAGACATGACTTTGCCTCATATATAAAGCTTTACCATGTTCTTTTAAATTATTAAATTGCACTCTGGTGATGATTGTGTTTCAATATTCGCAATGAGCGTTAGAACTACAGTCAAATTTCAATTTTTCAAATTTGATCAATTATTTGCTCCTTTTAAGACAAGCCAAAGTATTTGTTATTGACTCCAAATTATGTCAAATCTCTGTCAGGTTCATCACAAAATGCAATGCATTATGCAGAGAGCAAACCCATGGTAAGATTCATATCTTATCCAAGGCTGTTCAGTTTGCTGTAGTCAATGTACAGCTGGCTTTCTGTTTGAAGCCAGCAACGCTGAAACAGCGACAGTCAAATATACAGGATAAAATGTTTGTTTTATTTAGGTAGGTGTTACAACGTGATAAATTGTAAAACCTAAATAAAATGTGGATAGCACAACGATACTACCACATAAAACACCTACATTCATCAACCAGGAATTCAATACATTTACCGTTTTACTTCATCATCAGATGTGTGTAATAGATTAGTATAATAAGTATACTTAATCTATGACACAGTAGGCCTACATCACACAGTGTGAAAAGGGTGAATTGATGGATGATTAATACCATCAGTGATATTCAATGTGTTAATGTAATTAAAGATTAACAATACAATTTACAATTTACAATTTAGGCATTTAGCAGACGCTCTTAATCCAGAGCGACTTACATTAAGCAATAACAAAAGCATGGCATACATCACATATATAAAAAGTATAGTTATCATGAATCATGCCTAGACTAAGACCGTAACAGTGGAGTATCTATGTAAACTATACATACTATACTATATAATATATTATACATGTGTACTATAAAGTGCTATGGCTACATAAAGTGCAATTCTAGAGCTGTCTACGTAACAAGCTATAAGTCTGTTTAAAATACTATCTAAGTCTACATAATGTAAAAGATTAAAGTAGCAGGACAAGAAAGGTGTAATTGTGAAGGTCAATGACATGGTTAAGATAAGTGTTTACTAAATGTTTGGCAATAGGCCTAGTACTGTGATTCTAGGGTTTAAAATGTGTGTTAAAAGAAGTAAGCAAGGCACCCACGACATGTTTCACCCCCGAAACTTGTCGTGGGTGCATTGTTTACTTGATTTGCAAATACCTGACCTAATTATCACCTGAATAGCAGATGTAAATACAGCCATTAATCTATCTTCTAATAGCTGTAGAGCCTGGCCATCCGTCCAATCAGGTGGGCGTGACAATCTGGGGGGGGGGGGGGTCCTACAGTTGGTATAAAGGTTCACGGTTAAGTTGAGTTAGTTGTGTTCCATCATCCAGAGATCATTGTCTGTGCTGTTATCTTATTCACTGACGTGACTTGATCATCAAAAGGTTCACTTTGAAAAGCTCATGGTAAGATGCTACACTATCTCTTTCTAAATTGGGAATAGACTTTGTTTACTGTGTTTACTTGTAGGAGTTTTCTATCAAACTTGTTTAATATGATTAGAAACATTGTGCCATCCTTTTTTCCATCTTGTTCAAAACAAACTGAAACTAATAAGTGACTATTTACATTGTTGTTTGTTTGGGTTCATGCTGAGAGTTGCTCTGGATAAGAGTTTATTTTACGTGCATACAGCATACAATTGTGGATTCTAAATGACATCCATATGCTCTTGTGTTGTAGGCTGACCACATGGACTCCAGGCTGATTGTGACCATGGATCAGCACACCCCATGCTACACTAGTGGTATCGATGGTAGCTTTGAGTACCGTGATCTGGAGGCGGCAGAGACCCTCATGAGCTTCTGGTGTCAGCCAGAAGCCCCTCAGTTTTCGGCAGGCTCCTTCTCCTCATTTGCCACGGACTATGATGTAAAACATATGACATACAGTGGTATGCAGAGAGATGATGAGGCAGAGAGCGCTTTGGAAAAGGAAGCTATACTCACCATTGCGCGTTGGAAAAGGAAGCTATCCTCACCATTGCCAGTCTCACGTACTCAACTGAAGCCACAAAGGAAGACTAGGGTGTCAAGGAGGAAGGTGAAGTCCCCAGCATGGTTAAAGGACTATGTGTAGCGTTCAGACAGACGGTGACATGTTAGCCCATGTGGCTAAAATGGGAATTGTGCCATATTTGTTTTGTTCCAAACATGACATTATGAATTATTGTGTTGCTATCCAATTCTTCCATCGCTGCTTATGGCTATAGGGAAGATGCCATAACATAATAGCATGTCCTTCTGGCCCTCATATGTGTGTAGCACATGGATAGTTATATGGGTACAGGGTTTCTGGGAAGTTTCATTAAAAATGCAAGGACCCAGGATCAGGAGCACTGGCTGCAGCTAAAGTTTCCAAGTAGCCACTGTGGTCAGGTCAAACAGAGACCAGTGAAAGCAAGAGGTGAGCTGAGGCTGCCAAGGACGCAGCACCTCTGGTGTGATTTGATGGACATTGGCCAGGACAGATTTGCTTGGCGTTTCACAAAAATGCTATATATTGCATGTTCTCTCCCTGCACATTAACTTGTGGTGATCGACAAACAGCAAACATTGGAATGGACAGCAGTGGCTTGTACATATAATGGCTACTCTATGGTTTAGTGTGTCCTGAACAATTATACTTATACTAGAATACTATAGTACATTTTGAGGAGTTTTAATGGGAGCCTTGTTGATTTTAGTGATCTGCCTGTAGTTTTATATAGCAAATGCAATGTCAATCGGTGGTTTGTTGTGTACTATTTAGTGTACTATTATGCAAGCTGTGGTTTATAATAATGTTGGGATTGTCTCGGGTAACCGTGACTATCCTTAATTGCTAGATGTTTTTCTTTCATTGTATTTATTATTTCGTAATAAACATTCAAAGTCGAGAGATGGTTTGTGGTGTTTGCTTTATCAGATTTGTGCAGGATGAAACAAGATAGTGTGGTCATTATAAACACTGTATATCAAACAGTAATTTAAACATCTACAAAACAAACATTAAACTGTCCATTTCAATGGCGTTTTTAATGTTTGTTTAAGGAAAAACAAACTTAAACCTGTATATAGGAGGGGCCGGCGCCGCCAGAGAAATGGCAGGTCCGTACAGCGTTAAAAAGATCTCTCCCTGACACATCATCAGTGACCATATTTTATACTACATAAGTCATAACATCCTTTTCACATGGGGAAGTAATGCATTTGGAGTTCAGAGGGTAACCAAAAGTGAATTATGGCGACACCTATTGCCGGGAGGTTTACTTGGGACAGTACAACTGACGTGGCAAGTCACACTTCCGGGAATCCAGAAAGTGTGACCAAAGGGAATCGTAGTTCTTTTAAGGGTAGATGTAGTTTATAACTGGTTACTGACTACTAGTAGTTAGTTAGTAGGAGACAATTTGTCTGCTCTGGCACCGTACCAAGGCCGAATAACATGTTTTTCACCAGAGGGGCAGATAATGCAAGACGTCATGGAATGTTGCTAAATAAACATACAGGAGATATCTCACGGGGCAGAGACAGCAATGATATGAGCCTCAGTGGGATCAATGTGACGTGAAAAATAAGTCATAGGGCAATATGGCATATGTAACGATTCATATTATAGCAGGACACAGGGCATATGATTTAAGTCATTGGAAACATGTAAACAAAACCACAAAATAGTCCCAAAATTATCCATCAAGGACATGGAGAGGCTAACCATAGTTGTTATAGCTCAGTAGAGTTTCATGTCAAGTTTCAAGTGAGGAATATATAGTCTACTTCCACACGATAGTCAAAGCAAAGAGATGCAAAGTGTCAGATTTAATGATGGCTACACCATGTCAATTTGCCATTTTGGATATTTTTGACAAAATAATAATTGCATTTTTAACTAGTCAATTTTCGAATGTTTTTTTGGGTATTTTTTTCCACCTCCTACAAAATGTCTTGTAGCCTACAACTGTAATACAAATAAAGTCAATTTATGTCAATAAACAGAAAGAAAAAAAAAGCCAAGTGACAACTGTGTAAGTCAACGCACATGAGCTGCAACTGGTCGCGGCCCTCATCAAGTCACCTTTCGCGCAATGTGGCCCTCGCCCCAAAATGAGTTAAATAAAACTGACTTTACGCAGTGTGAGCTTGTAGATTGTCTATTTTCAAATGGCCGTAATGTATATAGGGCTGAAGTGGTTAATGTGCTTTGTAATAATAATCAAAACATACAAAGAGTAACTAAAGCATGCTGCTTTGTTGTTGGTAAGTTCTTTAAACCCCCAAACACAACAACGATGGCTGTTGTGTTTGACTCTGAGCTCTGTATTGAGACCCAGGTAAAAGGGGTCGTACAGTCCAGACACGTTTCCTTTGAGAATCATTTCTCTAGAACAGGGGTGTCAAACTGGTGACCCTGACGGCTTTGTCTCTGCCCAGGTGTGGAATGTTGTCACTGACGGGCTCGTTAACAGTCTATTCAACCCAGGTAAAAGTGGTCGTACAGTCCAGACACATTTCCTTTGAGAATCATTTCTATAATGTAATGCCCTCAGCCTCAAAGCTTGACATCATTGACGTCCTGTGTTCAGGGTTTGGTGAACAATAGAACAAGTTGTTGCAAATGAGCCACCATCATTGGTACAGATTGTTGCTTCCCCACAAAACAATGGAAGCACACCTTTAATGATGATAATGTGGTCATTCACAGGTGATCTGAGCTAGTCAATACCTAATAGGTGGCCATTAGCACATTTGATCACAGCAGTATGCGCAAATACATTGAAATGGAACAACCACAAACTGCAGAATCTTTACATGCAAAACTCCTTGTTTTACTGTGACAGTTTGAACTGTGAGTAGGTCCTACTAGGGGTCTAACGATACATTTTAACAGCGATGCGATAGTATCACGATACATGGTGTGTTTTGGACATTAAGGGGTTAATAACTAAAAATGCCCAAGGGATATCACTGGGCACCCTCTTGAATTCTTAAGAGGTGACCCCAAGCTACAAGAATCAATTGAAAAAAAAACATCTCATTGTAAATAGAATATCTAAACGCGTGAATCTTTTTACAATGACGTTATTTTTCAGAAAGGAAGCCATTGAGGGTTAAAATGGGTCTTAATGCTTCCAACTCGAGTAGAATTATTAATGTTTTGTACAATTTGTCCATGACAAAAAAATATATGATGTGGAGACAATAAAGACTATTATTATCATTATTATTGAAGGTGGTAACAGTCCATTTGCTCAGTAAAATATTTCGGGGGCATATTTAGAATGTTTGCAGGCTTGAGTATGTTGAATCTAGTTTGCATTAATGAGGATTTAGTTGACACAATGAAATAAAATGGCGATAGTATTCCGTGTGGGGCAGAAAGCCTGTCAGCCAGATTTGAGAGAGCAGCGCAGCTTTGTTGTTGCGAGGAAAGCGGTAAAATTAGACTTTCGTGGTTGTTTTCGTCTCAGATTTAGTCCGACGGAGCGTCACAGTATAACTCTATGGGGACATAAAAGCGACACAAAAGTAGGACCCGGAAGTATCTCAGGAGGCGGAGCTGATCGTCACAGCTAAAATACTGAATGCTAGGCTGAAACCAAAAAGGGCAGAGAGAGTCAGAGACAGCAGAAACCTGTCTATTCACTGCACATGAGAGGGGGAGTAGGTTCACATGAGAGTATAGTCTAGTCATTTAATTTAACCAGTGGAGACAATAGGCTTCATTGTGAAAGCTCCCCATTCAAAGTGATCCGTGATTTGAGTATCAAGCCATGTTTTCAAGCACATTTTATTTTATGTATCTACCACCAACGTTTTAACAACTTTAACTTTGGGGGACAAAAAAGAAATAACGGCAGAGAGAAAAATCTAGTACCTCTCTTCACACTTTACTGAGCGCACCTTTCTAATCTATAACTGGCTATAACAATATTGTTGTTATACTGTGGCTGATGGCACATTATGACGCACCACGTGGTGATCATTTGACATGAGCACCACTTTCACTGTCTGTGGATTATTCCGTCTGTTTGACCAGAGAAGCGGCACCAAAAAATATTTCAAATTCCTATTTGATGTTGGCACTTAAAAGAAGAAGGGAAAACATGTCTGTGAGTCTGGCAAGTGGAGAAGTGTTTTAGAATGAAATAACAGATTTGGGTTTTCAGCTCCAGAACATTACAGAGTAAATGAGGAGGCCAGAGACATGACTTTGCCTCATATATAAAGCTTTACCATGTTCTTTTAAATTATTAAATTGCACTCTGGTGATGATTGTGTTTCAATATTCGCAATGAGCGTTAGAACTACAGTCAAATTTCAATTTTTCAAATTTGATCAATTATTTGCTCCTTTTAAGACAAGCCAAAGTATTTGTTATTGACTCCAAATTATGTCAAATCTCTGTCAGGTTCATCACAAAATGCAATGCATTATGCAGAGAGCAAACCCATGGTAAGATTCATATCTTATCCAAGGCTGTTCAGTTTGCTGTAGTCAATGTACAGCTGGCTTTCTGTTTGAAGCCAGCAACGCTGAAACAGCGACAGTCAAATATACAGGATAAAATGTTTGTTTTATTTAGGTAGGTGTTACAACGTGATAAATTGTAAAACCTAAATAAAATGTGGATAGCACAACGATACTACCACATAAAACACCTACATTCATCAACCAGGAATTCAATACATTTACCGTTTTACCTCATCATCAGATGTGTGTAATAGATTAGTATAATAAGTATACTTAATCTATGACACAGTAGGCCTACATCACACAGTGTGAAAAGGGTGAATTGATGGATGATTAATACCATCAGTGATATTCAATGTGTTAATGTAATTAAAGATTAACAATACAATTTACAATTTACAATTTAGGCATTTAGCAGACGCTCTTAATCCAGAGCGACTTACATTAAGCAATAACAAAAGCATGGCATACATCACATATATAAAAAGTATAGTTATCATGAATCATGCCTAGACTAAGACCGTAACAGTGGAGTATCTATGTAAACTATACATACTATACTATATAATATATTATACATGTGTACTATAAAGTGCTATGGCTACATAAAGTGCAATTCTAGAGCTGTCTACGTAACAAGCTATAAGTCTGTTTAAAATACTATCTAAGTCTACATAATGTAAAAGATTAAAGTAGCAGGACAAGAAAGGTGTAATTGTGAAGGTCAATGACATGGTTAAGATAAGTGTTTACTAAATGTTTGGCAATAGGCCTAGTACTGTGATTCTAGGGTTTAAAATTTGTGTTAAAAGAAGTAAGCAAGGCACCCACGACATGTTTCACCCCCGAAACTTGTCGTGGGTGCATTGTTTACTTGATTTGCAAATACCTGACCTAATTATCACCTGAATAGCAGATGTAAATACAGCCATTAATCTATCTTCTAATAGCTGTAGAGCCTGGCCATCCGTCCAATCAGGTGGGCGTGACAATCTGGGGGGGGGGGTCCTACAGTTGGTATAAAGGTTCACGGTTAAGTTGAGTTAGTTGTGTTCCATCATCCAGAGATCATTGTCTGTGCTGTTATCTTATTCACTGACGTGACTTGATCATCAAAAGGTTCACTTTGAAAAGCTCATGGTAAGATGCTACACTATCTCTTTCTAAATTGGGAATAGACTTTGTTTACTGTGTTTACTTGTAGGAGTTTTCTATCAAACTTGTTTAATATGATTAGAAACATTGTGCCATCCTTTTTTCCATCTTGTTCAAAACAAACTGAAACTAATAAGTGACTATTTACATTGTTGTTTGTTTGGGTTCATGCTGAGAGTTGCTCTGGATAAGAGTTTATTTTACGTGCATACAGCATACAATTGTGGATTCTAAATGACATCCATATGCTCTTGTGTTGTAGGCTGACCACATGGACTCCAGGCTGATTGTGACCATGGATCAGCACACCCCATGCTACACTAGTGGTATCGATGGTAGCTTTGAGTACCGTGATCTGGAGGCGGCAGAGACCCTCATGAGCTTCTGGTGTCAGCCAGAAGCCCCTCAGTTTTCGGCAGGCTCCTTCTCCTCATTTGCCACGGACTATGATGTAAAACATATGACATACAGTGGTATGCAGAGAGATGATGAGGCAGAGAGCGCTTTGGAAAAGGAAGCTATACTCACCATTGCGCGTTGGAAAAGGAAGCTATCCTCACCATTGCCAGTCTCACGTACTCAACTGAAGCCACAAAGGAAGACTAGGGTGTCAAGGAGGAAGGTGAAGTCCCCAGCATGGTTAAAGGACTATGTGTAGCGTTCAGACAGACGGTGACATGTTAGCCCATGTGGCTAAAATGGGAATTGTGCCATATTTGTTTTGTTCCAAACATGACATTATGAATTATTGTGTTGCTATCCAATTCTTCCATCGCTGCTTATGGCTATAGGGAAGATGCCATAACATAATAGCATGTCCTTCTGGCCCTCATATGTGTGTAGCACATGGATAGTTATATGGGTACAGGGTTTCTGGGAAGTTTCATTAAAAATGCAAGGACCCAGGATCAGGAGCACTGGCTGCAGCTAAAGTTTCCAAGTAGCCACTGTGGTCAGGTCAAACAGAGACCAGTGAAAGCAAGAGGTGAGCTGAGGCTGCCAAGGACGCAGCACCTCTGGTGTGATTTGATGGACATTGGCCAGGACAGATTTGCTTGGCGTTTCACAAAAATGCTATATATTGCATGTTCTCTCCCTGCACATTAACTTGTGGTGATCGACAAACAGCAAACATTGGAATGGACAGCAGTGGCTTGTACATATAATGGCTACTCTATGGTTTAGTGTGTCCTGAACAATTATACTTATACTAGAATACTATAGTACATTTTGAGGAGTTTTAATGGGAGCCTTGTTGATTTTAGTGATCTGCCTGTAGTTTTATATAGCAAATGCAATGTCAATCGGTGGTTTGTTGTGTACTATTTAGTGTACTATTATGCAAGCTGTGGTTTATAATAATGTTGGGATTGTCTCGGGTAACCGTGACTATCCTTAATTGCTAGATGTTTTTCTTTCATTGTATTTATTATTTCGTAATAAACATTCAAAGTCGAGAGATGGTTTGTGGTGTTTGCTTTATCAGATTTGTGCAGGATGAAACAAGATAGTGTGGTCATTATAAACACTGTATATCAAACAGTAATTTAAACATCTACAAAACAAACATTAAACTGTCAATTTCAATGGCGTTTTTAATGTTTGTTTAAGGAAAAACAAACTTAAACCTGTATATAGGAGGGGCCGGCGCCGCCAGAGAAATGGCAGGTCCGTACAGCGTTAAAAAGATCTCTCCCTGACACATCATCAGTGACCATATTTTATACTACATAAGTCATAACATCCTTTTCACATGGGGAAGTAATGCATTTGGAGTTCAGAGGGTAACCAAAAGTGAATTATGGCGACACCTATTGCCGGGAGGTTTACTTGGGACAGTACAACTGACGTGGCAAGTCACACTTCCGGGAATCCAGAAAGTGTGACCAAAGGGAATCGTAGTTCTTTTAAGGGTAGATGTAGTTTATAACTGGTTACTGACTACTAGTAGTTAGTTAGTAGGAGACAATTTGTCTGCTCTGGCACCGTACCAAGGCCGAATAACATGTTTTTCACCAGAGGGGCAGATAATGCAAGACGTCATGGAATGTTGCTAAATAAACATACAGGAGATATCTCACGGGGCAGAGACAGCAATGATATGAGCCTCAGTGGGATCAATGTGACGTGAAAAATAAGTCATAGGGCAATATGGCATATGTAACGATTCATATTATAGCAGGACACAGGGCATATGATTTAAGTCATTGGAAACATGTAAACAAAACCACAAAATAGTCCCAAAATTATCCATCAAGGACATGGAGAGGCTAACCATAGTTGTTATAGCTCAGTAGAGTTTCATGTCAAGTTTCAAGTGAGGAATATATAGTCTACTTCCACACGATAGTCAAAGCAAAGAGATGCAAAGTGTCAGATTTAATGATGGCTACACCATGTCAATTTGCCATTTTGGATATTTTTGACAAAATAATAATTGCATTTTTAACTAGTCAATTTTCGAATGTTTTTTTGGGTATTTTTTTCCACCTCCTACAAAATGTCTTGTAGCCTACAACTGTAATACAAAAAAAGTCAATTTATGTCAATAAACAGAAAGAAAAAAAAAGCCAAGTGACAACTGTGTAAGTCAACGCACATGAGCTGCAACTGGTCGCGGCCCTCATCAAGTCACCTTTCGCGCAATGTGGCCCTCGCCCCAAAATGAGTTAAATAAAACTGACTTTACGCAGTGTGAGCTTGTAGATTGTCTATTTTCAAATGGCCGTAATGTATATAGGGCTGAAGTGGTTAATGTGCTTTGTAATAATAATCAAAACATACAAAGAGTAACTAAAGCATGCTGCTTTGTTGTTGGTAAGTTCTTTAAACCCCCAAACACAACAACGATGGCTGTTGTGTTTGACTCTGAGCTCTGTATTGAGACCCAGGTAAAAGGGGTCGTACAGTCCAGACACGTTTCCTTTGAGAATCATTTCTCTAGAACAGGGGTGTCAAACTGGTGACCCTGACGGCTTTGTCTCTGCCCAGGTGTGGAATGTTGTCACTGACGGGCTCGTTAACAGTCTATTCAACCCAGGTAAAAGTGGTCGTACAGTCCAGACACGTTTCCTTTGAGAATCATTTCTATAATGTAATGCCCTCAGCCTCAAAGCTTGACATCATTGACGTCCTGTGTTCAGGGTTTGGTGAACAATAGAACAAGTTGTTGCAAATGAGCCACCATCATTGGTACAGATTGTTGCTTCCCCACAAAACAATGGAAGCACACCTTTAATGATGATAATGTGGTCATTCACAGGTGATCTGAGCTAGTCAATACCTAATAGGTGGCCATTAGCACATTTGATCACAGCAGTATGCGCAAATACATTGAAATGGAACAACCACAAACTGCAGAATCTTTACATGCAAAACTCCTTGTTTTACTGTGACAGTTTGAACTGTGAGTAGGTCCTACTAGGGGTCTAACGATACATTTTAACAGCGATGCGATAGTATCACGATACATGGTGTGTTTTGGACATTAAGGGGTTAATAACTAAAAATGCCCAAGGGATATCACTGGGCACCCTCTTGAATTCTTAAGAGGTGACCCCAAGCTACAAGAATCAATTGAAAAAAAAACATCTCATTGTAAATAGAATATCTAAACGCGTGAATCTTTTTACAATGACGTTATTTTTCAGAAAGGAAGCCATTGAGGGTTAAAATGGGTCTTAATGCTTCCAACTCGAGTAGAATTATTAATGTTTTGTACAATTTGTCCATGACAAAAAAATATATGATGTGGAGACAATAAAGACTATTATTATCATTATTATTGAAGGTGGTAACAGTCCATTTGCTCAGTAAAATATTTCGGGGGCATATTTAGAATGTTTGCAGGCTTGAGTATGTTGAATCTAGTTTGCATTAATGAGGATTTAGTTGACACAATGAAATAAAATGGCGATAGTATTCCGTGTGGGGCAGAAAGCCTGTCAGCCAGATTTGAGAGAGCAGCGCAGCTTTGTTGTTGCGAGGAAAGCGGTAAAATTAGACTTTCGTGGTTGTTTTCGTCTCAGATTTAGTCCGACGGAGCGTCACAGTATAACTCTATGGGGACATAAAAGCGACACAAAAGTAGGACCCGGAAGTATCTCAGGAGGCGGAGCTGATCGTCACAGCTAAAATACTGAATGCTAGGCTGAAACCAAAAAGGGCAGAGAGAGTCAGAGACAGCAGAAACCTGTCTATTCACTGCACATGAGAGGGGGAGTAGGTTCACATGAGAGTATAGTCTAGTCATTTAATTTAACCAGTGGAGACAATAGGCTTCATTGTGAAAGCTCCCCATTCAAAGTGATCCGTGATTTGAGTATCAAGCCATGTTTTCAAGCACATTTTATTTTATGTATCTACCACCAACGTTTTAACAACTTTAACTTTGGGGGACAAAAAAGAAATAACGGCAGAGAGAAAAATCTAGTACCTCTCTTCACACTTTACTGAGCGCACCTTTCTAATCTATAACTGGCTATAACAATATTGTTGTTATACTGTGGCTGATGGCACATTATGACGCACCACGTGGTGATCATTTGACATGAGCACCACTTTCACTGTCTGTGGATTATTCCGTCTGTTTGACCAGAGAAGCGGCACCAAAAAATATTTCAAATTCCTATTTGATGTTGGCACTTAAAAGAAGAAGGGAAAACATGTCTGTGAGTCTGGCAAGTGGAGAAGTGTTTTAGAATGAAATAACAGATTTGGGTTTTCAGCTCCAGAACATTACAGAGTAAATGAGGAGGCCAGAGACATGACTTTGCCTCATATATAAAGCTTTACCATGTTCTTTTAAATTATTAAATTGCACTCTGGTGATGATTGTGTTTCAATATTCGCAATGAGCGTTAGAACTACAGTCAAATTTCAATTTTTCAAATTTGATCAATTATTTGCTCCTTTTAAGACAAGCCAAAGTATTTGTTATTGACTCCAAATTATGTCAAATCTCTGTCAGGTTCATCACAAAATGCAATGCATTATGCAGAGAGCAAACCCATGGTAAGATTCATATCTTATCCAAGGCTGTTCAGTTTGCTGTAGTCAATGTACAGCTGGCTTTCTGTTTGAAGCCAGCAACGCTGAAACAGCGACAGTCAAATATACAGGATAAAATGTTTGTTTTATTTAGGTAGGTGTTACAACGTGATAAATTGTAAAACCTAAATAAAATGTGGATAGCACAACGATACTACCACATAAAACACCTACATTCATCAACCAGGAATTCAATACATTTACCGTTTTACTTCATCATCAGATGTGTGTAATAGATTAGTATAATAAGTATACTTAATCTATGACACAGTAGGCCTACATCACACAGTGTGAAAAGGGTGAATTGATGGATGATTAATACCATCAGTGATATTCAATGTGTTAATGTAATTAAAGATTAACAATACAATTTACAATTTACAATTTAGGCATTTAGCAGACGCTCTTAATCCAGAGCGACTTACATTAAGCAATAACAAAAGCATGGCATACATCACATATATAAAAAGTATAGTTATCATGAATCATGCCTAGACTAAGACCGTAACAGTGGAGTATCTATGTAAACTATACATACTATACTATATAATATATTATACATGTGTACTATAAAGTGCTATGGCTACATAAAGTGCAATTCTAGAGCTGTCTACGTAACAAGCTATAAGTCTGTTTAAAATACTATCTAAGTCTACATAATGTAAAAGATTAAAGTAGCAGGACAAGAAAGGTGTAATTGTGAAGGTCAATGACATGGTTAAGATAAGTGTTTACTAAATGTTTGGCAATAGGCCTAGTACTGTGATTCTAGGGTTTAAAATTTGTGTTAAAAGAAGTAAGCAAGGCACCCACGACATGTTTCACCCCCGAAACTTGTCGTGGGTGCATTGTTTACTTGATTTGCAAATACCTGACCTAATTATCACCTGAATAGCAGATGTAAATACAGCCATTAATCTATCTTCTAATAGCTGTAGAGCCTGGCCATCCGTCCAATCAGGTGGGCGTGACAATCTGGGGGGGGGGGTCCTACAGTTGGTATAAAGGTTCACGGTTAAGTTGAGTTAGTTGTGTTCCATCATCCAGAGATCATTGTCTGTGCTGTTATCTTATTCACTGACGTGACTTGATCATCA
The DNA here is from genome assembly GCF_951216825.1 of Electrona antarctica. Lineage (NCBI taxonomy): Eukaryota > Metazoa > Chordata > Actinopteri > Myctophiformes > Myctophidae > Electrona > Electrona antarctica. The sequence continues at coordinate 36,140,287 of NC_136806.1, forward strand.
AAAGGTTCACTTTGAAAAGCTCATGGTAAGATGCTACACTATCTCTTTCTAAATTGGGAATAGACTTTGTTTACTGTGTTTACTTGTAGGAGTTTTCTATCAAACTTGTTTAATATGATTAGAAACATTGTGTCATCCTTTTTTCCATCTTGTTCAAAACAAACTGAAACTAATAAGTGACTATTTACATTGTTGTTTGTTTGGGTTCATGCTGAGAGTTGCTCTGGATAAGAGTTTATTTTACGTGCATACAGCATACAATTGTGGATTCTAAATGACATCCATATGCTCTTGTGTTGTAGGCTGACCACATGGACTCCAGGCTGATTGTGACCATGGATCAGCACACCCCATGCTACACTAGTGGTATCGATGGTAGCTTTGAGTACCGTGATCTGGAGGCGGCAGAGACCCTCATGAGCTTCTGGTGTCAGCCAGAAGCCCCTCAGTTTTCGGCAGGCTCCTTCTCCTCATTTGCCACGGACTATGATGTAAAACATATGACATACAGTGGTATGCAGAGAGATGATGAGGCAGAGAGCGCTTTGGAAAAGGAAACTATACTCACCATTGCGCGTTGGAAAAGGAAGCTATCCTCACCATTGCCAGTCTCACGTACTCAACTGAAGCCACAAAGGAAGACTAGGGTGTCAAGGAGGAAGGTGAAGTCCCCAGCATGGTTAAAGGACTATGTGTAGCGTTCAGACAGACGGTGACATGTTAGCCCATGTGGCTAAAATGGGAATTGTGCCATATTTGTTTTGTTCCAAACATGACATTATGAATTATTGTGTTGCTATCCAATTCTTCCATCGCTGCTTATGGCTATAGGGAAGATGCCATAACATAATAGCATGTCCTTCTGGCCCTCATATGTGTGTAGCACATGGATAGTTATATGGGTACAGGGTTTCTGGGAAGTTTCATTAAAAATGCAAGGACCCAGGATCAGGAGCACTGGCTGCAGCTAAAGTTTCCAAGTAGCCACTGTGGTCAGGTCAAACAGAGACCAGTGAAAGCAAGAGGTGAGCTGAGGCTGCCAAGGACGCAGCACCTCTGGTGTGATTTGATGGACATTGGCCAGGACAGATTTGCTTGGCGTTTCACAAAAATGCTATATATTGCATGTTCTCTCCCTGCACATTAACTTGTGGTGATCGACAAACAGCAAACATTGGAATGGACAGCAGTGGCTTGTACATATAATGGCTACTCTATGGTTTAGTGTGTCCTGAACAATTATACTTATACTAGAATACTATAGTACATTTTGAGGAGTTTTAATGGGAGCCTTGTTGATTTTAGTGATCTGCCTGTAGTTTTATATAGCAAATGCAATGTCAATCGGTGGTTTGTTGTGTACTATTTAGTGTACTATTATGCAAGCTGTGGTTTATAATAATGTTGGGATTGTCTCGGGTAACCGTGACTATCCTTAATTGCTAGATGTTTTTCTTTCATTGTATTTATTATTTCGTAATAAACATTCAAAGTCGAGAGATGGTTTGTGGTGTTTGCTTTATCAGATTTGTGCAGGATGAAACAAGATAGTGTGGTCATTATAAACACTGTATATCAAACAGTAATTTAAACATCTACAAAACAAACATTAAACTGTCCATTTCAATGGCGTTTTTAATGTTTGTTTAAGGAAAAACAAACTTAAACCTGTATATAGGAGGGGCCGGCGCCGCCAGAGAAATGGCAGGTCCGTACAGTGTTAAAAAGATCTCTCCCTGACACATCATCAGTGACCATATTTTATACTACATAAGTCATAACATCCTTTTCACATGGGGAAGTAATGCATTTGGAGTTCAGAGGGTAACCAAAAGTGAATTATGGCGACACCTATTGCCGGGAGGTTTACTTGGGACAGTACAACTGACGTGGCAAGTCACACTTCCGGGAATCCAGAAAGTGTGACCAAAGGGAATCGTAGTTCTTTTAAGGGTAGATGTAGTTTATAACTGGTTACTGACTACTAGTAGTTAGTTAGTAGGAGACAATTTGTCTGCTCTGGCACCGTACCAAGGCCGAATAACATGTTTTTCACCAGAGGGGCAGATAATGCAAGACGTCATGGAATGTTGCTAAATAAACATACAGGAGATATCTCACGGGGCAGAGACAGCAATGATATGAGCCTCAGTGGGATCAATGTGACGTGAAAAATAAGTCATAGGGCAATATGGCATATGTAACGATTCATATTATAGCAGGACACAGGGCATATGATTTAAGTCATTGGAAACATGTAAACAAAACCACAAAATAGTCCCAAAATTATCCATCAAGGACATGGAGAGGCTAACCATAGTTGTTATAGCTCAGTAGAGTTTCATGTCAAGTTTCAAGTGAGGAATATATAGTCTACTTCCACACGATAGTCAAAGCAAAGAGATGCAAAGTGTCAGATTTAATGATGGCTACACCATGTCAATTTGCCATTTTGGATATTTTTGACAAAATAATAATTGCATTTTTAACTAGTCAATTTTCGAATGTTTTTTTGGGTATTTTTTTCCACCTCCTACAAAATGTCTTGTAGCCTACAACTGTAATACAAATAAAGTAAATTTATGTCAATAAACAGAAAGAAAAAAAAAGCCAAGTGACAACTGTGTAAGTCAACGCACATGAGCTGCAACTGGTCGCGGCCCTCATCAAGTCACCTTTCGCGCAATGTGGCCCTCGCCCCAAAATGAGTTAAATAAAACTGACTTTACGCAGTGTGAGCTTGTAGATTGTCTATTTTCAAATGGCCGTAATGTATATAGGGCTGAAGTGGTTAATGTGCTTTGTAATAATAATCAAAACATACAAAGAGTAACTAAAGCATGCTGCTTTGTTGTTGGTAAGTTCTTTAAACCCCCAAACACAACAACGATGGCTGTTGTGTTTGACTCTGAGCTCTGTATTGAGACCCAGGTAAAAGGGGTCGTACAGTCCAGACACGTTTCCTTTGAGAATCATTTCTCTAGAACAGGGGTGTCAAACTGGTGACCCTGACGGCTTTGTCTCTGCCCAGGTGTGGAATGTTGTCACTGACGGGCTCGTTAACAGTCTATTCAACCCAGGTAAAAGTGGTCGTACAGTCCAGACACGTTTCCTTTGAGAATCATTTCTATAATGTAATGCCCTCAGCCTCAAAGCTTGACATCATTGACGTCCTGTGTTCAGGGTTTGGTGAACAATAGAACAAGTTGTTGCAAATGAGCCACCATCATTGGTACAGATTGTTGCTTCCCCACAAAACAATGGAAGCACACCTTTAATGATGATAATGTGGTCATTCACAGGTGATCTGAGCTAGTCAATACCTAATAGGTGGCCATTAGCACATTTGATCACAGCAGTATGCGCAAATACATTGAAATGGAACAACCACAAACTGCAGAATCTTTACATGCAAAACTCCTTGTTTTACTGTGACAGTTTGAACTGTGAGTAGGTCCTACTAGGGGTCTAACGATACATTTTAACAGCGATGCGATAGTATCACGATACATGGTGTGTTTTGGACATTAAGGGGTTAATAACTAAAAATGCCCAAGGGATATCACTGGGCACCCTCTTGAATTCTTAAGAGGTGACCCCAAGCTACAAGAATCAATTGAAAAAAAAACATCTCATTGTAAATAGAATATCTAAACGCGTGAATCTTTTTACAATGACGTTATTTTTCAGAAAGGAAGCCATTGAGGGTTAAAATGGGTCTTAATGCTTCCAACTCGAGTAGAATTATTAATGTTTTGTACAATTTGTCCATGACAAAAAAATATATGATGTGGAGACAATAAAGACTATTATTATCATTATTATTGAAGGTGGTAACAGTCCATTTGCTCAGTAAAATATTTCGGGGGCATATTTAGAATGTTTGCAGGCTTGAGTATGTTGAATCTAGTTTGCATTAATGAGGATTTAGTTGACACAATGAAATAAAATGGCGATAGTATTCCGTGTGGGGCAGAAAGCCTGTCAGCCAGATTTGAGAGAGCAGCGCAGCTTTGTTGTTGCGAGGAAAGCGGTAAAATTAGACTTTCGTGGTTGTTTTCGTCTCAGATTTAGTCCGACGGAGCGTCACAGTATAACTCTATGGGGACATAAAAGCGACACAAAAGTAGGACCCGGAAGTATCTCAGGAGGCGGAGCTGATCGTCACAGCTAAAATACTGAATGCTAGGCTGAAACCAAAAAGGGCAGAGAGAGTCAGAGACAGCAGAAACCTGTCTATTCACTGCACATGAGAGGGGGAGTAGGTTCACATGAGAGTATAGTCTAGTCATTTAATTTAACCAGTGGAGACAATAGGCTTCATTGTGAAAGCTCCCCATTCAAAGTGATCCGTGATTTGAGTATCAAGCCATGTTTTCAAGCACATTTTATTTTATGTATCTACCACCAACGTTTTAACAACTTTAACTTTGGGGGACAAAAAAGAAATAACGGCAGAGAGAAAAATCTAGTACCTCTCTTCACACTTTACTGAGCGCACCTTTCTAATCTATAACTGGCTATAACAATATTGTTGTTATACTGTGGCTGATGGCACATTATGACGCACCACGTGGTGATCATTTGACATGAGCACCACTTTCACTGTCTGTGGATTATTCCGTCTGTTTGACCAGAGAAGCGGCACCAAAAAATATTTCAAATTCCTATTTGATGTTGGCACTTAAAAGAAGAAGGGAAAACATGTCTGTGAGTCTGGCAAGTGGAGAAGTGTTTTAGAATGAAATAACAGATTTGGGTTTTCAGCTCCAGAACATTACAGAGTAAATGAGGAGGCCAGAGACATGACTTTGCCTCATATATAAAGCTTTACCATGTTCTTTTAAATTATTAAATTGCACTCTGGTGATGATTGTGTTTCAATATTCGCAATGAGCGTTAGAACTACAGTCAAATTTCAATTTTTCAAATTTGATCAATTATTTGCTCCTTTTAAGACAAGCCAAAGTATTTGTTATTGACTCCAAATTATGTCAAATCTCTGTCAGGTTCATCACAAAATGCAATGCATTATGCAGAGAGCAAACCCATGGTAAGATTCATATCTTATCCAAGGCTGTTCAGTTTGCTGTAGTCAATGTACAGCTGGCTTTCTGTTTGAAGCCAGCAACGCTGAAACAGCGACAGTCAAATATACAGGATAAAATGTTTGTTTTATTTAGGTAGGTGTTACAACGTGATAAATTGTAAAACCTAAATAAAATGTGGATAGCACAACGATACTACCACATAAAACACCTACATTCATCAACCAGGAATTCAATACATTTACCGTTTTACTTCATCATCAGATGTGTGTAATAGATTAGTATAATAAGTATACTTAATCTATGACACAGTAGGCCTACATCACACAGTGTGAAAAGGGTGAATTGATGGATGATTAATACCATCAGTGATATTCAATGTGTTAATGTAATTAAAGATTAACAATACAATTTACAATTTACAATTTAGGCATTTAGCAGACGCTCTTAATCCAGAGCGACTTACATTAAGCAATAACAAAAGCATGGCATACATCACATATATAAAAAGTATAGTTATCATGAATCATGCCTAGACTAAGACCGTAACAGTGGAGTATCTATGTAAACTATACATACTATACTATATAATATATTATACATGTGTAAAGTGCTATGGCTACATAAAGTGCAATTCTAGAGCTGTCTACGTAACAAGCTATAAGTCTGTTTAAAATACTATCTAAGTCTACATAATGTAAAAGATTAAAGTAGCAGGACAAGAAAGGTGTAATTGTGAAGGTCAATGACATGGTTAAGATAAGTGTTTACTAAATGTTTGGCAATAGGCCTAGTACTGTGATTCTAGGGTTTAAAATTTGTGTTAAAAGAAGTAAGCAAGGCACCCACGACATGTTTCACCCCCGAAACTTGTCGTGGGTGCATTGTTTACTTGATTTGCAAATACCTGACCTAATTATCACCTGAATAGCAGATGTAAATACAGCCATTAATCTATCTTCTAATAGCTGTAGAGCCTGGCCATCCGTCCAATCAGGTGGGCGTGACAATCTGGGGGGGGGGGTCCTACAGTTGGTATAAAGGTTCACGGTTAAGTTGAGTTAGTTGTGTTCCATCATCCAGAGATCATTGTCTGTGCTGTTATCTTATTCACTGACGTGACTTGATCATCAAAAGGTTCACTTTGAAAAGCTCATGGTAAGATGCTACACTATCTCTTTCTAAATTGGGAATAGACTTTGTTTACTGTGTTTACTTGTAGGAGTTTTCTATCAAACTTGTTTAATATGATTAGAAACATTGTGCCATCCTTTTTTCCATCTTGTTCAAAACAAACTGAAACTAATAAGTGACTATTTACATTGTTGTTTGTTTGGGTTCATGCTGAGAGTTGCTCTGGATAAGAGTTTATTTTACGTGCATACAGCATACAATTGTGGATTCTAAATGACATCCATATGCTCTTGTGTTGTAGGCTGACCACATGGACTCCAGGCTGATTGTGACCATGGATCAGCACACCCCATGCTACACTAGTGGTATCGATGGTAGCTTTGAGTACCGTGATCTGGAGGCGGCAGAGACCCTCATGAGCTTCTGGTGTCAGCCAGAAGCCCCTCAGTTTTCGGCAGGCTCCTTCTCCTCATTTGCCACGGACTATGATGTAAAACATATGACATACAGTGGTATGCAGAGAGATGATGAGGCAGAGAGCGCTTTGGAAAAGGAAGCTATACTCACCATTGCGCGTTGGAAAAGGAAGCTATCCTCACCATTGCCAGTCTCACGTACTCAACTGAAGCCACAAAGGAAGACTAGGGTGTCAAGGAGGAAGGTGAAGTCCCCAGCATGGTTAAAGGACTATGTGTAGCGTTCAGACAGACGGTGACATGTTAGCCCATGTGGCTAAAATGGGAATTGTGCCATATTTGTTTTGTTCCAAACATGACATTATGAATTATTGTGTTGCTATCCAATTCTTCCATCGCTGCTTATGGCTATAGGGAAGATGCCATAACATAATAGCATGTCCTTCTGGCCCTCATATGTGTGTAGCACATGGATAGTTATATGGGTACAGGGTTTCTGGGAAGTTTCATTAAAAATGCAAGGACCCAGGATCAGGAGCACTGGCTGCAGCTAAAGTTTCCAAGTAGCCACTGTGGTCAGGTCAAACAGAGACCAGTGAAAGCAAGAGGTGAGCTGAGGCTGCCAAGGACGCAGCACCTCTGGTGTGATTTGATGGACATTGGCCAGGACAGATTTGCTTGGCGTTTCACAAAAATGCTATATATTGCATGTTCTCTCCCTGCACATTAACTTGTGGTGATCGACAAACAGCAAACATTGGAATGGACAGCAGTGGCTTGTACATATAATGGCTACTCTATGGTTTAGTGTGTCCTGAACAATTATACTTATACTAGAATACTATAGTACATTTTGAGGAGTTTTAATGGGAGCCTTGTTGATTTTAGTGATCTGCCTGTAGTTTTATATAGCAAATGCAATGTCAATCGGTGGTTTGTTGTGTACTATTTAGTGTACTATTATGCAAGCTGTGGTTTATAATAATGTTGGGATTGTCTCGGGTAACCGTGACTATCCTTAATTGCTAGATGTTTTTCTTTCATTGTATTTATTATTTCGTAATAAACATTCAAAGTCGAGAGATGGTTTGTGGTGTTTGCTTTATCAGATTTGTGCAGGATGAAACAAGATAGTGTGGTCATTATAAACACTGTATATCAAACAGTAATTTAAACATCTACAAAACAAACATTAAACTGTCAATTTCAATGGCGTTTTTAATGTTTGTTTAAGGAAAAACAAACTTAAACCTGTATATAGGAGGGGCCGGCGCCGCCAGAGAAATGGCAGGTCCGTACAGCGTTAAAAAGATCTCTCCCTGACACATCATCAGTGACCATATTTTATACTACATAAGTCATAACATCCTTTTCACATGGGGAAGTAATGCATTTGGAGTTCAGAGGGTAACCAAAAGTGAATTATGGCGACACCTATTGCCGGGAGGTTTACTTGGGACAGTACAACTGACGTGGCAAGTCACACTTCCGGGAATCCAGAAAGTGTGACCAAAGGGAATCGTAGTTCTTTTAAGGGTAGATGTAGTTTATAACTGGTTACTGACTACTAGTAGTTAGTTAGTAGGAGACAATTTGTCTGCTCTGGCACCGTACCAAGGCCGAATAACATGTTTTTCACCAGAGGGGCAGATAATGCAAGACGTCATGGAATGTTGCTAAATAAACATACAGGAGATATCTCACGGGGCAGAGACAGCAATGATATGAGCCTCAGTGGGATCAATGTGACGTGAAAAATAAGTCATAGGGCAATATGGCATATGTAACGATTCATATTATAGCAGGACACAGGGCATATGATTTAAGTCATTGGAAACATGTAAACAAAACCACAAAATAGTCCCAAAATTATCCATCAAGGACATGGAGAGGCTAACCATAGTTGTTATAGCTCAGTAGAGTTTCATGTCAAGTTTCAAGTGAGGAATATATAGTCTACTTCCACACGATAGTCAAAGCAAAGAGATGCAAAGTGTCAGATTTAATGATGGCTACACCATGTCAATTTGCCATTTTGGATATTTTTGACAAAATAATAATTGCATTTTTAACTAGTCAATTTTCGAATGTTTTTTTGGGTATTTTTTTCCACCTCCTACAAAATGTCTTGTAGCCTACAACTGTAATACAAATAAAGTCAATTTATGTCAATAAACAGAAAGAAAAAAAAAGCCAAGTGACAACTGTGTAAGTCAACGCACATGAGCTGCAACTGGTCGCGGCCCTCATCAAGTCACCTTTCGCGCAATGTGGCCCTCGCCCCAAAATGAGTTAAATAAAACTGACTTTACGCAGTGTGAGCTTGTAGATTGTCTATTTTCAAATGGCCGTAATGTATATAGGGCTGAAGTGGTTAATGTGCTTTGTAATAATAATCAAAACATACAAAGAGTAACTAAAGCATGCTGCTTTGTTGTTGGTAAGTTCTTTAAACCCCCAAACACAACAACGATGGCTGTTGTGTTTGACTCTGAGCTCTGTATTGAGACCCAGGTAAAAGGGGTCGTACAGTCCAGACACGTTTCCTTTGAGAATCATTTCTCTAGAACAGGGGTGTCAAACTGGTGACCCTGACGGCTTTGTCTCTGCCCAGGTGTGGAATGTTGTCACTGACGGGCTCGTTAACAGTCTATTCAACCCAGGTAAAAGTGGTCGTACAGTCCAGACACGTTTCCTTTGAGAATCATTTCTATAATGTAATGCCCTCAGCCTCAAAGCTTGACATCATTGACGTCCTGTGTTCAGGGTTTGGTGAACAATAGAACAAGTTGTTGCAAATGAGCCACCATCATTGGTACAGATTGTTGCTTCCCCACAAAACAATGGAAGCACACCTTTAATGATGATAATGTGGTCATTCACAGGTGATCTGAGCTAGTCAATACCTAATAGGTGGCCATTAGCACATTTGATCACAGCAGTATGCGCAAATACATTGAAATGGAACAACCACAAACTGCAGAATCTTTACATGCAAAACTCCTTGTTTTACTGTGACAGTTTGAACTGTGAGTAGGTCCTACTAGGGGTCTAACGATACATTTTAACAGCGATGCGATAGTATCACGATACATGGTGTGTTTTGGACATTAAGGGGTTAATAACTAAAAATGCCCAAGGGATATCACTGGGCACCCTCTTGAATTCTTAAGAGGTGACCCCAAGCTACAAGAATCAATTGAAAAAAAAACATCTCATTGTAAATAGAATATCTAAACGCGTGAATCTTTTTACAATGACGTTATTTTTCAGAAAGGAAGCCATTGAGGGTTAAAATGGGTCTTAATGCTTCCAACTCGAGTAGAATTATTAATGTTTTGTACAATTTGTCCATGACAAAAAAATATATGATGTGGAGACAATAAAGACTATTATTATCATTATTATTGAAGGTGGTAACAGTCCATTTGCTCAGTAAAATATTTCGGGGGCATATTTAGAATGTTTGCAGGCTTGAGTATGTTGAATCTAGTTTGCATTAATGAGGATTTAGTTGACACAATGAAATAAAATGGCGATAGTATTCCGTGTGGGGCAGAAAGCCTGTCAGCCAGATTTGAGAGAGCAGCGCAGCTTTGTTGTTGCGAGGAAAGCGGTAAAATTAGACTTTCGTGGTTGTTTTCGTCTCAGATTTAGTCCGACGGAGCGTCACAGTATAACTCTATGGGGACATAAAAGCGACACAAAAGTAGGACCCGGAAGTATCTCAGGAGGCGGAGCTGATCGTCACAGCTAAAATACTGAATGCTAGGCTGAAACCAAAAAGGGCAGAGAGAGTCAGAGACAGCAGAAACCTGTCTATTCACTGCACATGAGAGGGGGAGTAGGTTCACATGAGAGTATAGTCTAGTCATTTAATTTAACCAGTGGAGACAATAGGCTTCATTGTGAAAGCTCCCCATTCAAAGTGATCCGTGATTTGAGTATCAAGCCATGTTTTCAAGCACATTTTATTTTATGTATCTACCACCAACGTTTTAACAACTTTAACTTTGGGGGACAAAAAAGAAATAACGGCAGAGAGAAAAATCTAGTACCTCTCTTCACACTTTACTGAGCGCACCTTTCTAATCTATAACTGGCTATAACAATATTGTTGTTATACTGTGGCTGATGGCACATTATGACGCACCACGTGGTGATCATTTGACATGAGCACCACTTTCACTGTCTGTGGATTATTCCGTCTGTTTGACCAGAGAAGCGGCACCAAAAAATATTTCAAATTCCTATTTGATGTTGGCACTTAAAAGAAGAAGGGAAAACATGTCTGTGAGTCTGGCAAGTGGAGAAGTGTTTTAGAATGAAATAACAGATTTGGGTTTTCAGCTCCAGAACATTACAGAGTAAATGAGGAGGCCAGAGACATGACTTTGCCTCATATATAAAGCTTTACCATGTTCTTTTAAATTATTAAATTGCACTCTGGTGATGATTGTGTTTCAATATTCGCAATGAGCGTTAGAACTACAGTCAAATTTCAATTTTTCAAATTTGATCAATTATTTGCTCCTTTTAAGACAAGCCAAAGTATTTGTTATTGACTCCAAATTATGTCAAATCTCTGTCAGGTTCATCACAAAATGCAATGCATTATGCAGAGAGCAAACCCATGGTAAGATTCATATCTTATCCAAGGCTGTTCAGTTTGCTGTAGTCAATGTACAGCTGGCTTTCTGTTTGAAGCCAGCAACGCTGAAACAGCGACAGTCAAATATACAGGATAAAATGTTTGTTTTATTTAGGTAGGTGTTACAACGTGATAAATTGTAAAACCTAAATAAAATGTGGATAGCACAACGATACTACCACATAAAACACCTACATTCATCAACCAGGAATTCAATACATTTACCGTTTTACTTCATCATCAGATGTGTGTAATAGATTAGTATAATAAGTATACTTAATCTATGACACAGTAGGCCTACATCACACAGTGTGAAAAGGGTGAATTGATGGATGATTAATACCATCAGTGATATTCAATGTGTTAATGTAATTAAAGATTAACAATACAATTTACAATTTACAATTTAGGCATTTAGCAGACGCTCTTAATCCAGAGCGACTTACATTAAGCAATAACAAAAGCATGGCATACATCACATATATAAAAAGTATAGTTATCATGAATCATGCCTAGACTAAGACCGTAACAGTGGAGTATCTATGTAAACTATACATACTATACTATATAATATATTATACATGTGTACTATAAAGTGCTATGGCTACATAAAGTGCAATTCTAGAGCTGTCTACGTAACAAGCTATAAGTCTGTTTAAAATACTATCTAAGTCTACATAATGTAAAAGATTAAAGTAGCAGGACAAGAAAGGTGTAATTGTGAAGGTCAATGACATGGTTAAGATAAGTGTTTACTAAATGTTTGGCAATAGGCCTAGTACTGTGATTCTAGGGTTTAAAATTTGTGTTAAAAGAAGTAAGCAAGGCACCCACGACATGTTTCACCCCCGAAACTTGTCGTGGGTGCATTGTTTACTTGATTTGCAAATACCTGACCTAATTATCACCTGAATAGCAGATGTAAATACAGCCATTAATCTATCTTCTAATAGCTGTAGAGCCTGGCCATCCGTCCAATCAGGTGGGCGTGACAATCTGGGGGGGGGGGGTCCTACAGTTGGTATAAAGGTTCACGGTTAAGTTGAGTTAGTTGTGTTCCATCATCCAGAGATCATTGTCTGTGCTGTTATCTTATTCACTGACGTGACTTGATCATCAAAAGGTTCACTTTGAAAAGCTCATGGTAAGATGCTACACTATCTCTTTCTAAATTGGGAATAGACTTTGTTTACTGTGTTTACTTGTAGGAGTTTTCTATCAAACTTGTTTAATATGATTAGAAACATTGTGCCATCCTTTTTTCCATCTTGTTCAAAACAAACTGAAACTAATAAGTGACTATTTACATTGTTGTTTGTTTGGGTTCATGCTGAGAGTTGCTCTGGATAAGAGTTTATTTTACGTGCATACAGCATACAATTGTGGATTCTAAATGACATCCATATGCTCTTGTGTTGTAGGCTGACCACATGGACTCCAGGCTGATTGTGACCATGGATCAGCACACCCCATGCTACACTAGTGGTATCGATGGTAGCTTTGAGTACCGTGATCTGGAGGCGGCAGAGACCCTCATGAGCTTCTGGTGTCAGCCAGAAGCCCCTCAGTTTTCGGCAGGCTCCTTCTCCTCATTTGCCACGGACTATGATGTAAAACATATGACATACAGTGGTATGCAGAGAGATGATGAGGCAGAGAGCGCTTTGGAAAAGGAAGCTATACTCACCATTGCGCGTTGGAAAAGGAAGCTATCCTCACCATTGCCAGTCTCACGTACTCAACTGAAGCCACAAAGGAAGACTAGGGTGTCAAGGAGGAAGGTGAAGTCCCCAGCATGGTTAAAGGACTATGTGTAGCGTTCAGACAGACGGTGACATGTTAGCCCATGTGGCTAAAATGGGAATTGTGCCATATTTGTTTTGTTCCAAACATGACATTATGAATTATTGTGTTGCTATCCAATTCTTCCATCGCTGCTTATGGCTATAGGGAAGATGCCATAACATAATAGCATGTCCTTCTGGCCCTCATATGTGTGTAGCACATGGATAGTTATATGGGTACAGGGTTTCTGGGAAGTTTCATTAAAAATGCAAGGACCCAGGATCAGGAGCACTGGCTGCAGCTAAAGTTTCCAAGTAGCCACTGTGGTCAGGTCAAACAGAGACCAGTGAAAGCAAGAGGTGAGCTGAGGCTGCCAAGGACGCAGCACCTCTGGTGTGATTTGATGGACATTGGCCAGGACAGATTTGCTTGGCGTTTCACAAAAATGCTATATATTGCATGTTCTCTCCCTGCACATTAACTTGTGGTGATCGACAAACAGCAAACATTGGAATGGACAGCAGTGGCTTGTACATATAATGGCTACTCTATGGTTTAGTGTGTCCTGAACAATTATACTTATACTAGAATACTATAGTACATTTTGAGGAGTTTTAATGGGAGCCTTGTTGATTTTAGTGATCTGCCTGTAGTTTTATATAGCAAATGCAATGTCAATCGGTGGTTTGTTGTGTACTATTTAGTGTACTATTATGCAAGCTGTGGTTTATAATAATGTTGGGATTGTCTCGGGTAACCGTGACTATCCTTAATTGCTAGATGTTTTTCTTTCATTGTATTTATTATTTCGTAATAAACATTCAAAGTCGAGAGATGGTTTGTGGTGTTTGCTTTATCAGATTTGTGCAGGATGAAACAAGATAGTGTGGTCATTATAAACACTGTATATCAAACAGTAATTTAAACATCTACAAAACAAACATTAAACTGTCCATTTCAATGGCGTTTTTAATGTTTGTTTAAGGAAAAACAAACTTAAACCTGTATATAGGAGGGGCCGGCGCAGAGAAATGGCAGGTCCGTACAGCGTTAAAAAGATCTCTCCCTGACACATCATCAGTGACCATATTTTATACTACATAAGTCATAACATCCTTTTCACATGGGGAAGTAATGCATTTGGAGTTCAGAGGGTAACCAAAAGTGAATTATGGCGACACCTATTGCCGGGAGGTTTACTTGGGACAGTACAACTGACGTGGCAAGTCACACTTCCGGGAATCCAGAAAGTGTGACCAAAGGGAATCGTAGTTCTTTTAAGGGTAGATGTAGTTTATAACTGGTTACTGACTACTAGTAGTTAGTTAGTAGGAGACAATTTGTCTGCTCTGGCACCGTACCAAGGCCGAATAACATGTTTTTCACCAGAGGGGCAGATAATGCAAGACGTCATGGAATGTTGCTAAATAAACATACAGGAGATATCTCACGGGGCAGAGACAGCAATGATATGAGCCTCAGTGGGATCAATGTGACGTGAAAAATAAGTCATAGGGCAATATGGCATATGTAACGATTCATATTATAGCAGGACACAGGGCATATGATTTAAGTCATTGGAAACATGTAAACAAAACCACAAAATAGTCCCAAAATTATCCATCAAGGACATGGAGAGGCTAACCATAGTTGTTATAGCTCAGTAGAGTTTCATGTCAAGTTTCAAGTGAGGAATATATAGTCTACTTCCACACGATAGTCAAAGCAAAGAGATGCAAAGTGTCAGATTTAATGATGGCTACACCATGTCAATTTGCCATTTTGGATATTTTTGACAAAATAATAATTGCATTTTTAACTAGTCAATTTTCGAATGTTTTTTTGGGTATTTTTTTCCACCTCCTACAAAATGTCTTGTAGCCTACAACTGTAATACAAATAAAGTCAATTTATGTCAATAAACAGAAAGAAAAAAAAAGCCAAGTGACAACTGTGTAAGTCAACGCACATGAGCTGCAACTGGTCGCGGCCCTCATCAAGTCACCTTTCGCGCAATGTGGCCCTCGCCCCAAAATGAGTTAAATAAAACTGACTTTACGCAGTGTGAGCTTGTAGATTGTCTATTTTCAAATGGCCGTAATGTATATAGGGCTGAAGTGGTTAATGTGCTTTGTAATAATAATCAAAACATACAAAGAGTAACTAAAGCATGCTGCTTTGTTGTTGGTAAGTTCTTTAAACCCCCAAACACAACAACGATGGCTGTTGTGTTTGACTCTGAGCTCTGTATTGAGACCCAGGTAAAAGGGGTCGTACAGTCCAGACACGTTTCCTTTGAGAATCATTTCTCTAGAACAGGGGTGTCAAACTGGTGACCCTGACGGCTTTGTCTCTGCCCAGGTGTGGAATGTTGTCACTGACGGGCTCGTTAACAGTCTATTCAACCCAGGTAAAAGTGGTCGTACAGTCCAGACACGTTTCCTTTGAGAATCATTTCTATAATGTAATGCCCTCAGCCTCAAAGCTTGACATCATTGACGTCCTGTGTTCAGGGTTTGGTGAACAATAGAACAAGTTGTTGCAAATGAGCCACCATCATTGGTACAGATTGTTGCTTCCCCACAAAACAATGGAAGCACACCTTTAATGATGATAATGTGGTCATTCACAGGTGATCTGAGCTAGTCAATACCTAATAGGTGGCCATTAGCACATTTGATCACAGCAGTATGCGCAAATACATTGAAATGGAACAACCACAAACTGCAGAATCTTTACATGCAAAACTCCTTGTTTTACTGTGACAGTTTGAACTGTGAGTAGGTCCTACTAGGGGTCTAACGATACATTTTAACAGCGATGCGATAGTATCACGATACATGGTGTGTTTTGGACATTAAGGGGTTAATAACTAAAAATGCCCAAGGGATATCACTGGGCACCCTCTTGAATTCTTAAGAGGTGACCCCAAGCTACAAGAATCAATTGAAAAAAAAACATCTCATTGTAAATAGAATATCTAAACGCGTGAATCTTTTTACAATGACGTTATTTTTCAGAAAGGAAGCCATTGAGGGTTAAAATGGGTCTTAATGCTTCCAACTCGAGTAGAATTATTAATGTTTTGTACAATTTGTCCATGACAAAAAAATATATGATGTGGAGACAATAAAGACTATTATTATCATTATTATTGAAGGTGGTAACAGTCCATTTGCTCAGTAAAATATTTCGGGGGCATATTTAGAATGTTTGCAGGCTTGAGTATGTTGAATCTAGTTTGCATTAATGAGGATTTAGTTGACACAATGAAATAAAATGGCGATAGTATTCCGTGTGGGGCAGAAAGCCTGTCAGCCAGATTTGAGAGAGCAGCGCAGCTTTGTTGTTACGAGGAAAGCGGTAAAATTAGACTTTCGTGGTTGTTTTCGTCTCAGATTTAGTCCGACGGAGCGTCACAGTATAACTCTATGGGGACATAAAAGCGACACAAAAGTAGGACCCGGAAGTATCTCAGGAGGCGGAGCTGATCGTCACAGCTAAAATACTGAATGCTAGGCTGAAACCAAAAAGGGCAGAGAGAGTCAGAGACAGCAGAAACCTGTCTATTCACTGCACATGAGAGGGGGAGTAGGTTCACATGAGAGTATAGTCTAGTCATTTAATTTAACCAGTGGAGACAATAGGCTTCATTGTGAAAGCTCCCCATTCAAAGTGATCCGTGATTTGAGTATCAAGCCATGTTTTCAAGCACATTTTATTTTATGTATCTACCACCAACGTTTTAACAACTTTAACTTTGGGGGACAAAAAAGAAATAACGGCAGAGAGAAAAATCTAGTACCTCTCTTCACACTTTACTGAGCGCACCTTTCTAATCTATAACTGGCTATAACAATATTGTTGTTATACTGTGGCTGATGGCACATTATGACGCACCACGTGGTGATCATTTGACATGAGCACCACTTTCACTGTCTGTGGATTATTCCGTCTGTTTGACCAGAGAAGCGGCACCAAAAAATATTTCAAATTCCTATTTGATGTTGGCACTTAAAAGAAGAAGGGAAAACATGTCTGTGAGTCTGGCAAGTGGAGAAGTGTTTTAGAATGAAATAACAGATTTGGGTTTTCAGCTCCAGAACATTACAGAGTAAATGAGGAGGCCAGAGACATGACTTTGCCTCATATATAAAGCTTTACCATGTTCTTTTAAATTATTAAATTGCACTCTGGTGATGATTGTGTTTCAATATTCGCAATGAGCGTTAGAACTACAGTCAAATTTCAATTTTTCAAATTTGATCAATTATTTGCTCCTTTTAAGACAAGCCAAAGTATTTGTTATTGACTCCAAATTATGTCAAATCTCTGTCAGGTTCATCACAAAATGCAATGCATTATGCAGAGAGCAAACCCATGGTAAGATTCATATCTTATCCAAGGCTGTTCAGTTTGCTGTAGTCAATGTACAGCTGGCTTTCTGTTTGAAGCCAGCAACGCTGAAACAGCGACAGTCAAATATACAGGATAAAATTTTTGTTTTATTTAGGTAGGTGTTACAACGTGATAAATTGTAAAACCTAAATAAAATGTGGATAGCACAACGATACTACCACATAAAACACCTACATTCATCAACCAGGAATTCAATACATTTACCGTTTTACTTCATCATCAGATGTGTGTAATAGATTAGTATAATAAGTATACTTAATCTATGACACAGTAGGCCTACATCACACAGTGTGAAAAGGGTGAATTGATGGATGATTAATACCATCAGTGATATTCAATGTGTTAATGTAATTAAAGATTAACAATACAATTTACAATTTACAATTTAGGCATTTAGCAGACGCTCTTAATCCAGAGCGACTTACATTAAGCAATAACAAAAGCATGGCATACATCACATATATAAAAAGTATAGTTATCATGAATCATGCCTAGACTAAGACCGTAACAGTGGAGTATCTATGTAAACTATACATACTATACTATATAATATATTATACATGTGTACTATAAAGTGCTATGGCTACATAAAGTGCAATTCTAGAGCTGTCTACGTAACAAGCTATAAGTCTGTTTAAAATACTATCTAAGTCTACATAATGTAAAAGATTAAAGTAGCAGGACAAGAAAGGTGTAATTGTGAAGGTCAATGACATGGTTAAGATAAGTGTTTACTAAATGTTTGGCAATAGGCCTAGTACTGTGATTCTAGGGTTTAAAATTTGTGTTAAAAGAAGTAAGCAAGGCACCCACGACATGTTTCACCCCCGAAACTTGTCGTGGGTGCATTGTTTACTTGATTTGCAAATACCTGACCTAATTATCACCTGAATAGCAGATGTAAATACAGCCATTAATCTATCTTCTAATAGCTGTAGAGCCTGGCCATCCGTCCAATCAGGTGGGCGTGACAATCTGGGGGGGGGGGGGTCCTACAGTTGGTATAAAGGTTCACGGTTAAGTTGAGTTAGTTGTGTTCCATCATCCAGAGATCATTGTCTGTGCTGTTATCTTATTCACTGACGTGACTTGATCATCAAAAGGTTCACTTTGAAAAGCTCATGGTAAGATGCTACACTATCTCTTTCTAAATTGGGAATAGACTTTGTTTACTGTGTTTACTTGTAGGAGTTTTCTATCAAACTTGTTTAATATGATTAGAAACATTGTGCCATCCTTTTTTCCATCTTGTTCAAAACAAACTGAAACTAATAAGTGACTATTTACATTGTTGTTTGTTTGGGTTCATGCTGAGAGTTGCTCTGGATAAGAGTTTATTTTACGTGCATACAGCATACAATTGTGGATTCTAAATGACATCCATATGCTCTTGTGTTGTAGGCTGACCACATGGACTCCAGGCTGATTGTGACCATGGATCAGCACACCCCATGCTACACTAGTGGTATCGATGGTAGCTTTGAGTACCGTGATCTGGAGGCGGCAGAGACCCTCATGAGCTTCTGGTGTCAGCCAGAAGCCCCTCAGTTTTCGGCAGGCTCCTTCTCCTCATTTGCCACGGACTATGATGTAAAACATATGACATACAGTGGTATGCAGAGAGATGATGAGGCAGAGAGCGCTTTGGAAAAGGAAGCTATACTCACCATTGCGCGTTGGAAAAGGAAGCTATCCTCACCATTGCCAGTCTCACGTACTCAACTGAAGCCACAAAGGAAGACTAGGGTGTCAAGGAGGAAGGTGAAGTCCCCAGCATGGTTAAAGGACTATGTGTAGCGTTCAGACAGACGGTGACATGTTAGCCCATGTGGCTAAAATGGGAATTGTGCCATATTTGTTTTGTTCCAAACATGACATTATGAATTATTGTGTTGCTATCCAATTCTTCCATCGCTGCTTATGGCTATAGGGAAGATGCCATAACATAATAGCATGTCCTTCTGGCCCTCATATGTGTGTAGCACATGGATAGTTATATGGGTACAGGGTTTCTGGGAAGTTTCATTAAAAATGCAAGGACCCAGGATCAGGAGCACTGGCTGCAGCTAAAGTTTCCAAGTAGCCACTGTGGTCAGGTCAAACAGAGACCAGTGAAAGCAAGAGGTGAGCTGAGGCTGCCAAGGACGCAGCACCTCTGGTGTGATTTGATGGACATTGGCCAGGACAGATTTGCTTGGCGTTTCACAAAAATGCTATATATTGCATGTTCTCTCCCTGCACATTAACTTGTGGTGATCGACAAACAGCAAACATTGGAATGGACAGCAGTGGCTTGTACATATAATGGCTACTCTATGGTTTAGTGTGTCCTGAACAATTATACTTATACTAGAATACTATAGTACATTTTGAGGAGTTTTAATGGGAGCCTTGTTGATTTTAGTGATCTGCCTGTAGTTTTATATAGCAAATGCAATGTCAATCGGTGGTTTGTTGTGTACTATTTAGTGTACTATTATGCAAGCTGTGGTTTATAATAATGTTGGGATTGTCTCGGGTAACCGTGACTATCCTTAATTGCTAGATGTTTTTCTTTCATTGTATTTATTATTTCGTAATAAACATTCAAAGTCGAGAGATGGTTTGTGGTGTTTGCTTTATCAGATTTGTGCAGGATGAAACAAGATAGTGTGGTCATTATAAACACTGTATATCAAACAGTAATTTAAACATCTACAAAACAAACATTAAACTGTCCATTTCAATGGCGTTTTTAATGTTTGTTTAAGGAAAAACAAACTTAAACCTGTATATAGGAGGGGCCGGCGCCGCCAGAGAAATGGCAGGTCCGTACAGCGTTAAAAAGATCTCTCCCTGACACATCATCAGTGACCATATTTTATACTACATAAGTCATAACATCCTTTTCACATGGGGAAGTAATGCATTTGGAGTTCAGAGGGTAACCAAAAGTGAATTATGGCGACACCTATTGCCGGGAGGTTTACTTGGGACAGTACAACTGACGTGGCAAGTCACACTTCCGGGAATCCAGAAAGTGTGACCAAAGGGAATCGTAGTTCTTTTAAGGGTAGATGTAGTTTATAACTGGTTACTGACTACTAGTAGTTAGTTAGTAGGAGACAATTTGTCTGCTCTGGCACCGTACCAAGGCCGAATAACATGTTTTTCACCAGAGGGGCAGATAATGCAAGACGTCATGGAATGTTGCTAAATAAACATACAGGAGATATCTCACGGGGCAGAGACAGCAATGATATGAGCCTCAGTGGGATCAATGTGACGTGAAAAATAAGTCATAGGGCAATATGGCATATGTAACGATTCATATTATAGCAGGACACAGGGCATATGATTTAAGTCATTGGAAACATGTAAACAAAACCACAAAATAGTCCCAAAATTATCCATCAAGGACATGGAGAGGCTAACCATAGTTGTTATAGCTCAGTAGAGTTTCATGTCAAGTTTCAAGTGAGGAATATATAGTCTACTTCCACACGATAGTCAAAGCAAAGAGATGCAAAGTGTCAGATTTAATGATGGCTACACCATGTCAATTTGCCATTTTGGATATTTTTGACAAAATAATAATTGCATTTTTAACTAGTCAATTTTCGAATGTTTTTTTGGGTATTTTTTTCCACCTCCTACAAAATGTCTTGTAGCCTACAACTGTAATACAAATAAAGTCAATTTATGTCAATAAACAGAAAGAAAAAAAAAGCCAAGTGACAACTGTGTAAGTCAACGCACATGAGCTGCAACTGGTCGCGGCCCTCATCAAGTCACCTTTCGCGCAATGTGGCCCTCGCCCCAAAATGAGTTAAATAAAACTGACTTTACGCAGTGTGAGCTTGTAGATTGTCTATTTTCAAATGGCCGTAATGTATATAGGGCTGAAGTGGTTAATGTGCTTTGTAATAATAATCAAAACATACAAAGAGTAACTAAAGCATGCTGCTTTGTTGTTGGTAAGTTCTTTAAACCCCCAAACACAACAACGATGGCTGTTGTGTTTGACTCTGAGCTCTGTATTGAGACCCAGGTAAAAGGGGTCGTACAGTCCAGACACGTTTCCTTTGAGAATCATTTCTCTAGAACAGGGGTGTCAAACTGGTGACCCTGACGGCTTTGTCTCTGCCCAGGTGTGGAATGTTGTCACTGACGGGCTCGTTAACAGTCTATTCAACCCAGGTAAAAGTGGTCGTACAGTCCAGACACGTTTCCTTTGAGAATCATTTCTATAATGTAATGCCCTCAGCCTCAAAGCTTGACATCATTGACGTCCTGTGTTCAGGGTTTGGTGAACAATAGAACAAGTTGTTGCAAATGAGCCACCATCATTGGTACAGATTGTTGCTTCCCCACAAAACAATGGAAGCACACCTTTAATGATGATAATGTGGTCATTCACAGGTGATCTGAGCTAGTCAATACCTAATAGGTGGCCATTAGCACATTTGATCACAGCAGTATGCGCAAATACATTGAAATGGAACAACCACAAACTGCAGAATCTTTACATGCAGTTATGTGCATCAAATAAGCCAGTAAGCTTATTGAATTCTTAAGAGGTGACCCCAAGCTACAAGAATCAGTTGAAAAAAAAACATTTCATTGTAAATACAATATCTAAACGCGTGAATCTTTTTACAATGACGTTATTTTTCAGAAAGGAAGCCATTGAGGGTTAAAATGGGTCTTAATGCTTCCAACTCGAGTAGAATTATTAATGTTTTGTACAATTTGTCCATGACAAAAAAATATATGATGTGGAGACAATAAAGACTATTATTATCATTATTATTGAAGGTGGTAACAGTCCATTTGCTCAGTAAAATATTTCGGGGGCATATTTAGAATGTTTGCAGGCTTGAGTATGTTGAATCTAGTTTGCATTAATGAGGATTTAGTTGACACAATGAAATAAAATGGCGATAGTATTCCGTGTGGGGCAGAAAGCCTGTCAGCCAGATTTGAGAGAGCAGCGCAGCTTTGTTGTTACGAGGAAAGCGGTAAAATTAGACTTTCGTGGTTGTTTTCGTCTCAGATTTAGTCCGACGGAGCGTCACAGTATAACTCTATGGGGACATAAAAGCGACACAAAAGTAGGACCCGGAAGTATCTCAGGAGGCGGAGCTGATCGTCACAGCTAAAATACTGAATGCTAGGCTGAAACCAAAAAGGGCAGAGAGAGTCAGAGACAGCAGAAACCTGTATTCACTGCACATGAGAGGGGGAGTAGGTTCACATGAGAGTATAGTCTAGTCATTTAATTTAACCAGTGGAGACAATAGGCTTCATTGTGAAAGCTCCCCATTCAAAGTGATCCGTGATTTGAGTATCAAGCCATGTTTTCAAGCACATTTTATTTTATGTATCTACCACCAACGTTTTAACAACTTTAACTTTGGGGGACAAAAAAGAAATAACGGCAGAGAGAAAAATCTAGTACCTCTCTTCACACTTTACTGAGCGCACCTTTCTAATCTATAACTGGCTATAACAATATTGTTGTTATACTGTGGCTGATGGCACATTATGACGCACCACGTGGTGATCATTTGACATGAGCACCACTTTCACTGTCTGTGGATTATTCCGTCTGTTTGACCAGAGAAGCGGCACCAAAAAATATTTCAAATTCCTATTTGATGTTGGCACTTAAAAGAAGAAGGGAAAACATGTCTGTGAGTCTGGCAAGTGGAGAAGTGTTTTAGAATGAAATAACAGATTTGGGTTTTCAGCTCCAGAACATTACAGAGTAAATGAGGAGGCCAGAGACATGACTTTGCCTCATATATAAAGCTTTACCATGTTCTTTTAAATTATTAAATTGCACTCTGGTGATGATTGTGTTTCAATATTCGCAATGAGCGTTAGAACTACAGTCAAATTTCAATTTTTCAAATTTGATCAATTATTTGCTCCTTTTAAGACAAGCCAAAGTATTTGTTATTGACTCCAAATTATGTCAAATCTCTGTCAGGTTCATCACAAAATGCAATGCATTATGCAGAGAGCAAACCCATGGTAAGATTCATATCTTATCCAAGGCTGTTCAGTTTGCTGTAGTCAATGTACAGCTGGCTTTCTGTTTGAAGCCAGCAACGCTGAAACAGCGACAGTCAAATATACAGGATAAAATGTTTGTTTTATTTAGGTAGGTGTTACAACGTGATAAATTGTAAAACCTAAATAAAATGTGGATAGCACAACGATACTACCACATAAAACACCTACATTCATCAACCAGGAATTCAATACATTTACCGTTTTACTTCATCATCAGATGTGTGTAATAGATTAGTATAATAAGTATACTTAATCTATGACACAGTAGGCCTACATCACACAGTGTGAAAAGGGTGAATTGATGGATGATTAATACCATCAGTGATATTCAATGTGTTAATGTAATTAAAGATTAACAATACAATTTACAATTTACAATTTAGGCATTTAGCAGACGCTCTTAATCCAGAGCGACTTACATTAAGCAATAACAAAAGCATGGCATACATCACATATATAAAAAGTATAGTTATCATGAATCATGCCTAGACTAAGACCGTAACAGTGGAGTATCTATGTAAACTATACATACTATACTATATAATATATTATACATGTGTACTATAAAGTGCTATGGCTACATAAAGTGCAATTCTAGAGCTGTCTACGTAACAAGCTATAAGTCTGTTTAAAATACTATCTAAGTCTACATAATGTAAAAGATTAAAGTAGCAGGACAAGAAAGGTGTAATTGTGAAGGTCAATGACATGGTTAAGATAAGTGTTTACTAAATGTTTGGCAATAGGCCTAGTACTGTGATTCTAGGGTTTAAAATTTGTGTTAAAAGAAGTAAGCAAGGCACCCACGACATGTTTCACCCCCGAAACTTGTCGTGGGTGCATTGTTTACTTGATTTGCAAATACCTGACCTAATTATCACCTGAATAGCAGATGTAAATACAGCCATTAATCTATCTTCTAATAGCTGTAGAGCCTGGCCATCCGTCCAATCAGGTGGGCGTGACAATCTGGGGGGGGGGGTCCTACAGTTGGTATAAAGGTTCACGGTTAAGTTGAGTTAGTTGTGTTCCATCATCCAGAGATCATTGTCTGTGCTGTTATCTTATTCACTGACGTGACTTGATCATCAAAAGGTTCACTTTGAAAAGCTCATGGTAAGATGCTACACTATCTCTTTCTAAATTGGGAATAGACTTTGTTTACTGTGTTTACTTGTAGGAGTTTTCTATCAAACTTGTTTAATATGATTAGAAACATTGTGCCATCCTTTTTTCCATCTTGTTCAAAACAAACTGAAACTAATAAGTGACTATTTACATTGTTGTTTGTTTGGGTTCATGCTGAGAGTTGCTCTGGATAAGAGTTTATTTTACGTGCATACAGCATACAATTGTGGATTCTAAATGACATCCATATGCTCTTGTGTTGTAGGCTGACCACATGGACTCCAGGCTGATTGTGACCATGGATCAGCACACCCCATGCTACACTAGTGGTATCGATGGTAGCTTTGAGTACCGTGATCTGGAGGCGGCAGAGACCCTCATGAGCTTCTGGTGTCAGCCAGAAGCCCCTCAGTTTTCGGCAGGCTCCTTCTCCTCATTTGCCACGGACTATGATGTAAAACATATGACATACAGTGGTATGCAGAGAGATGATGAGGCAGAGAGCGCTTTGGAAAAGGAAGCTATACTCACCATTGCGCGTTGGAAAAGGAAGCTATCCTCACCATTGCCAGTCTCACGTACTCAACTGAAGCCACAAAGGAAGACTAGGGTGTCAAGGAGGAAGGTGAAGTCCCCAGCATGGTTAAAGGACTATGTGTAGCGTTCAGACAGACGGTGACATGTTAGCCCATGTGGCTAAAATGGGAATTGTGCCATATTTGTTTTGTTCCAAACATGACATTATGAATTATTGTGTTGCTATCCAATTCTTCCATCGCTGCTTATGGCTATAGGGAAGATGCCATAACATAATAGCATGTCCTTCTGGCCCTCATATGTGTGTAGCACATGGATAGTTATATGGGTACAGGGTTTCTGGGAAGTTTCATTAAAAATGCAAGGACCCAGGATCAGGAGCACTGGCTGCAGCTAAAGTTTCCAAGTAGCCACTGTGGTCAGGTCAAACAGAGACCAGTGAAAGCAAGAGGTGAGCTGAGGCTGCCAAGGACGCAGCACCTCTGGTGTGATTTGATGGACATTGGCCAGGACAGATTTGCTTGGCGTTTCACAAAAATGCTATATATTGCATGTTCTCTCCCTGCACATTAACTTGTGGTGATCGACAAACAGCAAACATTGGAATGGACAGCAGTGGCTTGTACATATAATGGCTACTCTATGGTTTAGTGTGTCCTGAACAATTATACTTATACTAGAATACTATAGTACATTTTGAGGAGTTTTAATGGGAGCCTTGTTGATTTTAGTGATCTGCCTGTAGTTTTATATAGCAAATGCAATGTCAATCGGTGGTTTGTTGTGTACTATTTAGTGTACTATTATGCAAGCTGTGGTTTATAATAATGTTGGGATTGTCTCGGGTAACCGTGACTATCCTTAATTGCTAGATGTTTTTCTTTCATTGTATTTATTATTTCGTAATAAACATTCAAAGTCGAGAGATGGTTTGTGGTGTTTGCTTTATCAGATTTGTGCAGGATGAAACAAGATAGTGTGGTCATTATAAACACTGTATATCAAACAGTAATTTAAACATCTACAAAACAAACATTAAACTGTCCATTTCAATGGCGTTTTTAATGTTTGTTTAAGGAAAAACAAACTTAAACCTGTATATAGGAGGGGCCGGCGCCGCCAGAGAAATGGCAGGTCCGTACAGCGTTAAAAAGATCTCTCCCTGACACATCATCAGTGACCATATTTTATACTACATAAGTCATAACATCCTTTTCACATGGGGAAGTAATGCATTTGGAGTTCAGAGGGTAACCAAAAGTGAATTATGGCGACACCTATTGCCGGGAGGTTTACTTGGGACAGTACAACTGACGTGGCAAGTCACACTTCCGGGAATCCAGAAAGTGTGACCAAAGGGAATCGTAGTTCTTTTAAGGGTAGATGTAGTTTATAACTGGTTACTGACTACTAGTAGTTAGTTAGTAGGAGACAATTTGTCTGCTCTGGCACCGTACCAAGGCCGAATAACATGTTTTTCACCAGAGGGGCAGATAATGCAAGACGTCATGGAATGTTGCTAAATAAACATACAGGAGATATCTCACGGGGCAGAGACAGCAATGATATGAGCCTCAGTGGGATCAATGTGACGTGAAAAATAAGTCATAGGGCAATATGGCATATGTAACGATTCATATTATAGCAGGACACAGGGCATATGATTTAAGTCATTGGAAACATGTAAACAAAACCACAAAATAGTCCCAAAATTATCCATCAAGGACATGGAGAGGCTAACCATAGTTGTTATAGCTCAGTAGAGTTTCATGTCAAGTTTCAAGTGAGGAATATATAGTCTACTTCCACACGATAGTCAAAGCAAAGAGATGCAAAGTGTCAGATTTAATGATGGCTACACCATGTCAATTTGCCATTTTGGATATTTTTGACAAAATAATAATTGCATTTTTAACTAGTCAATTTTCGAATGTTTTTTTGGGTATTTTTTTCCACCTCCTACAAAATGTCTTGTAGCCTACAACTGTAATACAAATAAAGTCAATTTATGTCAATAAACAGAAAGAAAAAAAAAGCCAAGTGACAACTGTGTAAGTCAACGCACATGAGCTGCAACGGGTCGCGGCCCTCATCAAGTCACCTTTCGCGCAATGTGGCCCTCGCCCCAAAATGAGTTAAATAAAACTGACTTTACGCAGTGTGAGCTTGTAGATTGTCTATTTTCAAATGGCCGTAATGTATATAGGGCTGAAGTGGTTAATGTGCTTTGTAATAATAATCAAAACATACAAAGAGTAACTAAAGCATGCTGCTTTGTTGTTGGTAAGTTCTTTAAACCCCCAAACACAACAACGATGGCTGTTGTGTTTGACTCTGAGCTCTGTATTGAGACCCAGGTAAAAGGGGTCGTACAGTCCAGACACGTTTCCTTTGAGAATCATTTCTCTAGAACAGGGGTGTCAAACTGGTGACCCTGACGGCTTTGTCTCTGCCCAGGTGTGGAATGTTGTCACTGACGGGCTCGTTAACAGTCTATTCAACCCAGGTAAAAGTGGTCGTACAGTCCAGACACGTTTCCTTTGAGAATCATTTCTATAATGTAATGCCCTCAGCCTCAAAGCTTGACATCATTGACGTCCTGTGTTCAGGGTTTGGTGAACAATAGAACAAGTTGTTGCAAATGAGCCACCATCATTGGTACAGATTGTTGCTTCCCCACAAAACAATGGAAGCACACCTTTAATGATGATAATGTGGTCATTCACAGGTGATCTGAGCTAGTCAATACCTAATAGGTGGCCATTAGCACATTTGATCACAGCAGTATGCGCAAATACATTGAAATGGAACAACCACAAACTGCAGAATCTTTACATGCAGTTATGTGCATCAAATAAGCCAGTAAGCTTATTGAATTCTTAAGAGGTGACCCCAAGCTACAAGAATCAGTTGAAAAAAAAACATCTCATTGTAAATAGAATATCTAAACGCGTGAATCTTTTTACAATGACGTTATTTTTCAGAAAGGAAGCCATTGAGGGTTAAAATGGGTCTTAATGCTTCCAACTCGAGTAGAATTATTAATGTTTTGTACAATTTGTCCATGACAAAAAAATATATGATGTGGAGACAATAAAGACTATTATTATCATTATTATTGAAGGTGGTAACAGTCCATTTGCTCAGTAAAATATTTCGGGGGCATATTTAGAATGTTTGCAGGCTTGAGTATGTTGAATCTAGTTTGCATTAATGAGGATTTAGTTGACACAATGAAATAAAATGGCGATAGTATTCCGTGTGGGGCAGAAAGCCTGTCAGCCAGATTTGAGAGAGCAGCGCAGCTTTGTTGTTACGAGGAAAGCGGTAAAATTAGACTTTCGTGGTTGTTTTCGTCTCAGATTTAGTCCGACGGAGCGTCACAGTATAACTCTATGGGGACATAAAAGCGACACAAAAGTAGGACCCGGAAGTATCTCAGGAGGCGGAGCTGATCGTCACAGCTAAAATACTGAATGCTAGGCTGAAACCAAAAAGGGCAGAGAGAGTCAGAGACAGCAGAAACCTGTCTATTCACTGCACATGAGAGGGGGAGTAGGTTCACATGAGAGTATAGTCTAGTCATTTAATTTAACCAGTGGAGACAATAGGCTTCATTGTGAAAGCTCCCCATTCAAAGTGATCCGTGATTTGAGTATCAAGCCATGTTTTCAAGCACATTTTATTTTATGTATCTACCACCAACGTTTTAACAACTTTAACTTTGGGGGACAAAAAAGAAATAACGGCAGAGAGAAAAATCTAGTACCTCTCTTCACACTTTACTGAGCGCACCTTTCTAATCTATAACTGGCTATAACAATATTGTTGTTATACTGTGGCTGATGGCACATTATGACGCACCACGTGGTGATCATTTGACATGAGCACCACTTTCACTGTCTGTGGATTATTCCGTCTGTTTGACCAGAGAAGCGGCACCAAAAAATATTTCAAATTCCTATTTGATGTTGGCACTTAAAAGAAGAAGGGAAAACATGTCTGTGAGTCTGGCAAGTGGAGAAGTGTTTTAGAATGAAATAACAGATTTGGGTTTTCAGCTCCAGAACATTACAGAGTAAATGAGGAGGCCAGAGACATGACTTTGCCTCATATATAAAGCTTTACCATGTTCTTTTAAATTATTAAATTGCACTCTGGTGATGATTGTGTTTCAATATTCGCAATGAGCGTTAGAACTACAGTCAAATTTCAATTTTTCAAATTTGATCAATTATTTGCTCCTTTTAAGACAAGCCAAAGTATTTGTTATTGACTCCAAATTATGTCAAATCTCTGTCAGGTTCATCACAAAATGCAATGCATTATGCAGAGAGCAAACCCATGGTAAGATTCATATCTTATCCAAGGCTGTTCAGTTTGCTGTAGTCAATGTACAGCTGGCTTTCTGTTTGAAGCCAGCAACGCTGAAACAGCGACAGTCAAATATACAGGATAAAATGTTTGTTTTATTTAGGTAGGTGTTACAACGTGATAAATTGTAAAACCTAAATAAAATGTGGATAGCACAACGATACTACCACATAAAACACCTACATTCATCAACCAGGAATTCAATACATTTACCGTTTTACTTCATCATCAGATGTGTGTAATAGATTAGTATAATAAGTATACTTAATCTATGACACAGTAGGCCTACATCACACAGTGTGAAAAGGGTGAATTGATGGATGATTAATACCATCAGTGATATTCAATGTGTTAATGTAATTAAAGATTAACAATACAATTTACAATTTACAATTTAGGCATTTAGCAGACGCTCTTAATCCAGAGCGACTTACATTAAGCAATAACAAAAGCATGGCATACATCACATATATAAAAAGTATAGTTATCATGAATCATGCCTAGACTAAGACCGTAACAGTGGAGTATCTATGTAAACTATACATACTATACTATATAATATATTATACATGTGTACTATAAAGTGCTATGGCTACATAAAGTGCAATTCTAGAGCTGTCTACGTAACAAGCTATAAGTCTGTTTAAAATACTATCTAAGTCTACATAATGTAAAAGATTAAAGTAGCAGGACAAGAAAGGTGTAATTGTGAAGGTCAATGACATGGTTAAGATAAGTGTTTACTAAATGTTTGGCAATAGGCCTAGTACTGTGATTCTAGGGTTTAAAATTTGTGTTAAAAGAAGTAAGCAAGGCACCCACGACATGTTTCACCCCCGAAACTTGTCGTGGGTGCATTGTTTACTTGATTTGCAAATACCTGACCTAATTATCACCTGAATAGCAGATGTAAATACAGCCATTAATCTATCTTCTAATAGCTGTAGAGCCTGGCCATCCGTCCAATCAGGTGGGCGTGACAATCTGGGGGGGGGGGGTCCTACAGTTGGTATAAAGGTTCACGGTTAAGTTGAGTTAGTTGTGTTCCATCATCCAGAGATCATTGTCTGTGCTGTTATCTTATTCACTGACGTGACTTGATCATCAAAAGGTTCACTTTGAAAAGCTCATGGTAAGATGCTACACTATCTCTTTCTAAATTGGGAATAGACTTTGTTTACTGTGTTTACTTGTAGGAGTTTTCTATCAAACTTGTTTAATATGATTAGAAACATTGTGCCATCCTTTTTTCCATCTTGTTCAAAACAAACTGAAACTAATAAGTGACTATTTACATTGTTGTTTGTTTGGGTTCATGCTGAGAGTTGCTCTGGATAAGAGTTTATTTTACGTGCATACAGCATACAATTGTGGATTCTAAATGACATCCATATGCTCTTGTGTTGTAGGCTGACCACATGGACTCCAGGCTGATTGTGACCATGGATCAGCACACCCCATGCTACACTAGTGGTATCGATGGTAGCTTTGAGTACCGTGATCTGGAGGCGGCAGAGACCCTCATGAGCTTCTGGTGTCAGCCAGAAGCCCCTCAGTTTTCGGCAGGCTCCTTCTCCTCATTTGCCACGGACTATGATGTAAAACATATGACATACAGTGGTATGCAGAGAGATGATGAGGCAGAGAGCGCTTTGGAAAAGGAAGCTATACTCACCATTGCGCGTTGGAAAAGGAAGCTATCCTCACCATTGCCAGTCTCACGTACTCAACTGAAGCCACAAAGGAAGACTAGGGTGTCAAGGAGGAAGGTGAAGTCCCCAGCATGGTTAAAGGACTATGTGTAGCGTTCAGACAGACGGTGACATGTTAGCCCATGTGGCTAAAATGGGAATTGTGCCATATTTGTTTTGTTCCAAACATGACATTATGAATTATTGTGTTGCTATCCAATTCTTCCATCGCTGCTTATGGCTATAGGGAAGATGCCATAACATAATAGCATGTCCTTCTGGCCCTCATATGTGTGTAGCACATGGATAGTTATATGGGTACAGGGTTTCTGGGAAGTTTCATTAAAAATGCAAGGACCCAGGATCAGGAGCACTGGCTGCAGCTAAAGTTTCCAAGTAGCCACTGTGGTCAGGTCAAACAGAGACCAGTGAAAGCAAGAGGTGAGCTGAGGCTGCCAAGGACGCAGCACCTCTGGTGTGATTTGATGGACATTGGCCAGGACAGATTTGCTTGGCGTTTCACAAAAATGCTATATATTGCATGTTCTCTCCCTGCACATTAACTTGTGGTGATCGACAAACAGCAAACATTGGAATGGACAGCAGTGGCTTGTACATATAATGGCTACTCTATGGTTTAGTGTGTCCTGAACAATTATACTTATACTAGAATACTATAGTACATTTTGAGGAGTTTTAATGGGAGCCTTGTTGATTTTAGTGATCTGCCTGTAGTTTTATATAGCAAATGCAATGTCAATCGGTGGTTTGTTGTGTACTATTTAGTGTACTATTATGCAAGCTGTGGTTTATAATAATGTTGGGATTGTCTCGGGTAACCGTGACTATCCTTAATTGCTAGATGTTTTTCTTTCATTGTATTTATTATTTCGTAATAAACATTCAAAGTCGAGAGATGGTTTGTGGTGTTTGCTTTATCAGATTTGTGCAGGATGAAACAAGATAGTGTGGTCATTATAAACACTGTATATCAAACAGTAATTTAAACATCTACAAAACAAACATTAAACTGTCCATTTCAATGGCGTTTTTAATGTTTGTTTAAGGAAAAACAAACTTAAACCTGTATATAGGAGGGGCCGGCGCCGCCAGAGAAATGGCAGGTCCGTACAGCGTTAAAAAGATCTCTCCCTGACACATCATCAGTGACCATATTTTATACTACATAAGTCATAACATCCTTTTCACATGGGGAAGTAATGCATTTGGAGTTCAGAGGGTAACCAAAAGTGAATTATGGCGACACCTATTGCCGGGAGGTTTACTTGGGACAGTACAACTGACGTGGCAAGTCACACTTCCGGGAATCCAGAAAGTGTGACCAAAGGGAATCGTAGTTCTTTTAAGGGTAGATGTAGTTTATAACTGGTTACTGACTACTAGTAGTTAGTTAGTAGGAGACAATTTGTCTGCTCTGGCACCGTACCAAGGCCGAATAACATGTTTTTCACCAGAGGGGCAGATAATGCAAGACGTCATGGAATGTTGCTAAATAAACATACAGGAGATATCTCACGGGGCAGAGACAGCAATGATATGAGCCTCAGTGGGATCAATGTGACGTGAAAAATAAGTCATAGGGCAATATGGCATATGTAACGATTCATATTATAGCAGGACACAGGGCATATGATTTAAGTCATTGGAAACATGTAAACAAAACCACAAAATAGTCCCAAAATTATCCATCAAGGACATGGAGAGGCTAACCATAGTTGTTATAGCTCAGTAGAGTTTCATGTCAAGTTTCAAGTGAGGAATATATAGTCTACTTCCACACGATAGTCAAAGCAAAGAGATGCAAAGTGTCAGATTTAATGATGGCTACACCATGTCAATTTGCCATTTTGGATATTTTTGACAAAATAATAATTGCATTTTTAACTAGTCAATTTTCGAATGTTTTTTTGGGTATTTTTTTCCACCTCCTACAAAATGTCTTGTAGCCTACAACTGTAATACAAATAAAGTCAATTTATGTCAATAAACAGAAAGAAAAAAAAAGCCAAGTGACAACTGTGTAAGTCAACGCACATGAGCTGCAACTGGTCGCGGCCCTCATCAAGTCACCTTTCGCGCAATGTGGCCCTCGCCCCAAAATGAGTTAAATAAAACTGACTTTACGCAGTGTGAGCTTGTAGATTGTCTATTTTCAAATGGCCGTAATGTATATAGGGCTGAAGTGGTTAATGTGCTTTGTAATAATAATCAAAACATACAAAGAGTAACTAAAGCATGCTGCTTTGTTGTTGGTAAGTTCTTTAAACCCCCAAACACAACAACGATGGCTGTTGTGTTTGACTCTGAGCTCTGTATTGAGACCCAGGTAAAAGGGGTCGTACAGTCCAGACACGTTTCCTTTGAGAATCATTTCTCTAGAACAGGGGTGTCAAACTGGTGACCCTGACGGCTTTGTCTCTGCCCAGGTGTGGAATGTTGTCACTGACGGGCTCGTTAACAGTCTATTCAACCCAGGTAAAAGTGGTCGTACAGTCCAGACACGTTTCCTTTGAGAATCATTTCTATAATGTAATGCCCTCAGCCTCAAAGCTTGACATCATTGACGTCCTGTGTTCAGGGTTTGGTGAACAATAGAACAAGTTGTTGCAAATGAGCCACCATCATTGGTACAGATTGTTGCTTCCCCACAAAACAATGGAAGCACACCTTTAATGATGATAATGTGGTCATTCACAGGTGATCTGAGCTAGTCAATACCTAATAGGTGGCCATTAGCACATTTGATCACAGCAGTATGCGCAAATACATTGAAATGGAACAACCACAAACTGCAGAATCTTTACATGCAAAACTCCTTGTTTTACTGTGACAGTTTGAACTGTGAGTAGGTCCTACTAGGGGTCTAACGATACATTTTAACAGCGATGCGATAGTATCACGATACATGGTGTGTTTTGGACATTAAGGGGTTAATAACTAAAAATGCCCAAGGGATATCACTGGGCACCCTCTTGAATTCTTAAGAGGTGACCCCAAGCTACAAGAATCAATTGAAAAAAAAACATCTCATTGTAAATAGAATATCTAAACGCGTGAATCTTTTTACAATGACGTTATTTTTCAGAAAGGAAGCCATTGAGGGTTAAAATGGGTCTTAATGCTTCCAACTCGAGTAGAATTATTAATGTTTTGTACAATTTGTCCATGACAAAAAAATATATGATGTGGAGACAATAAAGACTATTATTATCATTATTATTGAAGGTGGTAACAGTCCATTTGCTCAGTAAAATATTTCGGGGGCATATTTAGAATGTTTGCAGGCTTGAGTATGTTGAATCTAGTTTGCATTAATGAGGATTTAGTTGACACAATGAAATAAAATGGCGATAGTATTCCGTGTGGGGCAGAAAGCCTGTCAGCCAGATTTGAGAGAGCAGCGCAGCTTTGTTGTTACGAGGAAAGCGGTAAAATTAGACTTTCGTGGTTGTTTTCGTCTCAGATTTAGTCCGACGGAGCGTCACAGTATAACTCTATGGGGACATAAAAGCGACACAAAAGTAGGACCCGGAAGTATCTCAGGAGGCGGAGCTGATCGTCACAGCTAAAATACTGAATGCTAGGCTGAAACCAAAAAGGGCAGAGAGAGTCAGAGACAGCAGAAACCTGTCTATTCACTGCACATGAGAGGGGGAGTAGGTTCACATGAGAGTATAGTCTAGTCATTTAATTTAACCAGTGGAGACTGGTATTTGATGTTGGCACTTAAAAGAAGAAGGGAAAACATGTCTGTGAGTCTGGCAAGTGGAGAAGTGTTTTAGAATGAAATAACAGATTTGGGTTTTCAGCTCCAGAACATTACAGAGTAAATGAGGAGGCCAGAGACATGACTTTGCCTCATATATAAAGCTTTACCATGTTCTTTTAAATTATTAAATTGCACTCTGGTGATGATTGTGTTTCAATATTCGCAATGAGCGTTAGAACTACAGTCAAATTTCAATTTTTCAAATTTGATCAATTATTTGCTCCTTTTAAGACAAGCCAAAGTATTTGTTATTGACTCCAAATTATGTCAAATCTCTGTCAGGTTCATCACAAAATGCAATGCATTATGCAGAGAGCAAACCCATGGTAAGATTCATATCTTATCCAAGGCTGTTCAGTTTGCTGTAGTCAATGTACAGCTGGCTTTCTGTTTGAAGCCAGCAACGCTGAAACAGCGACAGTCAAATATACAGGATAAAATGTTTGTTTTATTTAGGTAGGTGTTACAACGTGATAAATTGTAAAACCTAAATAAAATGTGGATAGCACAACGATACTACCACATAAAACACCTACATTCATCAACCAGGAATTCAATACATTTACCGTTTTACTTCATCATCAGATGTGTGTAATAGATTAGTATAATAAGTATACTTAATCTATGACACAGTAGGCCTACATCACACAGTGTGAAAAGGGTGAATTGATGGATGATTAATACCATCAGTGATATTCAATGTGTTAATGTAATTAAAGATTAACAATACAATTTACAATTTACAATTTAGGCATTTAGCAGACGCTCTTAATCCAGAGCGACTTACATTAAGCAATAACAAAAGCATGGCATACATCACATATATAAAAAGTATAGTTATCATGAATCATGCCTAGACTAAGACCGTAACAGTGGAGTATCTATGTAAACTATACATACTATACTATATAATATATTATACATGTGTACTATAAAGTGCTATGGCTACATAAAGTGCAATTCTAGAGCTGTCTACGTAACAAGCTATAAGTCTGTTTAAAATACTATCTAAGTCTACATAATGTAAAAGATTAAAGTAGCAGGACAAGAAAGGTGTAATTGTGAAGGTCAATGACATGGTTAAGATAAGTGTTTACTAAATGTTTGGCAATAGGCCTAGTACTGTGATTCTAGGGTTTAAAATTTGTGTTAAAAGAAGTAAGCAAGGCACCCACGACATGTTTCACCCCCGAAACTTGTCGTGGGTGCATTGTTTACTTGATTTGCAAATACCTGACCTAATTATCACCTGAATAGCAGATGTAAATACAGCCATTAATCTATCTTCTAATAGCTGTAGAGCCTGGCCATCCGTCCAATCAGGTGGGCGTGACAATCTGGGGGGGGGGGGTCCTACAGTTGGTATAAAGGTTCACGGTTAAGTTGAGTTAGTTGTGTTCCATCATCCAGAGATCATTGTCTGTGCTGTTATCTTATTCACTGACGTGACTTGATCATCAAAAGGTTCACTTTGAAAAGCTCATGGTAAGATGCTACACTATCTCTTTCTAAATTGGGAATAGACTTTGTTTACTGTGTTTACTTGTAGGAGTTTTCTATCAAACTTGTTTAATATGATTAGAAACATTGTGCCATCCTTTTTTCCATCTTGTTCAAAACAAACTGAAACTAATAAGTGACTATTTACATTGTTGTTTGTTTGGGTTCATGCTGAGAGTTGCTCTGGATAAGAGTTTATTTTACGTGCATACAGCATACAATTGTGGATTCTAAATGACATCCATATGCTCTTGTGTTGTAGGCTGACCACATGGACTCCAGGCTGATTGTGACCATGGATCAGCACACCCCATGCTACACTAGTGGTATCGATGGTAGCTTTGAGTACCGTGATCTGGAGGCGGCAGAGACCCTCATGAGCTTCTGGTGTCAGCCAGAAGCCCCTCAGTTTTCGGCAGGCTCCTTCTCCTCATTTGCCACGGACTATGATGTAAAACATATGACATACAGTGGTATGCAGAGAGATGATGAGGCAGAGAGCGCTTTGGAAAAGGAAGCTATACTCACCATTGCGCGTTGGAAAAGGAAGCTATCCTCACCATTGCCAGTCTCACGTACTCAACTGAAGCCACAAAGGAAGACTAGGGTGTCAAGGAGGAAGGTGAAGTCCCCAGCATGGTTAAAGGACTATGTGTAGCGTTCAGACAGACGGTGACATGTTAGCCCATGTGGCTAAAATGGGAATTGTGCCATATTTGTTTTGTTCCAAACATGACATTATGAATTATTGTGTTGCTATCCAATTCTTCCATCGCTGCTTATGGCTATAGGGAAGATGCCATAACATAATAGCATGTCCTTCTGGCCCTCATATGTGTGTAGCACATGGATAGTTATATGGGTACAGGGTTTCTGGGAAGTTTCATTAAAAATGCAAGGACCCAGGATCAGGAGCACTGGCTGCAGCTAAAGTTTCCAAGTAGCCACTGTGGTCAGGTCAAACAGAGACCAGTGAAAGCAAGAGGTGAGCTGAGGCTGCCAAGGACGCAGCACCTCTGGTGTGATTTGATGGACATTGGCCAGGACAGATTTGCTTGGCGTTTCACAAAAATGCTATATATTGCATGTTCTCTCCCTGCACATTAACTTGTGGTGATCGACAAACAGCAAACATTGGAATGGACAGCAGTGGCTTGTACATATAATGGCTACTCTATGGTTTAGTGTGTCCTGAACAATTATACTTATACTAGAATACTATAGTACATTTTGAGGAGTTTTAATGGGAGCCTTGTTGATTTTAGTGATCTGCCTGTAGTTTTATATAGCAAATGCAATGTCAATCGGTGGTTTGTTGTGTACTATTTAGTGTACTATTATGCAAGCTGTGGTTTATAATAATGTTGGGATTGTCTCGGGTAACCGTGACTATCCTTAATTGCTAGATGTTTTTCTTTCATTGTATTTATTATTTCGTAATAAACATTCAAAGTCGAGAGATGGTTTGTGGTGTTTGCTTTATCAGATTTGTGCAGGATGAAACAAGATAGTGTGGTCATTATAAACACTGTATATCAAACAGTAATTTAAACATCTACAAAACAAACATTAAACTGTCCATTTCAATGGCGTTTTTAATGTTTGTTTAAGGAAAAACAAACTTAAACCTGTATATAGGAGGGGCCGGCGCCGCCAGAGAAATGGCAGGTCCGTACAGCGTTAAAAAGATCTCTCCCTGACACATCATCAGTGACCATATTTTATACTACATAAGTCATAACATCCTTTTCACATGGGGAAGTAATGCATTTGGAGTTCAGAGGGTAACCAAAAGTGAATTATGGCGACACCTATTGCCGGGAGGTTTACTTGGGACAGTACAACTGACGTGGCAAGTCACACTTCCGGGAATCCAGAAAGTGTGACCAAAGGGAATCGTAGTTCTTTTAAGGGTAGATGTAGTTTATAACTGGTTACTGACTACTAGTAGTTAGTTAGTAGGAGACAATTTGTCTGCTCTGGCACCGTACCAAGGCCGAATAACATGTTTTTCACCAGAGGGGCAGATAATGCAAGACGTCATGGAATGTTGCTAAATAAACATACAGGAGATATCTCACGGGGCAGAGACAGCAATGATATGAGCCTCAGTGGGATCAATGTGACGTGAAAAATAAGTCATAGGGCAATATGGCATATGTAACGATTCATATTATAGCAGGACACAGGGCATATGATTTAAGTCATTGGAAACATGTAAACAAAACCACAAAATAGTCCCAAAATTATCCATCAAGGACATGGAGAGGCTAACCATAGTTGTTATAGCTCAGTAGAGTTTCATGTCAAGTTTCAAGTGAGGAATATATAGTCTACTTCCACACGATAGTCAAAGCAAAGAGATGCAAAGTGTCAGATTTAATGATGGCTACACCATGTCAATTTGCCATTTTGGATATTTTTGACAAAATAATAATTGCATTTTTAACTAGTCAATTTTCGAATGTTTTTTTGGGTATTTTTTTCCACCTCCTACAAAATGTCTTGTAGCCTACAACTGTAATACAAATAAAGTCAATTTATGTCAATAAACAGAAAGAAAAAAAAAGCCAAGTGACAACTGTGTAAGTCAACGCACATGAGCTGCAACTGGTCGCGGCCCTCATCAAGTCACCTTTCGCGCAATGTGGCCCTCGCCCCAAAATGAGTTAAATAAAACTGACTTTACGCAGTGTGAGCTTGTAGATTGTCTATTTTCAAATGGCCGTAATGTATATAGGGCTGAAGTGGTTAATGTGCTTTGTAATAATAATCAAAACATACAAAGAGTAACTAAAGCATGCTGCTTTGTTGTTGGTAAGTTCTTTAAACCCCCAAACACAACAACGATGGCTGTTGTGTTTGACTCTGAGCTCTGTATTGAGACCCAGGTAAAAGGGGTCGTACAGTCCAGACACGTTTCCTTTGAGAATCATTTCTCTAGAACAGGGGTGTCAAACTGGTGACCCTGACGGCTTTGTCTCTGCCCAGGTGTGGAATGTTGTCACTGACGGGCTCGTTAACAGTCTATTCAACCCAGGTAAAAGTGGTCGTACAGTCCAGACACGTTTCCTTTGAGAATCATTTCTATAATGTAATGCCCTCAGCCTCAAAGCTTGACATCATTGACGTCCTGTGTTCAGGGTTTGGTGAACAATAGAACAAGTTGTTGCAAATGAGCCACCATCATTGGTACAGATTGTTGCTTCCCCACAAAACAATGGAAGCACACCTTTAATGATGATAATGTGGTCATTCACAGGTGATCTGAGCTAGTCAATACCTAATAGGTGGCCATTAGCACATTTGATCACAGCAGTATGCGCAAATACATTGAAATGGAACAACCACAAACTGCAGAATCTTTACATGCAAAACTCCTTGTTTTACTGTGACAGTTTGAACTGTGAGTAGGTCCTACTAGGGGTCTAACGATACATTTTAACAGCGATGCGATAGTATCACGATACATGGTGTGTTTTGGACATTAAGGGGTTAATAACTAAAAATGCCCAAGGGATATCACTGGGCACCCTCTTGAATTCTTAAGAGGTGACCCCAAGCTACAAGAATCAATTGAAAAAAAAACATCTCATTGTAAATAGAATATGTAAACGCGTGAATCTTTTTACAATGACGTTATTTTTCAGAAAGGAAGCCATTGAGGGTTAAAATGGGTCTTAATGCTTCCAACTCGAGTAGAATTATTAATGTTTTGTACAATTTGTCCATGACAAAAAAATATATGATGTGGAGACAATAAAGACTATTATTATCATTATTATTGAAGGTGGTAACAGTCCATTTGCTCAGTAAAATATTTCGGGGGCATATTTAGAATGTTTGCAGGCTTGAGTATGTTGAATCTAGTTTGCATTAATGAGGATTTAGTTGACACAATGAAATAAAATGGCGATAGTATTCCGTGTGGGGCAGAAAGCCTGTCAGCCAGATTTGAGAGAGCAGCGCAGCTTTGTTGTTACGAGGAAAGCGGTAAAATTAGACTTTCGTGGTTGTTTTCGTCTCAGATTTAGTCCGACGGAGCGTCACAGTATAACTCTATGGGGACATAAAAGCGACACAAAAGTAGGACCCGGAAGTATCTCAGGAGGCGGAGCTGATCGTCACAGCTAAAATACTGAATGCTAGGCTGAAACCAAAAAGGGCAGAGAGAGTCAGAGACAGCAGAAACCTGTCTATTCACTGCACATGAGAGGGGGAGTAGGTTCACATGAGAGTATAGTCTAGTCATTTAATTTAACCAGTGGAGACTGGTATTTGATGTTGGCACTTAAAAGAAGAAGGGAAAACATGTCTGTGAGTCTGGCAAGTGGAGAAGTGTTTTAGAATGAAATAACAGATTTGGGTTTTCAGCTCCAGAACATTACAGAGTAAATGAGGAGGCCAGAGACATGACTTTGCCTCATATATAAAGCTTTACCATGTTCTTTTAAATTATTAAATTGCACTCTGGTGATGATTGTGTTTCAATATTCGCAATGAGCGTTAGAACTACAGTCAAATTTCAATTTTTCAAATTTGATCAATTATTTGCTCCTTTTAAGACAAGCCAAAGTATTTGTTATTGACTCCAAATTATGTCAAATCTCTGTCAGGTTCATCACAAAATGCAATGCATTATGCAGAGAGCAAACCCATGGTAAGATTCATATCTTATCCAAGGCTGTTCAGTTTGCTGTAGTCAATGTACAGCTGGCTTTCTGTTTGAAGCCAGCAACGCTGAAACAGCGACAGTCAAATATACAGGATAAAATGTTTGTTTTATTTAGGTAGGTGTTACAACGTGATAAATTGTAAAACCTAAATAAAATGTGGATAGCACAACGATACTACCACATAAAACACCTACATTCATCAACCAGGAATTCAATACATTTACCGTTTTACTTCATCATCAGATGTGTGTAATAGATTAGTATAATAAGTATACTTAATCTATGACACAGTAGGCCTACATCACACAGTGTGAAAAGGGTGAATTGATGGATGATTAATACCATCAGTGATATTCAATGTGTTAATGTAATTAAAGATTAACAATACAATTTACAATTTACAATTTAGGCATTTAGCAGACGCTCTTAATCCAGAGCGACTTACATTAAGCAATAACAAAAGCATGGCATACATCACATATATAAAAAGTATAGTTATCATGAATCATGCCTAGACTAAGACCGTAACAGTGGAGTATCTATGTAAACTATACATACTATACTATATAATATATTATACATGTGTACTATAAAGTGCTATGGCTACATAAAGTGCAATTCTAGAGCTGTCTACGTAACAAGCTATAAGTCTGTTTAAAATACTATCTAAGTCTACATAATGTAAAAGATTAAAGTAGCAGGACAAGAAAGGTGTAATTGTGAAGGTCAATGACATGGTTAAGATAAGTGTTTACTAAATGTTTGGCAATAGGCCTAGTACTGTGATTCTAGGGTTTAAAATTTGTGTTAAAAGAAGTAAGCAAGGCACCCACGACATGTTTCACCCCCGAAACTTGTCGTGGGTGCATTGTTTACTTGATTTGCAAATACCTGACCTAATTATCACCTGAATAGCAGATGTAAATACAGCCATTAATCTATCTTCTAATAGCTGTAGAGCCTGGCCATCCGTCCAATCAGGTGGGCGTGACAATCTGGGGGGGGGGGGTCCTACAGTTGGTATAAAGGTTCACGGTTAAGTTGAGTTAGTTGTGTTCCATCATCCAGAGATCATTGTCTGTGCTGTTATCTTATTCACTGACGTGACTTGATCATCAAAAGGTTCACTTTGAAAAGCTCATGGTAAGATGCTACACTATCTCTTTCTAAATTGGGAATAGACTTTGTTTACTGTGTTTACTTGTAGGAGTTTTCTATCAAACTTGTTTAATATGATTAGAAACATTGTGCCATCCTTTTTTCCATCTTGTTCAAAACAAACTGAAACTAATAAGTGACTATTTACATTGTTGTTTGTTTGGGTTCATGCTGAGAGTTGCTCTGGATAAGAGTTTATTTTACGTGCATACAGCATACAATTGTGGATTCTAAATGACATCCATATGCTCTTGTGTTGTAGGCTGACCACATGGACTCCAGGCTGATTGTGACCATGGATCAGCACACCCCATGCTACACTAGTGGTATCGATGGTAGCTTTGAGTACCGTGATCTGGAGGCGGCAGAGACCCTCATGAGCTTCTGGTGTCAGCCAGAAGCCCCTCAGTTTTCGGCAGGCTCCTTCTCCTCATTTGCCACGGACTATGATGTAAAACATA
The DNA here is from genome assembly GCF_951216825.1 of Electrona antarctica. Classification (NCBI taxonomy): domain Eukaryota; kingdom Metazoa; phylum Chordata; class Actinopteri; order Myctophiformes; family Myctophidae; genus Electrona; species Electrona antarctica. Next base: position 36,183,115 of record NC_136806.1, read on the forward strand.
TGACATACAGTGGTATGCAGAGAGATGATGAGGCAGAGAGCGCTTTGGAAAAGGAAGCTATACTCACCATTGCGCGTTGGAAAAGGAAGCTATCCTCACCATTGCCAGTCTCACGTACTCAACTGAAGCCACAAAGGAAGACTAGGGTGTCAAGGAGGAAGGTGAAGTCCCCAGCATGGTTAAAGGACTATGTGTAGCGTTCAGACAGACGGTGACATGTTAGCCCATGTGGCTAAAATGGGAATTGTGCCATATTTGTTTTGTTCCAAACATGACATTATGAATTATTGTGTTGCTATCCAATTCTTCCATCGCTGCTTATGGCTATAGGGAAGATGCCATAACATAATAGCATGTCCTTCTGGCCCTCATATGTGTGTAGCACATGGATAGTTATATGGGTACAGGGTTTCTGGGAAGTTTCATTAAAAATGCAAGGACCCAGGATCAGGAGCACTGGCTGCAGCTAAAGTTTCCAAGTAGCCACTGTGGTCAGGTCAAACAGAGACCAGTGAAAGCAAGAGGTGAGCTGAGGCTGCCAAGGACGCAGCACCTCTGGTGTGATTTGATGGACATTGGCCAGGACAGATTTGCTTGGCGTTTCACAAAAATGCTATATATTGCATGTTCTCTCCCTGCACATTAACTTGTGGTGATCGACAAACAGCAAACATTGGAATGGACAGCAGTGGCTTGTACATATAATGGCTACTCTATGGTTAAGTGTGTCCTGAACAATTATACTTATACTAGAATACTATAGTACATTTTGAGGAGTTTTAATGGGAGCCTTGTTGATTTTAGTGATCTGCCTGTAGTTTTATATAGCAAATGCAATGTCAATCGGTGGTTTGTTGTGTACTATTTAGTGTACTATTATGCAAGCTGTGGTTTATAATAATGTTGGGATTGTCTCGGGTAACCGTGACTATCCTTAATTGCTAGATGTTTTTCTTTCATTGTATTTATTATTTCGTAATAAACATTCAAAGTCGAGAGATGGTTTGTGGTGTTTGCTTCATCAGATTTGTGCAGGATGAAACAAGATAGTGTGGTCATTATAAACACTGTATATCAAACAGTAATTTAAACATCTACAAAACAAACATTAAACTGTCCATTTCAATGGCGTTTTTAATGTTTGTTTAAGGAAAAACAAACTTAAACCTGTATATAGGAGGGGCCGGCGCCAGCGGTGTCAACTTTGGGAGTGCCTGGGGGCTTGGGCACCCACTGAAAAAAGGGCTGAAGATCCCCTCCCCCTGGTCATTTTGTCACGTAGGCATACACACCTTTACGGGGGGGTTACCTTTTAGGGTGCTTGGGCCACTGGGGGGTGGGCGAACAGGTATTCATTAAAATGCTAATAAGGTGGCTTTTGTTCTGCTGCCAGGTAGTATACATGTTGCATTGCAGTACAGTAGGCTTTATTTCCATTTGACTACTATGATGAAGCCACCTCCAGCCAAGAAGAGATTCGTCCAGTCCATGCTACAATTCGCCGACAAGATCACGATGCCCGCCGCCGACAACGTAGCTGCCGAGCTCTACAACACAACAGCTCTTTTAAGAGCTAATAATTAGGTGTCGTCAGCAGCAGCCAGCAGCCAGCAGTCCGGGGACGCAAATATCAACCCATCTGGAAAGATACATTTACCAGGATCACGTACAACTCTACTAAAGACAGAGTGTTTTGTAGCCTTTGCTCTAAAGCTGTGGAGCTGGGTGCTCCACTACCATCGACATCAGCACGCGAACAAGATACATTGAAGGGTTTTCGCGAAACAATGTAATGTGTTCCGTTGTGAACTGAAAGCGCACTGTGTTCAATGCAAACTGTAAATAAAGTACCAAACGGTATTAAGAACCTCCCGCCCCTGACTGGCGCCCCTCAACAATCAACACCTACACTATACCTACAGCAGTAGGTAATCATGTGCAAAGCTAGGGGGTAGAATTCTTGTTCACACATGGGTACATGGAAGTGTGAAAAGACCCATTTAACAAAAGAATATCACTTACTGCACCTTTAATGACAATGACACAAACATTGCGTAACACAAACATTGAAGACGAAGGTGAGGACACAAATTCTGATTGGCCGGAATGCGATGATGTATGATGTATGATGATAAGAGTGCCCTTCAATTCACACGGGTGTTATTTTTGAGTGGTGCAAACCATTGAGTGGTGCAAACCACTCTAATAACCAGCTTTGTCTGTATCTATGTTTCTATGTGTGTACCTGTACGTGGGGCCCAAAAGAATGAGCATGGTTACTATGGTCACTGACATTACGTCAGACCACAGCTGATCAGGCTATATAAGACCTTGCACCACTCAGTTCACACGGGGTGTGATTTTTCTTTTACCGGTTGGGTTCCTAATGGTCTATCCAACAAGTCTTCTATGCCTCTATTACTTACTTACTTATTTATGCCTATCGCTCCTTTTCATGGAGCATAAGCCGTTGAATACAGTTCGCCAGAGTCCTGCCTCTATGGCACTGATTTAAGTGTGCCAAGTAACATAATTGCAAGTCTAAGCTCACAACATTCACAATCTGTGAATGTGCACGTGCATTGAATGGGTGGCCCTCTCCATGCAGCTCGATGCATGACAGCCTGTGGAAATAATTCAAAACTTCAACCTAATGAGAAAGCTGCATGTTGCTCATGAGGGAACTAACTACACCGTAATATAGTGATATCTGCTCCAATTAGTCAAAGATCTTATGAGTGAAAACTATTTGTATTGCTCAGATTTGCATTTTATTAACCCTAGAACAGTTTTGTTAAACTAAACAAAATACATACATACATGGATGCACCTGGGACGTATCCTCAGTGATGTATCCCAAGGTCATCGGGGTTTCGGGTCTCCCAACATCATACCCCTCACTCAGGTGACCCAGCCGGGGTGATCAAGTCCCGACTTACGTCCCAGTAGCTACCCTCGATCAGTCCCATTAGGGAAAAACCAGGGCCACACAATCCGTTCCTCCTGAACTACTCTGCCGGGACTGGGAGGTACCATTCTGGTGCGTGGAAGGACTAGGCTCTGTGGGTTGACTCCTGTCCGGGCCCCTCCTACGTCTCACCAGCTCCACTCCTGCTCTCACCAGGTCAGGCCCTGTGCGTTGCACCAGACTCCCAGCACCAGGCACTTTATTCAGGAATGGTGGATTCTCGAGCCGCAACAGTTCCGCAGGCTCCACCTTGCCCTTGGTGGTGCCGCAGGCTCCGCTTGAGGCTTGAATGGCCCTCCTAAAGGCCTCACCGTGGGTTTGTTGGGCTTCTTCCTCACGGAAGACACAGGCTGGGGCGCCAACCCATACTGCTCCCGGGTCACCATCACTATAAAAACGGGTATATTTACCCAATGTAAAATATTCCATAAAAAAATATTTTCATCAAAATATATTGAAGTACAGCAATACATGGCAACTTGAGGTACTCTTCTTTAATATTTCATCATGACTTTTCACTAAACTAAAAAATATATATCTGGGGGGGCCCTATCATAGGGGGGCAAAATCTGTGAAAATTTGGGAACTTCTCTTTTGGTCCACCCATTCCTAAGACATGTGAGAATGGTCCAGTGAAGAAATAAAATAAATGAAAATCACTAAACACGGATGAAATTCACCCGAACACCTGCCTCTAGAAAATAAATCACACCTGTGTGAAGTGAGGGGCGCTAATATATTAAAGTCTAATATATTAAAGTCTAATCTTACGCCACTTTGGGATGGCCACTGATTGAGGACAGACTTCATATTTCCCTGCTGTCTTTTGTCAAAGGTATTATTACATCTAAAGTTCCGGCTGTCCTGTATTGCAGGCTGAAGTTCAGCTCTGATGAACACACCTACAATACCAGACATTCAGCACAAGGTCTTTTTACGTTTCCCATCTCAAAAACGAATGCAATGCAACACACAGTAATATATAGAGCAATGAAAGAGCTGCATAGTCTTCCATCACAAATCAGACAGGCAACAAGTAAATCAGATTTTAAAAATAAGTTAAAGAAATATCTCATGTCACTTGCTTTTTGAGAATGGTCATTGAGCACTGATTCAAATCTTTCATACTGTAACGGTAGGCTACTCAAACTGAAATTGTATATATATGCAATGTTATTAATCACTTGTTTTATATTTAGTTGTATTTTATTTTTTTAACTGTTTTTCTTAGTCTTGTAAAATTTATTTCATATGACTGTATTGATTGTAATGTATTTTATGTGTGGACCCCAGGAAGAGTAGCTGCTACTAAGGTAGTAGCTAATGGGGATCCAAATAAACAAATAAACAAGTTCAGTCCACATATAAATAAATACATTGTTGTCACCGTCATTCATAGCAGTCTGTGCATTCAGGCATGCACAGAGAGAAATTAACTATAGCTTTTGAGGTGCGCAGTACAATATAGCCTAATTTATATAGCCTACTTTTATTATGCTTACTGTATATCACACAACGCAATAAAGCCAGTGGCTTGTTGTGATCCTTTCACTTTCACATATGTAGGCTATAGATAGGCTACTTTATCATTCTGCAGCTCTATTAATTCAGCGAAAATGTGTCTCTTCAACAAACAGCAAAGCTTTTTAGTTTAATGTGTGTGCGTATGTGTGTGCGTGCATGTTGGGTCAGCGACTCAGCCGCAGCGGCCGGCAGCTAGTGGATGGGGGGTGGGGGGGTGCATAGTATCGGGTTTCAAGCAGTGTTTTCTGTGCCACATGTGGAGGAGGCGGACTTATGTCACTGGAGAAGGAAAAAAATGTACACGTGATGCGGAAATCCGCCGCGAGGAGACACCATCGAGCCTGCACCTGATGTACACTCGCTCTATGCGGTCTCGGAGAGCCCACTCGGCTCCTCCACTCGGCTCCACTCGCCTCCTTCATGGAGCACATTAACAATTGGAACGTTAACCATTTCCGGGTCAAGCTGGAATGACCCCGAGTGATCGAGTGGGAGTGAGCGAGTGGCCGAGATTTATAGGGTATTGGAATTTGGCTATATGGGAAACCCGGCCATTGTAATTTTATTACAATTTAATATGCATTTCTCTGGTTGCTCTGTAATGAATATCTTTTTCTTCAGAGTGACTAACTAAACATTATACTCTTCCCTGTGTGACAAGCATGCTCTAAACTGGACTCATATTACAGATATATCATCACATATTAATGATCCATTAATATTCCCAAATGGGTGAAAATACCCATAGTCACTCACAGCAGTGGTTCACAGCAGGTTGCTTCAATTAAGCAGTTCAAAAATCACACCTGTGTGAAGTGAGGGGCGCTCTTATCATCGTACATCATCATGACGTAACATCATAACAACAATGGTAATTTAAACAAAATTACTGATTTGCTGTCACATATGACGTCAATTCTCCGTTCAATGTCAATGGTATTTTATGTTTATGTTAGAGAAAAATCTACACTATATTGATGGATTGATTGAAGTATTTATTAACAGTTTGCAGAATGGGTTCAATTCACATGAAAGCACAAAGGCTGTTACTGTGGACAACCAACTGATAAAGCATTACACTTGTTTACAACAAGGTCCACCATTTTCAATTCATCAGAAATATAGCTGAATATAATAGGGGCCTGCGCCCCTCGAAAAAGAGAATATGTGTACAATATATAAAAATAGAGGGGGATGACCAAAATAAAACTACTAGTATTTATATTGGCCTGGTATGTCCACATATGAGGAATTGGACTTTGTGTTCTCACATGGAAGATAAGAAGTGGAAAGTATAAATTATGATTAAAGAGAGAAAAATAAAAGTATAGCAGTTACAATAAGTGAGTATTGGTCACAGCAGGTGATACTTGTCAGTGTGAACAGTAATAGTTGAGTGAAGTCATATCACTTTATACTTCCAAGTGATTTAATAATACTACTATCTGTACCAAGTAGACCTACTGCACATGTAAACAGAGCTACTACCTTTAAACACTGCATCTTAAATATGTCTTAAATAGTCTTGAGAAGAAATGCTGCCATTTTCCCAAAGTAACTGCAAACAAATGCTGCCATTTGTTTAAAAAACAGCTTTATACCCTTTATAACATGTGTGTAACGATGCAATGTGACATGGCTGTTTTTCAAAATCCAACTGTATATACTTTCCCCATATCCAACCGTTTTCATTGTATTTTGACACTTGCTTTGGCAATGTAAACGTATGTTTTCTCATGCCAATGAAGCTCCTTTAAATTTAATTGATTTGATTTAACTCACCAGCCCTGAAGAGTCTAGTCTATCAAGGTTGAAATCTAAATGATGATGGCTGCTGCCTCATTGTGAACAATAACACATTCAAATGCATAGATTAAACCATGTTAATGGCCACTGGTTATCATAGATCAGCTCATGATCACATTATGGAAGGACGCCATTTTACCCCAATATAATCCTGTCACGGTCAAATACTAATACTATACTATACGATGGCTCAAAGTGACATTGATGAAAAATAAAACTGACTTTACGCAGTGTGAGCTTGTAGATTGGCTATTTTCAAATGGCCGTAATGTATATAGGGCTGAAGTGGTTAATGTGCTTTGTAATAATAATCAAAACATACAAAGAGTAACTAAAGCATGCTGCTTTGTTGTTGGTAAGTTCTTTAAACCCCCAAACACAACAACGATGGCTGTTGTTTGACTCTGAGCTCTGTATTGAGACCCAGGTAAAAGGGGTCGTACAGTCCAGACACGTTTCCTTTGAGAATCATTTCTCTAGAACAGGGGTGTCAAACTGGTGACCTCTCCCTGACGGCTTTGTCTCTGCACTATAAGACTTGTTTACATCAGGGTCCTCCATTTTGAATTTGTCACAACATTAAAGACATACAACCAGGCGGTTGTATGTCAACCCATCTGGAAAGATACATTTACCAGGATCACGTACAACTCTACTAAAGACAGAGTGTTTTGTAGCCTTTGCTCTAAAGCTGTGGAGCTGGGTGCTCCACTACCATCGACATCAGCACGCGAACAAGATACATTGAAGGGTTTTCGCGAAACAATGTAATGTGTTCCGTTGTGAACTGAAAGCGCACTGTGTTCAATAGCAAACTGTAAATAAAGTACCAAACGGTATTAAGAACCTCCCGCCCCTGACTGGCGCCCCTCAACAATCAACACCTACACTATACCTACAGCAGTAGGTAATCATGTGCAAAGCTAGGGGGTAGAATTCTTGTTCACACATGGGTACATGGAAGTGTGAAAAGACCCATTTAACAAAAGAATATCACTTACTGCACCTTTAATGACAATGACACAAACATTGCGTAACACAAACATTGAAGACGAAGGTGAGGACACAAATTCTGATTGGCCGGAATGCGATGATGTATGATGTATGATGATAAGAGTGCCCTTCAATTCACACGGGTGTTATTTTTGAGTGGTGCAAACCATTGAGTGGTGCAAACCACTCTAATAACCAGCTTTGTCTGTATCTATGTTTCTATGTGTGTACCTGTACGTGGGGCCCAAAAGAATGAGCATGGTTACTATGGTCACTGACATTACGTCAGACCACAGCTGATCAGGCTATATAAGACCTTGCACCACTCAGTTCACACGGGGTGTGATTTTTCTTTTACCGGTTGGGTTCCTAATGGTCTATCCAACAAGTCTTCTATGCCTCTATTACTTACTTACTTATTTATGCCTATCGCTCCTTTTCATGGAGCATAAGCCGTTGAATACAGTTCGCCAGAGTCCTGCCTCTATGGCACTGATTTAAGTGTGCCAAGTAACATAATTGCAAGTCTAAGCTCACAACATTCACAATCTGTGAATGTGCACGTGCATTGAATGGGTGGAGCTCTCCATGCAGCTCGATGCATGACAGCCTGTGGAAATAATTCAAAACTTCAACCTAATGAGAAAGCTGCATGTTGCTCATGAGGGAACTAACTACACCACCGTAATATAGTGATATCTGCTCCAATTAGTCAAAGATCTTATGAGTGAAAACTATTTGTATTGCTCAGATTTGCATTTTATTAACCCTAGAACAGTTTTGTTACACCATCACTATAAAAACGGGTATATTTACCCAATGTAAAATATTCCATAAAAAAATATTTTCATCAAAATATATTGAAGTACAGCAATACATGGCAACTTGAGGTACTCTTCTTTAATATTTCATCATGACTTTTCACTAAACTAAAAAATATATATCTGGGGGGGCCCTATCATAGGGGGGCAAAATCTGTGAAAATTTGGGAACTTCTCTTTTGGTCCACCCATTCCTAAGACATGTGAGAATGGTCCAGTGAAGAAATAAAATAAATGAAAATCACTAAACACTGATGAAATTCACCCGAACACCTGCCTCTAGAAAATAAATCACACCTGTGTGAAGTGAGGGGCGCTAATATATTAAAGTCTAATCTTACGCCACTTTGGGATGGCCACTGATTGAGGACAGACTTCATATTTCCCTGCTGTCTTTTGTCAAAGGTATTATTACATCTAAAGTTCCGGCTGTCCTGTATTGCAGGCTGAAGTTCAGCTCTGATGAACACACCTACAATACCAGACATTCAGCACAAGGTCTTTTTACGTTTCCCATCTCAAAAACGAATGCAATGCAACACACAGTAATATATAGAGCAATGCAAGAGCTGCATAGTCTTCCATCACAAATCAGACAGGCAACAAGTAAATCCGATTTTAAAAATAAGTTAAAGAAATATCTCATGTCACTTGCTTTTTGAGAATGGTCATTGAGCACTGATTCAAATCTTTCATACTGTAACGGTAGGCTACTCAAACTGAAATTGTATATATATGCAATGTTATTAATCACTTGTTTTATATTTAGTTGTATTTTATTTTTTTAACTGTTTTTCTTACAGTCTTGTAAAATTTATTTCATATGACTGTATTGATTGTAATGTATTTCATGTGTGGACCCCAGGAAGAGTAGCTGCTACTAAGGTAGTAGCTAATGGGGATCCAAATAAACAAATAAACAAGTTCAGTCCACATATAAATAAATACATTGTTGTCACCGTCATTCATAGCAGTCTGTGCATTCAGGCATGCACAGAGAGAAATTAACTATAGCTTTTGAGGTGCGCAAGCAGTGTTTTCTGTGCCACATGTGGAGGAGGCGGACTTATGTCACTGGAGAAGGAAAAAAATGTACACGTGATGCGGAAATCCGCCGCGAGGAGACACCATCGAGCCTGCACCTGATGTACACTCGCTCTATGCGGTCTCGGAGAGCCCACTCGGCTCCTCCACTCGGCTCCACTCGCCTCCTTGATGGAGCACATTAACAATTGGAACGTTAACCATTTCCGGGTCAAGCTGGAATGACCCCGAGTGATCGAGTGGGAGTGAGCGAGTGGCCGAGATTTATAGGGTATTGGAATTTGGCTATATGGGAAACCCGGCCATTGTAATTGTATTACAATTTAATATGCATTTCTCTGGTTGCTCTGTAATGAATATCCTTTTCTTCAGAGTGACTAACTAAACATTATACTCTTCCCTGTGTGACAAGCATGCTCTAAACTGGACTCATATTACAGATATATCATCACATATTAATGATCCATTAATATTCCCAAATGGGTGAAAATACCCTCAGTCACTCACAGCAGTGGTTCACAGCAGGTTGCTTCAATTAAGCACTCAGAGCACAGCATCAATTTAACACGCACCAAACAGCTGTTCCTAACAAAGCTCAAATTAATTTTCTAATCCATAACAGCCCTATTTTCTTAGTTTGTGACATCTCAACTCAAGCCCTAAGCTTCTTCAAAACTGAAGCTGCATATTTTGACTGGTTATATGAAAAGTGGATGTGACTGTTTGCTGATATGCTTTAACACTCGTCTCAACCACTCAAACATATACTGTATACTTCACAACGATGTGATGCATTATGAGGTTGTAGATCAGCTATTTGAGCTTTTTTATGTTTTGAAAATGTTGAAAATGTTTGAAAAACCTTTCACTGCAATATGTTTGTGTCTACTGCTAGGAATTCCATAACAAGAGAAGACTTTTTTTTTTCCCTTGATCTTTTTCCCGCCAAGGTTGTCTTGAGAGCAAGATGATGAATCAATTATTTGTGCCCACGCTAGTATACGGCATATACTGGAAGTTGTGGAGTCATGGGCCCTCATTTATCAATCGAGTGTAAAATCTGGCCCAAATTCGAGTGTAGGATTCGTAGTACACCCACGTCGGGTCGGCATTTACAAAGTGATCGCAGACAGCTGTTTCTTCCTTAATTTCGTTCGGACGTTTATAAATGTGACGGCTGAAATCTATCTGGCACGCCCTATGAAATCAAGCCTCGCCCTCGTTTTTGCGACATGAACAACTGCAGTACGACCTTGGAAACCATAGTTACATGACGAAAAAAGTCAATAAAAAAGTCACCCCCACTCTCATACACACACAGACGCACGCACGCACACGCAACTTGCAAGTCCAACTGGTTTGTTGTCGCCTATCTTAAATAAATAAAGAACGAACACCTGTATGAATTAAATAAAGCTGTAGCTGTAAAGTACCCTGTCTGTTTCTCCTCTCGCCTCGCTTGCCTTGCTGCCCCCCACACACACACACACACACACACACACGCACATACGGGCCGTGGCCCAGTCAGTTTAGAGCTGGCCCAACTGAGCCTTGTGCATGCAACTTTCTGGTTAGTAAACCACAGCATGCAAGCCGCCTTTGTTTTAAAATGGTTCCCCAAACCGTTCACAGTTCACACTTCTCTATCGGCCGTGGATGCGCCCCCCCCCCCCCCCCCATGCTAATTTGCCCAGTCAATCATTTGATCCGCGCTACGCGCCTGCCGTGTGTTGTTAGTTGTAGCCTATATTAAATTATTAAAGTATTTATTCATTTAATATAGCCTACAACAATATATTACTGAACGAAAATCTGAACCTGCATGTGAACAATGAATTAAATAACAAATAGGCGCACACACACGCTGCTGTTTTCCTCCTCTCCTGTCCTGTCTGTCTCTATCACTGTGGTCCGTTCATGACACCGCGACCATGCACGTTCATGACAATCTATTTAGATTACCTCGCTAGTCGCAGTAGTCAACTGACAATTATATAAATGTGCAGCCTAAACCAGCCTCATGTGGCACACTGGCACTGGTGGGCTGGCAGCCTGGCTGGGTGGTTTAGCCTATACCTAACTCCGATGCGGTCAGCGGTCCCCAATTTTGCGCTGGCACGCCGGCACGGCACATTTTGGCATTCGAGCGACGCGTCGGGTTTATTAAACGAGGAGGAGATTGCACATAGGCTACTGTAACTCCAGAAAGACATCGGCCTGCTGTAGATTCGGCTACAGTAGGCTACCCATGTTGGGACTCTCCGCAGCTGCAGCGCTGCACTATAGCCTACTCTCCAACGTCCCGTCATGGAAATATCCTCAGCCCAAATCCTCGCATGTATGCGCTCATCATGCAAAACACTGTTTATGGCTTACGCATCTAACTTGCAACATTGTTTTTAAATGCGCGATTTTAATTGCTTGCTTGTAAAGTTGGAAATCTCCTACTAATTTCATATGACACAAAGACACATCGTTGATGTATTCCTTAACTTTTTTTTCTTTTTTACATTTAGCCCATATACATACAGTTTTATATAAACATTTTAGGAGTGAATACATATGTTTCGATGCCTGTGACAGCCTCTCAGCTGGTCAAACAATGCTGCTCCGCTGTTCTACGACAGAAAAACAGGTGAGGACAAAGCGTACGACAGCTCCCGACCAGACGTGGTTTTTGTCTTGGCTCAAGTTCAAAATCAAACGTTGGCGCAAATGGTAAATGCCGAAAATTGCGGTAATTTCGGCGTACACCCATATTTTGGCGTACGCACGGTTGATAAATGAGGGCCATGCACTCTTGCTACCAGCTTTCAATCATTTATTGCAGTGATTATGTTGTCAGCTACAGGCTGTTTGAGAGTGAAACAACCCAGGAGGAAGATGACCTACAGTGTAGGTCCCAGTACACAATATAACTTGGTGTCGACTAGAGGAAATCTGCAGTGTAAGTGAGAGCAGTCAATATCAGCCCTCCTGCAGGCATCCAATCTCCTTCCAAGCTGCTGTCTGCATTCCCAGTGCCAGTCTGTTCTGCTTTTCTCATTAGGTTCCCCACTCACATGCATCCAACCTATTAATTAGCTCGAACTAGTGCTGGTTGTCTAGGCTAGGACCCGCTGCAGTGGTGTCCGATCCGAACTTAAACCGGGATGTTTAACGGCGCTAATTGGAATGGTAGTCTTGGTAAAGCTATGCAGGGTATCTGGGTTGTAAAGCCAGACACCTTGGTTCGTATGTGTTGACATGTTCTTGATCTTGGATCTTGTGTCTTGAGTGTTGTGTCTTGAGTCTTGTCCTACAGTATATGCTTGTTAGATAAATGATGTCTTATCTGTTTACAAACAAATGCCCAGTGGTCAATGTGCCATATCATCCTGAACTTTGGCCCAGACCGTGTTCCATATAGGTCATTCATATTTGGTCATCTTGCCCATTTTATCATTTTACTCTTAACCTACTGCCTGTTTACTCCGGGTTGCTCATCTAATCAATTAAATGTCATGTCATCCATGTTTATGTTTCATCTGTCCCATTTAATATCTTGTTCGTCTCTTCTTAGTCATTAAGTTATGATACTGTAGCCCTATTTTGTTTTTAATTCAGCATACAGCTGGTCCGATATCAGTCTAGTTTGACCTTGGCCCAGTAACTTAGTGCAGGGAGGGAAAGCTTATCAGCAGGTTGCCTGGCAACGCCGGCTTATGCACTCTCCCGGCTCCAATGGCCATCAATGACTGAACCAAGGAAGATGAATTCTACGTCGCTACGCCATCCTCATCATCAATGCATTGGACTAATGAGAGACCACCAACCCTGGTCTTGTCATCTGACATTGCGGACATGAATCATCTCCAGCCAATGAACTTAATATCAATACTGGGAAGAAGGGGATTCAGCACTCGGACATTTGGACTATTTACTCTAAATTATATCGATGTAATTGTACTAGCTGAATTCCATTACATGTCTCTGTAAATTGACTTTATACCTATACTAAAAATTAATGTTAAAACCTTAAACTTTCCTCTCAGAAATTCATTTCGTCTGCCTCCAAATCATTTTTTAAGGTACCGTGGCTGTCATTCAAGATTTAAAGGGCACTTCACTCATTTTTGAGTGGTGTAAACCACTCCTACAACTGGCTTTTGTGTGCAGAAAAAAGTGAGCATGGTTGCTATGTTCAAAATAATTTCTGACGTAATTAAATCACACCCGGGTGAACTGGATGACCGTAGCAACCGTGGTCATTTTCTCTGCACAAAAAAAGCCAGTTGTGAAATCACATCCGGGTGTGATTTAATTACGTCAGATCAGAGCTGATCAGGCTATATAATACCTTATTACGTCAGACCACAGCTGATCATGCTATATAAAACCTTACACCACTCAGTTCACACGGGTGTGATTTTTAAGGTAAAGACAGCACGGCATTTGGGTCTCCCTGCTGGGTTATTGAAGGTATTTATAGATACAGTCCTTTCTAATTAACATTACAAAATAGGTGGGTCATTCTCACGAAACATTGGTTTTCAAGATTTCATCGTGCAAATTTTCAAAACACTTTTATTAAGGAATTTATTTTTTAAGCATTATTAACAAGGTCTTAAGTATTTGGGAATATTAATTTAAAAATATTTAATGACAATTTAACACCTTTTTTAGCATATTTTCCAAAACGTGTCCATAGAAAATATCATTACCGCAACAGTCTGAAAACGGCAAGAGCATTAGGAAAGATAATCATTTTGAAAAAATGTTTTATGGATTATTAACAGTAATGCACATGTTACTTAAACTGTGAAATAATATACATTTGTAAATTATCATTTTTAGAATTTAGAAATTAGAATTTGATTGATTTGTCTTATTACCGCAACACCTTTCATAATTTACAACCCAATATTTTAGATATTTCATTGAAACCTGATTTGTTTTCAAAATGATATGGCAATCCTGAAAGAACATAATATATAGATTCTACACATGTATTTATAAACAAAGTTATATGTTTCCATGTATTAAAATAACGTTAAATAAACACCTGTTGCGGTAATGATGTGTATGTTTCGGAAATTAGGTTGATGATTTCGGTAATGATAATAAGTATACTAAGTCTGAGATATGGTTAAAACATTATAAAATGTGAATTCTGATTTCTTAATATATTCATTATGAATAATAATAACATGCTAACAATAATTTAAACTGCTCACAGAGAGCATGCACACCATTTACAGTAATAGGGCGATAGAAAATAACACGCCACCGTGTCCATTAAGTTCAATGGAGAATTGGCGCTCTGTTATTATTATTATTAGATTATTATTATTGAAAGATTATAATTATTATTATATTGGGGTTGAAAATAGAAGGTGTGCCAGCACTCGCTTGCAAAGGGCAGCAGCCACGGCCATGACAGAGGCAAAGCAGCGGGTGTGGGGCAGTTTGGAGAATCGATGGAGAAGGACTTTCGGGCTAACCTGACTCCGCCAGATTGAAGAAAAGCTTGCTTCACACTGGTTACACAAACTACTTCCATCTGGAATCGCTGTAGCCCATTCCCTGAAGAAGGCGGGCTCTTTTTTTCAAGCTACTTGGCAGGTCATTGGCAGATCCCGCCCGTAGCTGCTGCTGATTGGTCAGAACTGTGGCCAGTTCGGTTCATCGCTACTGCATCAGCGATTCCAGATGGAAGCTGTGTTGTGAACTTGTGAATCAATACCGCCCCCATCTGACACCTCAGGAGGGGAAAGCGGTGAAACATCTAAGCTGTGTACAGCAAGGATTGGCCGACTTTCGTATAAGGAAGTCGTCGAGCGGTGGAAGGAACACTTTGAGGAATTCCTGAACCCAGTGAGATCAGACCCACCTTCCCAGACAGGAGCAGGGCCTGAGTATTGGGAAGTATGGGGTACCGGCGTCAAGCTCCATGGAGGAAGTGACTGAGGTAGTTAAGCAACTCCACAGTGGCAAAGACCCAGGGGTTGATTAGATCGTCCCAGAAATGCTGAAGGCTCTAGTTGTTGAGGGCTGTCTTGGTTGAGACTTCTTTTCAACATTGCGTGGAAGTCTGGGACAGTACCGAAGGAGTGGCAGACTGGAATAGTAGTGCCACTCTTAAAGAGAGGGTGTATGCCAATTCTAAGCATCACACTGCTCACTCTTCCTGGGAAAGTTTACACCACAAAGATATTATGCGTAGGGCATCGTGGAGTCGTGGAGGAGAGGTTATACGGTTCGGGGAGCTAAGGGTTGCTTCACTGCTTTTTGCAGATAATGTGGTCCTGATGGTACCATCGGTCCTAGACCTTCAGCTCTCACTGGACCGGTTTGCGGTCGAGTGTGCGGTCACTGGGGAGAGGATCAGCATCTCCAAATCTGAGGCCATGGTTCTCAGCAGGAAACTGATGTATTGAGCACTTCGGGTAGGGATCGAGAATTTGCCCCAGGTGAAGGAGTTTAAGATCTCAGGGTCTTAGGGAGACAGGGAAATGGGGATCTTGTATCTGATGTCAGACAAGAGCTCACTCATCAAAAGAGACCGAGAGAGAGCGCCTAAAAACGAATAATGCAAAAAACACGGATTGGGGGAAAAACCTGTGATTGGCAGAGAATGAGTTTTAACAGTAATTATAATAACTAATATTATTATACTGTATTATACAAACTAGAGCGGTGCCCGTTGGGCACTGGCCTACTTGGAACGATGCAAGTTGGAAATGCATGCCACACCCAGATATTCTGTCTGTGTCCCTTTTATGCCCATATATGGAGTTCTTTGTCAGGCATGCCCAAATATGGAGTCTATGCAGATGTCAGAATGATGTCAGAACAGGCCAGCTCCATATATGGAGATATAGAGGTGATCAGGTCTATGGCCCGGGCAGAGACCTTTTGTGGCGGTTCTGGACAACCGTGGATCCGACCGTCTCGACACGGGCACTGCAATCCCTGTGGGGGTGTGGAACAGGTGTGTCGAATTTGAAGTCAGTGGGGCGAACGGTTCTCGATTAACGTGGATTACGTACGTACGCAGAGCGGTGCCCGTTGGGCAATTATAATAATTAATTACATTTTTATAGCGCTTTTCCAAATGCTCAAAGCGCTTTGGTTCATTCATTCATACATTGGGAGGTGAAGTGGCGAACAGTCGACGCCAGCGTCCTCACTTCCCTCATTCACACACCAATGGTGGCAAGCTTACACCGACCAACTCATTGGAGGCAATGTACATAGGGTTCAGTGTCTTGCCCAAAGACACTTCGACACCTACTTGGAACGATGCGAGTTGGAAATGTCTGCCCCGCCCAGATATTATGTCCGTGCCCCTTTTATGCCCATATATGGAGTTATTCAGGTATGCCCAAATATGCAGACGTCAGAATGATGTCAGAACAGGCAAGCTCCATATATGGATACTGGGCAGGGGCCCTGTCCAGAGCCCGGGCAGAGGCCTTTTTAGGTCGGTTCTGGACAACCGTGGGTCCAACTGACTCGACACCGGGCACTGCACCCCCTGTGGTGGTGTGGAATGCGTGTGTCAAATTTGAAGTCGGTGGGGCGAACGGTTCTCGAGTTACATGGATTTCAGACGTACACACGTACACACAGAGACTTGGCGTATTTCTAGTTGGATACAAATACACTATGAGCCTTGAAAAAGTCAGTGAGTGTCCAACAATGAAGTATAATGTTACTTGACATGTCATAAAATTATGCCATATTATAAATAGATTACAGTGCATTATAGTTATGTTTATAATGTATTATAGGCATGGGCTTCATAGAAAGCGTTTCTCTCTGAATTTTGACAGCCTAGTCTTTGCTCTAAAGCAGGAAATAAAGAAAATATCTAGTTAATGAATAATATTTAAATTAATAGTTGATTTAAATATAAACATGATTTATTTAAAAATATAGCCTGACATTATTAAAATCTCATTACCGAAACAGACGTTCTCTCTACCGCAACTACTTAAAAGTGTAGCGGTGTATGAGAATGGGTGTTGCGGAGGATGAGAAACATTAGCATGTTTTGCTAACAACAGAGAAGCCATGATGGCTGAGGCAATTTTTACTCCATGTACAGAACTAGACATTAATGAAGTATATTGTCACCCAAAAAAATCTTTCGAACTATTTTCTAAATGTGGAAAACTGCCTGTATCGGTAATGATAACCAAAAACAGACTTTTTTAACAGAGATTTTAACTTCACACTGGATGCATGTAAAGAGATCTGCTAAACTGGTAGCCATCTTGAATGTACTGTCAGATGTGATGAGTCATTCAAAATCTAACTTTATTTACAATTCTGTGTGTATTTAAACAGTCCTTCAAAAATGTAGCGGAGGAGAACTGTGACCATGGCCGACACCTTTTTACCCAATAAATATTTAATTGAAATGTGTTTTTATCTAATGAATACATTTTATATTTTTACTAAACATAATTAATAATGTGAATTCAGTTTGAGTAAAATCCATATATCTTATTCAATCTAAAATACAGTCTAAGTGCCACTAAAATGAATGTCGCCGCATTGCGGTAATGAGAATTTCAGCTAAAAATGCATAAAAAAACAATAATGAATTTTCAGATCTAAATAAACCCCTGTACAAGAAAGAGAAAACTATCATCTTTAAAATGATAATTTCATTTTATTATGAAATTGTGACTTTGATATTGAAATGTTCACTGCCATGCTATTTCATTGGTTTTGTGAGAATGACCCGCGTATCCTTTATTTTTATCTATTAATGCTGTATCCTGAATCCTGTGTCTTGCTTGAGTGCTGTAGATTCTGAGGATTTGGGATCGTTGGAGATACCGCGTGCGTTGCTTGGTATCTGAGGTTTAGAGGCTGGGATCTGCCTTTTATGATGCGTGCAAGTCTAGTGTCACGATGATGTCACTACTGTGTATATCCATCTTTGGGGTTTCTACATTAATCTGATGTCAGCGCTGGATATCAACGTTGTCTCCATATATGGGACTATAGGTTATCCCCATATATGGAGTAAAAGCCTTCGCAACACAACCTATGTGTGGAGAACTGTACCAAATCTCATCATGTCCATAGTGGCTCAAAGTCAAGGGTGCTCTCTTTCCATGAGGCAGCTGTTATAATACTGTATGTCTTTCCTTGTCTTATGACCACGTAAGTAGTTCTACAGGTAACCATGACAGCTGTCATGTTTACATCATAAACCATCTCAGAAAACAGTGTCTCACTGGTCCACCATCTTTTCTTTTTTCCTTTATTTTTTGCAGCATTAAAACCAGAAAATGCTCTAGCAATGATTTACCGGTATTTCTTCTAAATTATAAATTGTGAATAGCTGTGACTATAATATCTATCTATCTATCTATATATAGCGCTACATTATCACAGCGAATGTCAAGGTAATAATAATTAATTAATGTGTGTCACAGTCATCTCCGTAACTTTGACTTGCACATCATGTACAAGCCATGCATAGCATGCTCCATAAAAAGCTCTCTCTCTCTCTCCCTCTCTCTCTCTCTGAGCAATGTATGACATCATGGACCCCATATTTGGCAATGGCTGAGTCATCGTGACATCAATGGGATGACAAAAGCATCCTCCCCAGACAGTATATAAGAAATTGCAGTCTCAACGTAATCAACATACATTACGCACCTCTTTGTCTCCATGGTGTCTTTTACGGGTGAGGAGACCCCCGCCAGCACTTTGGACAGCACAACGATACCCAGCGTTGTTGTGCCAAACATTCGATGGCTCGGTGGCCGGCTCCTGGACACACTACAGAGCAGCGAGCACTCTGTGGTGGGGTCTAATGAAATAGACTATGAGGGGCTTCCGGAAGGGGTGCCCACCAGCACCCACATGTTGGCAGGATCCGTGGCTGGCGTCATGGAACACTGCCTCATGTACCCCATGGACTGTGTGAAGACACGCATGCAGAGCCTGAAGCCTGAGCCTGCAGCACGCTATCACAACGTGATGGAAGCTCTGCGGAAGATCGTGCGCACCGAAGGGGTGTTAAGACCTGTGAGGGGCTTGAACGTAATGGTGGCCGGGGCGGGGCCGGCCCATGCCATGTACTTTGCATGCTACGAGAAGATCAAATTATCCTTGAACAACAACAACACAGCCCCAGGAGCCAACAGCCACTTCACTAATGTCGTAGCGGGGTGCACGGCCACATTGCTGCACGATGCTGTCATGAACCCTGCAGACGTGGTGAAACAGCGCATGCAGATGTACAAGTCTCCGTACCGCGGCGCGCTGCACTGCGTCCGCACCGTGCTGAAGCGTGAGGGTCCGGCCGCCTTCTACCGCAGCTACACCACCCAGCTCACTATGAACATGCCGTTCCAGGCGCTTCACTTCATGACCTACGAGTACCTGCAGGAGCTTCTCAATCCCCGCAGGCAATACAACCCAACCTGCCATTTTGTGTCCGGGGCGTTAGCCGGTGCCCTGGCCGCCTCCGTCACAATGCCCCTGGACGTGTGCAAGACCCTGCTCAACACCCAGGAATCCCTGGTTGGTGTTCACGTGATCCAGGCGGCGGCTGCAGGAGGAGTTGGAGTCGTGGAGGCAGACATTGCCTCCTCCCGTTACATCTCGGGCCTGGGCGAGGCCTTTCGGGAGGTTTACAGGATGGGCGGAGTGCCGGCCTTCTTTAAGGGTGTCCAGGCCAGGGTCATATACCAAATTCCCTCCACGGCCATTTGCTGGTCCGTCTACGAGTTCTTCAAGTACGCCATCTCTGAGCGGCGGAAGCAAGGAGGTGCTTAGTTTCAACTTCAATTGGGAAGAAGTCCAGGGGGAAAAAAATGCGTGTCATTTGCATGACATTGTTTTAGTGCACTCTATGTGGCTGCTCAGAGTTACAAAAGGTTGCCTCTTTCTGATATGTAAACCTTTCCCCCAAAGATTCAGTATGTCACCAGAGAACTGGAGAGAATATTTGTTTCCATTAGGACAGACTGAAAATAACTTAAATTTGGCATTTAACCACTTAAACCCCAGCATCCCTATTCTGGGGGGAACATTCAGCAAAAATAGGCGATCTACAAGCTCACAACGCATCACAATCATTGGTGTACTGTAGGCTGAAAAAGAACACATCAAGTACAGTTTAACACATTGCAATACGTTGTGTGCTTGTAGATCGGCTATATCTGTCAGAGATTTGGTCTAGACACAAAAAAGCAGTCCAAGTGCAGAGACAACTCATGTTCAGTTCTCTAAGTCTACCAGCCTGTATTATGTCGCCTATGAGCTGTTTGAACTTGTAAGATGCGTATTGGTGAGATGAGAAAACGATGTAGATGCGGAAGGAGTTCCATTCTACCAATCAGTATCGTCTCTGTCGAGGGGGGGAACCTCATATGTCCAAAACTGTTACTTTTTAGGATTCAAATTCGAAAACAGCAGAAGTCGCAGATCGCCAAGATCTGCTCCTTTTGATACTTTTGTAATGATGCTGTAAAGTACAAAGGGAGTCTACCAACACGCCTCAAGCCTGGAGCGGCTGGTCCGGTGCATCACAGGAACAAGGACACTTACGTAATGCACAGACATTTTAAGCTTTTTATTAGGTGCTATAGTATACAAATACAACTAACGTTTCGACTGATGAGGACCGCATAGGTCGAACAGTTAGTCGTTTTTGTATATTAGCACCTAATAAAAGGCTTAAAATGTTGATGCTATAAAGTGTTACAATATGGAGATAGATGGTTTCTGCCCAACAGCAACGATATGATAATATATGTGGCTTGGCTGGCAGACAGAGGTGCAGCACCACATGTGTCCTCTGCTCTGCACAATCACACTGACACGAACTGAATCACTATATAGGGCAAGTAGTTGGTGGGTCTTTTGTGGTGCCACTCAAAAATAGGCCCTTGATTTTTCCCAAAGAGATTTCCCCCCCCCAAAAGAAATATATCAATTATTTTAAGCCTATAGAATCAAACCATCCCGGAACCTGGTGAACCTGGTGAAAATGACGTAATGACTACTGAGCTAGCTATATCAGATATACCCTGACGTCATTTGCTGGGACGGTGCATACGCATCAAGAGTAACCACAGTATACCGCTAATCAATTTACAAATTACATATACATATGAACATTACCTCTAATCTTCCCGACACTAAAACATCGTCATTACGTCACCATCAAAAACCAATTACATTCTGGCATTGGGTCCTTTAATCCACATCTTTATTACGTCATCATTGAGAGCTAGTGATCATTGAGAGCTACCTATACCAGTTATACCCTGACGTCATTTGCTGGGACGGTGCATACGCATCAAGAGTAACCACAGTATACCGCTAATCAACTTACAAATGACATATACATATACATAGGAACATCACCTCTAATCTTCCCGACACTAAAACATATCGTCATTACGTCACCATCAAAAACCAATTACATTCTGGCATTGGGTCCTTTAATCCACATCTATATTACGTCATCATTGAGAGCTAGTGATCATTGAGAGCTACCTATACCAGTTATACCCTGACGTCATTTGCTGGGACGGTGCATACGCATCAAGAGTAACCACAGTATACCGCTAATCAACTTACAAATTACATATACATAGGAACATCACCTCTAATCTTCCCGACACTAAAACATATCGTCATTACGTCACCATCAAAAACCAAAATTAAATTAAAGACATTTCTCGAAAACTTGATAAAGTATCTACCCTCTTCGACTTCTTCTATTATGATACTAGGAGATTTAAATGATGACCTGTATAGTGAGAAAGATGGAAGTATAAAGACCTTCATGTCCAGATTAGGCTTTAAACAATTAATCATAAATCCAACTACAGATTACGGAAGTATTTTAGATCATGTATATTTTAACAAATGTGAAAATATTATTACAGAAATTGAAATTAGAGACACCTATTACTCTGACCATGATTTAGTATTAATATCACTACAGTCCAAGATTAAGTAAATTTAATTATTAATTAATTATACTGTATACGTGATAACATATTTTATTTCAGTTTATATATACTATATATACTAAGTACATGTACTTGAGTAAATGTACTTAGTTACTTAACCTACTTTCTACCATCGTATGAGAGTATAATCCAAGCTTCAAACTCAGACTGGCAGTTAGCCATACTGTATACCCCGTGGATGCTGACCTTGGTTAGAAGGTGAGATAATTGTAGCTACATTGACAGTTTAGAGCTGGATCCTGAGCTTCTGATCAATGCACTGCTATTTGTAGCCAGTCAGCCAATAAAGAGAACAGAGGGAGCTGCTTCTGCTGGACTGACAATACTTGAACCACCCTCATTGATTCTCTTCAACTTTAATGATTCCAAGGCAAGACATTGAGTGGATCAGGATGTTTTGAACCCTCTCAGTGGACCTGGAACAGGTGGTCTAAATTGTCAGAGTAAACGGCAAGTTGTCACTAATGTGACGATCGAGTCACTACATTATCCAGTTGAACGAGACCACGTCCCATGATGCCATCTCTATCTGTCTAAAATGGCTGCCCAACACTGAGCAACCGTGACAATGTCGATCACACTCACACATCTGAGAAAGCAGTTTAGATTTGCATAATATGCAGGATTATCCAAACAAATCCCAAAGCACCCCTCCAGAGATATAATGTGATCTGCTTACTAAAATGACATTTTTAAAACGGGTAGCAGCCTCCTTTGAACCAACTGAAATAATTCTCCCTCAGAGTATTTTGTAAAATGCTGTTCCTCTTCATAAATGGTAATAAATAGCTCTGCATATTTTAATGGGACTGCAGAGCTGAGATTGATATTCCACCTTGTGGCTGTAATTACTGAGCACTATAGAGAGCACAGAACCCCAAGAATGGATACAGATGAATAGGAACGTAATGTTAGTAATTGATCCAAACAGGAACAAAACTGAAATGTCCGCGGGGCCTGCACCCATCTGAACACTTTATTCGTCTGCCGTTTTTAGTGGTCAGATGGGTGGGGCGCGGATGCTTTAGAGATTTTCAAGTGGGCCCTGAGAAAAGGTCGAGAATGACTGCTTTGTTATGGTCTCTGTTGGCTTCTCTTCCTCGCTCTTACCTGGGATTACAGCAGTGTCCCATTTCACAAGTTCTCAAATGTACAAAAATCCTTTAAAAACATTGCATATCCAAGCTCACAACGCATCGCAAATTGCCAAATATATACAGTATAAGTCTGGTAAGTGGTTTTGTAATAATCAAAATCTGCAAAGTAACTAGGAACTCAAGTTTTCAAATAATTATAGAGTAAAAGTAGGCCTAAACAATATTTGTCTTTGCGATATAGTGGAGTAGAAGTAAAATTATTGAAAATTGGAAGTACTCCAGTGAAGTAAAAAAAATACCTCAAAGTTGTATTTAAGTATAAGTACCATATACTTGAGTAGATAGATGCACTTAGTTACACCACTGTGTCTAAGTGATGGGCAGTGGGCTCGGGTTGCAGTGCCTTCAAATGAACACACGTCTTTACTGTCATGATGTCATGATGTCATGTTAACTGAGGGATCTGTTGATCGTCGCTGTTGGGTAGAAACCAAGTATGTCCATTCCAACACCGAAAAAAGAAACTGTTCCAGTGAAAACCACCCATCTCCAACTCAATCTCTCCTCTGCTGTTGTCCTGCTCTGAGTCTCTATGCCCAATCCAATTCCACCCCTTTCTCATAGTCATTGGTTTGATAGCACATCAGTGAGCTGGATGCAATCCTACCTGGAGGGGAGAGAACAGATGGTGGAGGTGAACGGATCAGCGTATTATCCTTTCCCCTCGGACTTATGCTTGAATTACAAAGTAAATGACTTGGTTTATTGAGGACGGAACCCAGGCCCAGCCATGTGAGAACTCTCCATTATTATGGACTGAAGAACTTTGAGTTGCTATTATTTATCTACCTTGCTACAGAAGAGGCTTGATTCATCATTATTATCGACTTCATTTACTTACTTACCGTACCTGCTGAATGCCTGCTTAATCCTATGAAAAGACTTGTTTAATACAATGTGCCCATGTGGCCTTATGGCCCCTACACACTGTATAAAGTTGTCGGCGAGTCATCAGATCGTTATGCATTTCACACTGCCGGAGTCTTTTTTTTTTTTTTTAATCGGCTGTCATATCTTTGTGGCTTTCACACTAAACGATTGGTCACCGACTAGGGATAACACACTGCAAGAGTTCACCAAGATGCGATCCAGACCCGATACATATAGGCTACATCATTTGTTTTTTATTCCAATTCATTTTGGCATCTCACGCACGTGCAGGATACAAGCGCGAGACCGACAGGACGCTGGACGCATCTCTCTCTCTCTCTGCGACTGCGTGCACGCCACACACACAGGAATAGCCAGGCTACACAGGGCGAATTGTTTGTGATAGTAGGATAGCGGCCTACGTGCGCTATAGCGAGACAGGACATTAAATCTTGATTTTCATTAAATAACTCACTCACTCACTCACACACTCACACACACGAGGTTCAAAAGTTTGCTCTGCACTGTTGATTCCGATGCGGTTTTATCAACATTATTCAAGTGCAATGCGTTGGGTTTTATAGACTATTTAACAGCATCATTACGCTAATATAGCTACCTGTACGACACAGGGATTTACCCAAGGAATAAAGGTTATATATATATTATCATGATCATATTATCGATACAGACAGACAGACAGACAGACAGTGTTAGTGAGCACAGCTGTCCTGTGCTCTCATTGGACTTCTCTGGACGCGATATCGTAACCCATTTCATACTGTACGATGTCCAGTCGGCGACAGAGCCAAATATTAAGCCTGCTAGATATTCAGAAACGGTCGGGAAGGCGTCGGCGAGCGCTTTTATCTGCGCTATATCTTCTCGCAGAGCCTTTCACACACAGCGAGCAAAACCTCGGCGTTCAAAGCCCGATCTTGCGTCAGATTGGGGGTTTTGTCGGCGAGCGCCAAAAATGGTCCCGACAGCATAATCGGAGCAAATATCGGGCAGTGTGTACGAGCCATTAACGTGGAAACTGGCACATGTGTCTTAGTGTTGGTTCAATCCTCACAATGTGTGTTTGTTTCTTACTAATTAAAATGCTGGTAGTCCTGACGTAACTGCAATGTCAATGGAATGCAGTAACCAGTTACAGTAGGAAATCATCCACAGTGAATTGTTCCAAGTCATTGCTAGTACTGCATCTCTGGCAGGTGTATATTATGCCTCCAGCATTTCACTTCAGCTAAACCTGAGGCAGCTGTGCAGTATTCCCACTAATTTCCTGGTGCCTGAGAACCACTCTTCTAGAGTGCTGTCCGCGTGCCAAACAGTTCCCTAACACTTTATACTACCTTTCATAACTTCCATAAACACTTCAAATTCTCACTCTACTTCTATTCGTGTTAACAGATTTTGTGCCAAGAGTTGCACTAGTTTCAATTTTTCACCTCAGAGGTGGGACATAATGTTTTTAATTTACCACTATGCTAAATTGTTGTTATTGGCTCCAGATGCATGTGTACTCGATCTCCCACAATGGCATATTACAAATGGTTCACACATCAATACATGAATAATTCAGTCTCTGTCTCGCTAGGATGCTGATGAATGTGTTCATCACCTTTGTGCTTTTGGCCTGTTGTGGAAGATATTGGAGAACACTGCAGTATGTTGTGTGCGTGTGAAAAGACTGACACGCACACACAACGTGGGAACAAACAAAACACTGCTTTACTTCAGTCTCTCTCAGTACAGAACAGATCGTCCTTGTGTCAGTGTGTCTCTCCATGTAAAGTAAGCATCCCTTAATGACCACAGTCTCTTAAAGGCACCTTAACCATTACTAACACATATCACATAACACAGTAATGTGTCCATTAAGGCCGATTTTAACAAAGTCCTAATATATGTCAAATTCAAATATGAGCAATTATCAAGTTATCGCTATTACAACACTGTCAATGTTTATCACAGTGGACCATACCGTATTATATTACAGTATCTATCAACAAGTCAGGTAAATTCTGCACTCAATGTGCTTCACATTACAAAACAACAAAGAATTATGAAAACATTATATAAACAGCCACAACTCACTCACTACCCACTCACAACCCAAAAAAGCATTTGTAAACCCCACGGATCCACAATTCAAACTATGGAATAGATAAAGTAATATTTCCCCTCAGCCAACCACTGATCAGTCCCTGATGACTACCTAATCAAACCATTACCGTTTCTCGTTACACTCCATGATTTGTATTGAAATATACATTCCGTTAAAAGATTCTGCGCGCGCGCACACACATGACTGCTGGTGCCTTAGGTGTCACTTCCTGTATTGGAGTGCCCTCTAGCTTCTCTACAGTATGTAGTAGCCCACAATAGTGCAATATATTTATATCATATTTATTGCGCTCAGTTACGGTACTTACAAAAATATAAAATGACGATAAGAAGCAATAAACTAAACCAAACTGTTCATGGTTTTCTTCATAACTTCATAGTTCTGTGTCAAAGTAAAATACTTTAATAGTAATAATTAAGGCAAGCTGTGTGTAACAAATAACATAACATAACATAACATAACATAACATAACATAACATAACATAACATAACATAACATAACATAACATAACATAACATAACATAAAAGCCTTTAACCATATTTTATGTACTGTATGTTGGCTTTAATACTAAACTGCGGAGAAAGATTTAATGGCAGTGTCTAGACATACAGTAAGGACTGGTTAGATAACATGCACTTGGTTGATTTGACTATGACAGTAAAAAGTTTAAGAAGGAGAAATTGCAGTGTACAGGTACAGTATATGGATATATGGCCTTCAATATGCTTGTGCACAGGCGCTTGTGTGGCGCAGGGATGAAGTCTGTCCAAAACCGCAGGGTCTATGAGATTGAAGCCACAACGGTGGATGCAGCTCAGCCAATCGATATAAATGAACGCAATTGGCCGTGTTGGGTGGAAGGAAGCCGGTTGGGGAGATTGATCTTTGTCACTGTGCCAATGACTCCTACGGCCTTTGCCGCGTGTCACTCCCCATCTCTCTCCCCCTTTCCTGTCTGTCTACTGTTAACTATCAAAGGCACAAAAAGTCAAAAACAAATGTTAAAAAAATCACACACGTGTGAAGTGAGTGGTGCAACTCCGTGTGGGGGTCCCCGGGAGTCCCCGGGAGTCCCCGGAAGCTCCAGACCCACAGGAGTTGAGTTTGTACTGTAAATCAATAATCTCATGCAAATCTATGTTTTTTATAGCCATAACTTGAGGTCACCCTGGGACACCACACAGGGTTAATACGGGCCTAACGACTGCTCCAAAATATTATATTAATAACCATGTCTATGCTTTTGGCTGGGATTACAAATGCAGTTAGACTGCCAAAGTTAAGCACTTCAAACCGACTGATTTTCTACAGATCAAATCACTGCGAAGTTGGTACTGTATGGCCAGAAAAGGGCAAATAAAACAGCTTTATAGATTGCAAGAACAAGACATACTAGATGTTTCCAATATCTGAACAAGAACTATTGTAGAACAAGAAATGTATTTCAGGATGCCACTGTCCATCTTAACATATTAGTCAAATTATGACTTTTAGATTAGTACAGGCATTAGAGTTGGAATTAAGGGGATTCATATTTACCAGACACCATTTGGAAAACAAATCCAAAAATGGGACCAAATGAGCACATTTCAGAGTCCTATCTCTGTGTTGTCTGTTATAATTAATGCTCTGCAATTGTCTGAGCCATTTGATTTGAATGAACTTGGCCAGTAAAATATGAAATGCCTGCACATTGCTGGCTTTGGGATAATAGAGAACAATACATTGCTATGCTGTGCGTCAGCCTCTGGAAAGCAGAAACGGGACATTGCCAGCCGTTTGCAGCAGGGAGAGGGAGTGTCACAGCCTATAGACAAATCCACAGAGGCCTTGCCCTGTAGGCAACCAAGGAGCAACCAAAGTGGCCGCACCCAGGGCACCCCTCCGTGGAATCGCCTATACAGGGAGTTGTGTCATGATCGAAAGAATCCAGGATGAGAAAATGTTTTGTACGACCTGTTGTAATCTCTACTTGTAAAAAGTACTGGACCCTCGACTGGTTCTGACAGACAGGTAGTGTGTGCAGGCTGGGTGGTGTGTGACAATCCAGTTGAAGTATTCCTTTGGTACGGCGACTGCGGCGGCGGGCCCGGGAGAACACGAGACAGTATCACGCTAAAGGTTCACAACATTTATTACACAAACAGGAACATATATAGTGCTGGATCATAATGACGTGACAATAAGATATGAGACAGAATAACGTGCCTACTGCAGCAAGACTGACCTTGCTGCCGCTGATGTCTCTCGTAGCCTATCTATAAAGTATGCTACAGTACAGGCAGTACACAATACATATCAAGTACACTGTATCTCAAGTTGGAGTACACAGACATTGGCAACTCATGATTATAACATAACACAACCTAGGAGTTGAAGGCCAGAAGGTGAATCAGCCTGTTGAAGCACTATACCATGAGCGGAGGAATGTGCGTGCAAACAAAGTTTCACGGCAATCAGACATTTGTGAAACCAGCCACATCATCATAGCCAAAAGGAATGGAAAAGGATTAAGAAGAATCTGACAGACAAGGCCTACTGGGAGTGTGAAACGTTCCATGCAGATCGGTCCAGTGGTGCTTGTGGCTCTTTGTACAAAACGGGTCCTTCACGCAAACCATGAAAGCCAATCATAGCCAATTTGAATGTAATCTGAACAATCTGACCGACACTGTACATCTTGATCAGAATGATCACATGACTACAGCGATTAAGGTGTGCCAATTTAGGTGAGTATAAAAAACAAAACAAAAAAGCAAAATGGCAGAAAGTCTTGTCAGGTGGAAATGGGAAGTTGCCACATTGCGTCACTCATGATCCAAGGAATCCAGGGAACGCCTCGCCAGTCTGTGGCCATTCAGGCCAGGCGGATATAATAACACATCAGCACAGAGTATAAAATAAAACAAAGTATAGTACAGAACTTGGGTGAACTGTGACCGAGTGGTTTCTGAGTCTACAGTATACCGTGTGTCTCTCTCCATTGTGGTGAGTGAGGTGAAGCTGTAGCATGGCTCTTTCTGCAGGTCGTATCTGGCTGTGAACCATGGAGCTCTGTGCTGCTGTCTCTGGCATGGTGATGGAGGCAAGGACTGTCTCCCCAGATAAACACTGCAACAGGCGGCCTGCTGTGTGGACTGGCCACAGGCCAGCAGGCCGCCTGTTTGCTGTGAGCTTTTAAAAAAATTTCTTGCCAGATACGTTTATAAACGTAGCTAGGCTATTGGGGCCTATTTATGCCAACTACGTGTATAAGCGTAGACAACCGTTTAATCCATATATGAACGCACCGTCCGTTTGTTTACCTTTTAGCATTGCTCCGGGTAGTTTAGCCCTCCTCCGACACCACCAGCGATGCGATTTCTAAATTCAGCTCTGTTGAGCCTCCATTATAAACCGATTTTCAAAGCGCCGTATCTCAGCACGCACACACGCACACACATACTCTCTTACACCCTTTACCATGAATCTTTGCACGCACATTCCCACCTGGCCAAGGAAAATCTAGTTAGTATGACCGTACAGAAGGGCATCAAAGTGTCCACTGAGAAAACGAGACCCTGAAGCATAGACGAAACGAGACAACAGACATATAGGCATTTAAATATCTGTGACACGGGTTATGAAAAACAGCGTTCCATTGCATAATGTGTAACGTTGTGTGTGAACACGTTTTCTTCATATACTGTACTGTATTTCTGAATTTCTTGATGTGAAGAAGCTCTCCTTTCCTTCTTGGTTCTTCTTTTGTTTTGTCATACATCACTGTTGCTCTAGGTCTCTTGTGTGTCTACTGTCTACAGGGCCTTATGGGAAATAGCTAGCAGTGTGTTGGACCGGGGAATCACAGAGGACCAGAAGGCATCTGTAATGTTCAGCCTGTCACTGACACTGCATACAGTAGACAGTATTTCTCTCATGAGACTCAGGTGCGGCCAGGAATAATGTAGAAACAGCTGTTACAAACAGTATTGCAGAGGGATTGTATACGTTAAGTATTTTCTACACCACTGGCTTTGCTGTTATATTATAGATTACATCCATGCTCCGTCCATAACAAATTCAGTATCATTGCTATTATGTTCATACAGTAACAGTAACAAAAATGCTTTCGAATTTCCTGACTCCAAATTGGTGGAACATTTTAAGCTTGAAAACACATTACATGAGAACAAACAACATAACATCTCTGAGGTGAATTAATTTTGTTCTTGGACACCACCATTTAGACTATATGCCTGCATTCATCACCAATACAAAGGGAGAACCAACGGTATCGCTTGAACTGTGATTTGTTTCATTTGTTTTGTGTGTGTCAGCACAATACGCATTGTGGGTTTGTGCTTGTGTGGTAAGAAATTAACTTGTCATGGTGGCCCGGCCTAGACAGTAGCAGGCAGGAATAATTGCTGAGCCAACTACAGCACTCTGGGAACAGTTAAGTCATTTCGCTCCAGCAGGCCAGTTAATAGCTTTGGTGGATGCAGAGTTTGGAAACCCATCAGTCAATTGGACCAAACAGATGAGCGGACAGCTCTCTACCATAACCAGTGTATGCAAGGAAGCAGGAGAGAGGACTATATGGCACTGTGAACAACAGCATGCATACAGGCCATTCAATGTCAACATCTGTCACATGTGAATTGATGTTTTGGGCGATTTCCTTTTGCCTAGTCCAAAAGTTGTCAAAGTGGAGTCTACCAGGGATGGCCAATTGTAAGGTTGAATAAAATGGAAAACAATCAAAGAAACACAAACAAAGTATATGGACTGGCATTCATGACACACCACAGAGACACCGCCCTCACAGCCTCTCACTTTTCTCGCTATTCTGGTCTGTTGATGGAGTGACATTTTAGTGGTTATTTAGAATAACAGTGTTTTTGTCTCTGCATTGGGGAAGAGTGGGGGTATAGTGGGTGGACGGGAGGGAAATGAGGGGTGTCTATCTATGTATCACAAATGTATATGTTGATATGAACAAGGACCCCACATGGTAGGGGAAAAATAAAAATATGTATAAAAAAATATAAAAAAATCAGGAGTTTTCAGGAGTGCAAGGTATGTTGCTGAAGCTTGGAACAGAAAGCAAAAAAATAATAGTAGGCCTACGTGGGTACAACTTATATCCTAATGTGTTTAGTATTTTGTTTATGTCAGTGGTTCCCAAAGTGGGGTCCGGGGACCCCCAGGGGTCCTTGAGGGAGTTCCAGGGGGTCCCCATGCTAAATGATAGTTTGGAACCAAATGGACCCTTATGGGACTGTAACTCTGAGTGTACAAATGGAACCAAATGGACCCGTTAGGGTCTCAGGCTCTTAGGGTTAAATTAACATTGATTTTACAATATAAATGTGGGGTCTCAGAGATGGAAATGCCATTAAGCAGGGAACCGTAGCCTAATGTGTGTCAAACTGGGGGTCCTTGAAATTAAACAGGTTGAGAATCACTGCTAGAGCCGTAAATATATTATAAGGGGGTCTCTGGCATATCTTTTCAAATGGGGTCCGCAGGCTAATTAGTGTCAATTTGGGGTCCTACATGAAAAGGTTTGGGAACCACTGGTTTATGTTCTTATTAAACAGAGATTTCTCTAAGGTGTTCTTTGTTGACATAGGCTATTGAAACACTGATTCTGTCTGGCATCCAGTTTAAAAATGTCATAGTCCTGTCACACACAGTGGTGGAACGTAACTCAGTATATTTACTTAAGTACTGTACTTAAGTACAAGCTGTGATTTCTGCATTTGGCAGGAATCATAATGGTGCTGCTTTGCCTTGTAATGCACTGACCTTTGTGTAGTCCTTTGAGACACGTATACGTCTCAGCTCGACTATGAGTCCACTTTGGTTTATTCAATTTTAATTAAAGGTTTTACTCAAATAACACATATATGTGGGCAAGTATAATGCTATTGTGGAATTACATTTTCATTTTCACACTCATATTGCCATTTTAGCATTCTATAGGCTCTATAGTGCTGGGCATTATGAATTAGTATTCATGGTGTCTGCTATAGCGGATGAATTATTCATGCCCTGATTTAAGCTACTGCTGGGCTTGGTGTGGAGAGGAAATACTGCAGTAAAAGTCCTGTATTCAAAATGTACTTCAAATCTAATTCAAAAGTGCATCAAAATATACTTAAAGTACCAAAAGTAAAAGCACTCAATATGCAGATTGTCCCATTTCACACGTTGTGAGCTTGTAGATTGGTTGTTTTCAAATAGGAAACCAAACCAAATTGCTGAAAATAGAAGATCTATTGCATACAAGCTCAGAATGCGTCACGATGCAACATATTGTGAGCTTGTAGATCGGCCATTTTCAAATGGCTGAAATTAGGGATGTCCCGATCACGTTTTTTTGCTCCCGATCCGATTCTGATCATTTGATTTTAAGCATCTGCCGATACCGATTTATATAGAACACGTTTATCCCATATCACAATAGTACAATATCCCAAATCAGACAATTTCCAGTCTAATATCATGATATGGATATAATATTGATACTAGGGTAGGGATGTCACGATCACGTTTTTTGGCTCCCGATTCCGATCATTTGAAATTGACATGATCGGCCCGTGATTTCCGATCACGGGCCATCCCTAGCCGAAATGTATAGGGTGGAGTGGTTACTTTTGTAATAATAATTACACCCGTGTGAACTGAGGGGTGCTCTTATCATCATACATCATCTCATTCCGGCCAGCCATTAAAAGTCCATAGACTTGGCTGTCATATGATGTCATTTCCGAAAGCACCGCTCAAAAATACCTCAAAATACCTCAAAACTATACAGTACTTGATGAGTAAATGTATACTTAATTAATGAATTTAAGTTTACACCACTGGTACCTCCAAAAGCCCTTTCACGTTTGACCATAGGGGCGCCACAAAAGTTAATCCTGACAACTGCGACCCATAGACAAATTTTTTTTTCCTCACCTCATTCTCAGCCCCATTCATTCTCAAAGGTGGATTTCTTGAAGCCATTTTAAATTCTTGGACATAAATCATGCAATTTATGAATTCCTGTTCTCATTCCAGGCATAATGAATGTTAGGAATTAATAGCAAGCTAATGCACAATGCTGCCACCTCACCACTTTGTCTTGCCATCGTGTTATTGAGAATTATTTATGTATTGCAGAATACTACGAATGGCACTATACCACGAATGGCATACCACATCAGAAATGCTGTCCTACAGGGACCTACCACGGGTAACAGACAAGGTCAGCGAGAGCACGATTAGGCTGGCTGGGCACTATAGCTGCGGCAGGCAACTGAATTGGTGGCAAGCAAACCGACACTGTGGGCATAGCCAGAAAAGGGAAGAATCACACCACCACCCCTTTTTACGGGGGTTTCTAGGTTTTGCCAAATTGCATTCTTTGGGATGAGAATGATTTGCTCATCTGGCTCATTTGGGGAGCATGTGGTTATGAGTATGACTGTTAAAACAAAGGACCATGACTCCCAGGCTGCTTGTAAATAACAGAAGCCGAAAATCTCAATTCCATTGGGCACATAACAAGCATGCAAGCAATGCATAAGCCAGCGATTCTCAACCAGTCAGCCAAGGCCCTGAGGATATGGCAATTTCATGGGCCCTTTTTTAAAATTATTTTTTATTATCCCACAATTTTGTAACCCATTTTCACCCCTGTGTCAATTATCTAATGTGATCCTGGGCTCTGCACACCCTCCGCCAGCCTAGTCCCCATATATGGGGGACATGGGGAGAGCAACGGACTTGAACTCATGCTTCCTTCATGCCTGGGTGTCCAAGTTGCTCCTTTGCACCTGATAGGAGGGAGTTTCCCTGGTTGGACGTAGCGAACGTAGCGAACGTTATTCCAACCAGTTCCTTTCCCCTCCATCAGGCGCCCCGGCTGGCCAGGGGGAGGCAGTTTAGAGACCAGGATTACTGCATGTTTTTGTGGGGGTACCTACCCTAGGGGACACGGGGAGAACATGCAAGCTCCACACAGAGGGGCCCTTTCGCCAACCCCGCCTCGGGTATGGGCACTGATGACGCGGAGGAGGAGACACGCCGCCAGCACCCACGGTGTCCCGAGCGGGAATCGAGCCCAGGACCTGCTAGCTGTGAGGCGACAGCACTACCAACTGTGCCACCGTTCCCCCTTTGGGCCCCTTTTAATGTTACATTGTGGATCATGAACAGACAAGGGTCAAAGTTACACTGAAAATATAATTCAGAGAATGACAGTCATTAGAGAATGACAGTCAACCAAAAGTCAATGCTACTATATGGATATGTAAACGAGGACAGTTTTCGAGTGACAAAAACCCTCATTAAAATGTGTTTTGTGGGTGGTGTCAGGTGGTACTGTCATTTGGTTCACTGAAGCTTCATGTCTTCTGTCATGTCTGTCATTCTTTTACCATCTTAATGCACCCTATAGCTCCTGCTAAATAAAAAGCTTTAGAATTATTCCCTGAAATGCATCGTTGAGATAATGTCTCTCTTTAGACTACTTCAACGTTTTTGTTATTCTATGTGGTTACATCTGGGTGTCTGTGTATATAAATAGTAAATACACCTTCAGGCAGACATCTGTTGCTGGCACAGCGCTGTTGGTTCCTTGTGTTGAGTGAAAGCCTGACAGAGGCTGCCATAGCTTCAATGTGTCAGTGGGGACTCATTAACTGAATAAATCATGTGTCACCATTTCATTGTCCAACAAAAGTTCCATATAACAAATGAGTGGCATGTAAACAAAGGACCAAATGATCCCACCCAAACAATCCACTAGGCTAAAGATGGATTAAAGTGTGTATGTGGCCAACCATAGGACAATCAATTAAAGGACCACTTCACCACTTTTCAACCTATCTTCATATAATAGGTCCTCACTAATAATCATGATAAAATGGCACAAGGGCTGTGGGCAGTTCAGAAACCTGTCCACCAGTGACATCATCATTAGGCAGATATTTTTGAGTGGTGTAAACCACTCCTACAACTGGCTTTGTTAGTTTACGTGTCTGTCTGTCTGTCTGTTCGTACCAAAAAATGAGCATGGTTGCTATGGTCACCCAGTTCACACGGGTGTGATTTCATTACGTCAGACATTACGTCAGACCACAGCTGATCAGTCTATATAAGACCTTACACCACTCAGTTCACACGGGTGTGATTTTTTTATTATCGTGCGAACGATAGCTTCCATTTTCACATTGCAACTTTTCAGGACTAGAAAGCCTGCAGTTAGGATTCCCCATTGATATCACTGCTTGGTGGACGGGTTTCTGAACTGCCCACAGCCCTCCAATGAGACACAGACTGAGTTGAAAAAGATTGTGCCATTTTATCATGATTATTAGTGAGGACCTATTATATGAAGATAGGTTGAAAAGTGGTGAAGTGGTCCTTTAAGACAGGGTTTCTCAACGTTTTTGGCCGGGGACCCCCGGAAATGCTTTGGCAACGTCTCGGGACCCTCGCCCCGCCCCCTCCCGACCCAAATAATATAAATTGCCACCGAGTGGCGCGCTACGAGCTTGTAGGTCTGCTATTTTTGAAAATAATTTGGGGACCCCCTAAAATAATTTGGTGACCCCCCGAGGGGTCGCGACCCACGGGTTGAGAACCCCTGCTTTAAGAGAGAGGGCTGAATTTTCTAGATATGGGGGGGGGGCACTTGAACAGCCCGCCCATCTGACCTTTACCAGTACCATAAAGAAAGACTATAACCATCGATGGTGCTCATGAGCAGTCCTTAACCACACCAATAAACGTAACCATAGTAACGGTGCCTAACTTTAATTAAAAACCTATTATTCCACACCAAACCCATACCTAAACCTAGCCAGCTGCAAGCCAGTCCAAAGATATGGCACTGATATTGATGGTTCAATATCCACAATGTTATGAAAGAAATGGAGGCAAGGACAGCCATGATAGAAGGAAATGGCAGAGGGTCAGAGGCAAGATATTGAATTAATTTTCTGAAATGGAAGCGTGTGTTGTGTCTTGTAAAATGCACAGTGATGAGGTTTAAAGATGTTAAATGCACATTGGGATTGAGTTTATAAGTTAAATGTCACTCGTCAATCACATCCCAGTGTCTTGTTGGTTGAGGTCCGTATGATTTATGGTTGACATTTCCCTGCACACTGAATTTGACTTTTACTCGAGGCCAAGAAACTCATTTCTGATGAGACGTCAACCCTATTCAAGCACTGAACTTGAAGAGACAGCTTCCACCAGCGATGTGGAATGTAACGCTCTTATTGTGGGTTTAGCCAGAGGTTATTTAATAGTAGCCTACTGCGAGGAGAAGGGAGGCATTATTGCAAGTGGTGGAAAAAAGTACTCTGATTTATTTTTTTACTTAAGTAGGCTAAAAGTATTAATACTGCAATATTGAAATACTCTAGAAAGTACGGAAATTCAACATTTACTTGACTAAAGTACAAATGTATTGGCTTCAAAAGTACTACTCATTGTGCACAATGTCCCATTTAATGTTTTCAAATGTATAATAAACTTTAGCAAAAAGCAGATCTACAAACTCACAATGTGCCGTGATGCATTGTATTGTGAGCTTGTAGATCGTCAATTTTCAAATGGGCGAAATGTATATACCAATAGGGCACTAAGGGCAGAAGTGGTTAATGTATTTGTATTTTTTTGTATTTGTGTTTTGTAATAATAATCCAAATCTACAAAGTAACTAAAGTTTTCAAATAAGTGTAGTGGAGTAAAAGAACAATATTTGTCTGAGATGTAGTGGAGTAGAAGAGAAAGTACTGAAAATTGGAAATACTTGAGTAAAAAATACATCAAAATTGTACTTAAGTACAGTACTTGAGTAACTGTACTTCGTTACTTTGCACCACTGATTATTGGGCATCTCTGACATTTTCCATGATCTGGGAATGTTGGAATGACATTGCTGATACAGACAATCATGACTGGAGAGGATCAATTACTCAATACAACATCACATTGCTAATGCAGATAATCACAACTGCAGAGGATCAATTATTCCCAGTGATTCTCAATGTGGGATCGGCAATAGGCTATTAGTTGAACCAATTTAAACCAAGCCAATCTACAAGCTTGTGTCGTGACGTGTTGTGAGCTTGTAAATCTGTAATAGAAAAAACACATCTTGTATGTCAGCCAAATTGCAGCAAATTAAAATCTGCAGAGGGCTGCCTAGTCGATTTAAGGTATATATATCAATCTGGGGGGTCCTTGACATGAAAACATTTGAGGACTGCTGAATTTTACTGATCATTCTTGATGCAGAGTATAAACAATTTGGAGGCGATCAATCATTTTGATCATTCCCAACATCACGTACTGATGCAGCGAATCTGACTGGAGGGGATCAATTAGTCTCTCACAACCCTCTCACTCACTTAACAGACTTAGTTAGGCCTACTGCTTGTGACGTAACGTTCCGCCAGAAGGAATCTAACTAGCAACTGCTTCTGGCGGAATGCTCCATCTGATAAGCTTTATTATTGATATCAAACCGGATCGCTGATTTATATTTTTTCATTATCATTTTTGGCTTGGCCTTTCCTTCTTTAGCGATCCTAGACTAGCCTGGATCCAGCCCAAAGACCCCGCCCACTCTCTGAGTGGACTGCGTCTCTTGGTCTGGTGTTGCACTGTGAACCTATAATTTCTTCGGTACAAAAATGTATTATCCAATGAGAATCGGTGGTGGGGGTGGGTCTAACGAACAACCAATCAGCGCAGAGGCCCGTTTTCAGGGTCATCACACAGCGCAACACACAGAGGAAGGAGGGAAAAACAACAACAA
Organism: Electrona antarctica; assembly: GCF_951216825.1. Taxonomy (NCBI): domain Eukaryota; kingdom Metazoa; phylum Chordata; class Actinopteri; order Myctophiformes; family Myctophidae; genus Electrona; species Electrona antarctica. The sequence goes on from NC_136806.1 coordinate 36,221,247, forward strand.
TGGCTATTGGTTGAGGGAAATTCTAATCCCCTCCCCCTTGAAATCGCTCAGACAGGAGACAATGTCAGACTGAAGCTTCAAGAAAGCTACAGTCTGATAATCAGGCTAATCCTAGACCAGTTGCGCAACCCCGCTGCCGTCCACCGACCATTATACAGGCTGACTAAAAAGCTGAATAACTCCTAATCTACGGAGCTCTCCATGGTTTGGATAAAATGTGCGATGTTCGGAGGTATTTGCTGATTATCCGGTGGTCTAGATGGAAACATTGGCGCTTTCTAGAGCAAGGATGGCTATATTTTAGCTCGCTAGCATTGATGCTATTTATTTAGCATTAAGATGGACGCCCAAAACAGGATATGGGTCCTGCGTGTGCAGCCCTTAAATCGCCTAGGCAGCCGGCAGTCTGAGGTTGGCTGTGCATCCAGCAGGTGGCAGTATATGAGTTAAGAGATTCTTTATATTGTACCTCTGGTGTTTTCTATTTTTCCTCTTCTCCTCAATGAATGTTAATGATGCAGTCAAAGCGACGTATCAGAACTCTCTCTCTCTAAGCAGAGAGGTCGTGGCAAAGTAAATAGTGGATGAATTACATTCTTCTCATCTTCTTTCTTTGGTCAAGACAAAGCTCTCTTATTACTCAGTCGTCCGCAGGCGCAGTGTCCTTGAGCAAACACGGAATACATTAACTGGGGTCCCTGGGTTGTTATTAGGTCTCACTTCAACTGAATGTGTGTGTGTGGTGTGGTGTGGTGTGTGTGTGTGTGTGTGTGTGTGAGAGAGATACTGTACCCACCCGAAGGGACTATCTGTCACTCACGATTCAGTTCATCTGTCACGATTCATTTCATCTTGATCAATCTTGAGTCAATCTTCCCTCTAGTGTCCAATGCACAGAAATGCATTCATTTTACAGATGAATCGAAACACTCATTTGTAATTCATGTAAAGTGCAATTGAGTAGTACCCTGAAAAGCTACTGAAAAGACTGACAATTCAGTCTTTTCAGTAGTCAGAGAGTGCACACTGAGTGTAGTATATTATTACACCAGCCACACGCTTATAAAGGTGAGTGGCACTGTGAAATGACAGTGTTACGAGTCCTAGCATTTCACTTAAACGAAAAAGGTCGACATGCTTCAGATTAATAACAGGTTTGTAGCCATTGGAGCAGCAGGGCGAGAGGAGATTGAGATTGTAGAAATGGATAAGGATGGAGAGAGAGAGAGAGAGAGAGAGAGAGAGAGAGAGAGAGAGAGAGAGAGAGTTGGATTTAACAAATATAGTATTATGAAGAGCTTGTGACTAAATAATAAGTACATTTTGATCCAATGGAACACGTGGTCAGTAACAGTTTAGGACATGAACCTTTTCTGCCCATCAGTGACGATTTGAGTCCATCTGTCCGATTTCAATTCAGGCATATAGTAGACATTCCTATCCAGTGCTACTAACGGGTGCAAGATCGTAATAGGCAGAGTAAGCACGAGCTGTCCAGAGCATGAGCCGGCCATACAGGTCTGCCCATTTTCTACTCTGTGGCCTTTGGTTCTTTGAGATGAGATTCTGGTCAGTCCGTTTCATATTACTAGCCCCTCTCTCTCTCTCTATCGACTAATTGGACCTTGGATGAGGATCATGGCGTCTCTGTGGTGCTCCCGCGGCTCAGACTGAATTAAAATAGAGGAAGGGAGAAAGTGAAAAGTTCAGTGCTTATGACGTGCACTCATTAATTGGTGAGCATGTGAGGTCAACCCTGTCTCCAAGTCCAAAGCCTAACGTTCTGTATTAACGTTTCGGACAACATTACATTACATTATCAAGTAACGTTTTTTCTCAGTGAAAACGTTGGGGCAAAATGTGCTGGGCTGGATTCATACCATCTCCATAATACTTTCCTCTCAAGTTGTGACCGACATCATCGACATGGGAATGTTCCAGAGTGAGGGAAGTGATGCTAATGAATCTGCAGTGTTTTTTTTATTGATTGATTGAAATATTTATTAACAGTTTGCAGAATTACAGTACATTTCAAGCACAAACTCAATACAAAGGCTGTTAACTGTGAGTGGACGACCCAATTAAGCATTACACTTGTTTACAATAGGGTCCACCATGTTCAATTCATCAAAACATTTAGAGACGTACAAATAGACACTTCTATATAGACAAAGAACAGAACAGGAATTCATCATAATGGAGGTAAAAAGGGAAAAGAAACATATACAGTGAGGGGAAAAGGGGGGGGGCGGTGGGGGGGGATTCAGATTTTACGGGGGCCAGTTTCGAATTGCAGCCATCCGTAGGTGCCCTTTGAGAGCGGTTTTGAAGGAGTCAAGGGATTTGCATGTCTTAATGACTGTTGGTAGGGCGTTCCACATTTTGGTGGCATAGGAGCGAAAATAATTTAGTCCCTTGTTTGTGCCGAATCTGGGTTGTACATGGTTCGTTGCACTCCCTCTGGTGTTGTGGGTGTGGACTTCGTTAACATTAAGGAAGTATCTAGACAGGTACATGGGTATCTTGTTTCTGATGCATGATGATTATGGGATGCAGACCCTGACGCTGAGTGTGCAGAATTGAGGGTTTGGTTAAGTACCCAGTGGTGGTGCTGGTGGAAAGTAACATTTACTTAAGTACTGTACTTACTGTAAGTACAATTTTGAGGTACCTTTACTTTACTGGAGTATTTCCAATTTGCAGTAGGCTACTTTTACTTCTACTCCATTACATCTCAGAGGAAAATATTGTACTTGTAGGCCTACTCTACTACTATTATTTGGAAACTTTAGTTAGTTACTTACTGTAGATTTTGATTATTATTACAAAACACACTAACCACTTCAGCCCCATATATATTCCGGCCATTTGAAAATAGCAGATCTACAAGCTCACAATGCATTGCGATGCGAGGCATTGTGAGCTTGATCGGCTATTAAAATTGTTGATACATTTTTGAACTTGTGAAACGGGACATTCTGCACAATGAGTACTTCTACTACAGTACTTTTTTTTTTTAATTTAAATCTTTATCTCATGATTTTGTAACCCATTTTTCACCCCTGTGTCAATGATCCTGGGCTCTACACACCCTCCGCCAACCTAGTCCCCATATATGGGGGACATGGGGAGAACAACGACTTGAACTCATGCTTCCTTCATGCCCGAGTGTCCAAGTTGCTCCTTTACACCTGACGGGGGAGTTTCCCTGGTTGGATGTAGCGCGTGCACAAGGAACACGTTATTCCAACCAGTTCCTTTCCCCTCCATCAGGCGCCCCGGCTGGCCAGGGGGAGGCAGTTTAGAGACCATAGGATTACTGCATGTTTTTTGTCAGGGTACCTACCCTAGGGGACACGGGGAGAACATGCAAACTCCACACAGAAAGGCCCTTTCGCCAACCCCGCCTCGGGTATGGGCACTGATGACGCAGAGGAGGAAACACGCCGCCAGCGCCCACAGCGGGAATCGAACCCAGGACCTTCTAGCTGTGAGGCGACAGCACTACCAACAACTGTGCCACCCCCTACTACAGTACTTTAAGTATATTTTGATACCAATACTTCTGTACTTTACTCAAGTGATTCTTTTATTCTGGATTTTTACTTTTGTCTACGCAGGCTTATGTGAACACCCCAGACATTCTTAAGTAGCTTGATTCAGTATTTAGATATTGGATATTCGTTTTAGCTGCCCCGCCCCCTTCCTAAGTTCCTATACAAACCCATTGTAACTTCAAACTCCATTTTAACCTGCATGATAGATTCATCAAGAACACCCGTCCTTTTTTCTGGTGACCTAATACGTGAGGTGTCTGTTTTTTGTTTTGTTTTTTTTGTTTTTTTTAATACTCTTCATTTTTTTATTATAATTCTTTAGATTTTTTCATGGAGCCTTATTCTTTCCCTGATGCTTTAAAAACAAATGAAGTAATACAAATTAAAAAAACAACAACGGCACTTCACAAATTAGACGGACAATATCAGTCACCAGAAAAAAGGAATGACGTTTTCTATCCTGCAGGTTAAAATGGACTTTGAAATTTTGAAGTTACAATGGGTTTATATAGGAAGGGGGCGGGGCAGCTAAAATGAATATCAAATATCTAAAAACCAATCAACTTAAAAACTGCCTGAGTAGATGATAAAATGACCAAAAGTTTTTGTGAAAGTGAAATACAGTACCCTTTACGTAAAGAAATTTGAGTACTTTTTCCACCACTGCTTAAAAAACCCTTGACCAGGGTCCCCCAGGTGTCTGTAGTTTCCCCCCGCCTTTTTCCTAAACAATTACCAATCTACAAGCTTCTAGGAGCTTGTTAATCTACAGTTTTTTGCCAAATGTTCACCTATTATAGCATCCCCCCCCCAAAAAAATGTGTGTCTCGGGTAAGTATTCTGTACTGTTCATTGCTACAGTATCTGCTGAGAGCGTCCGAGTCTGATAGACACTGCGGTCAGCCGTGTGTTAATGTTTATTAAAGGCCTATTGTAAGCGATGCTTATACAGTATATGCACATTTGCTGCCAGGTAACATGAACAAATAGCAGCGCCCACTGTCTTGTCCTCATGGACTGCTTGTGCTTGCAGCAGGGAGGACTTAATTGTGGCATTATAAAGGGAACAATAATTTCCTCTTCCATTATCCTTGTGACTGTATTGATGGTATATTGTATCTGGTTTGAGTCGACTCAAGTGACCTTGTGGCTGTGACTGATGGCGAGAAGCCCTTGCTGGTGACAGGGGTTCAGCTATAGAGGTTAAGAAAGAGCCTTTATATGCTCTGTATGAAAGCCATTATCATCAATATTCATGTTACTGGGATACCAGATAGACCAGCTTATATTAGATTCAATCTAATTCTCAGAATGCATTCATTGCCCCAGACTCACACATACCTATTATCAATCTCTGAAAAATAAGGAACCTCAGCATCAGATCGGCACCCGAGCTGGTGTCAAAGTGTCCTTGAACACCTAACTGCTCCTGATGAACAGGTCGGTGCCTTACTTGATTATATTTCGTCCTCCCTCGCCTCGGTGTGTCTAATTTATGTTATGCCCAAAACACATGTGTGATTGATTCAGAAATTAACCTCTTTGTGCTTGCATGGTGCCTACCTTGCTCTGACATTATCTGCCATTTAACTATCAAATTTGGGACACAAAGGACAGGAGTTGGACATGCGCTAACTTGCACTAAAATAGGGCCCCTGTAGGCCTACAATCTGACACACTCCATTTTAGCATCAATCTAACAATCTGGGAGGCAGACTTTGGTTTGACATAGCATCACCCATTTTCGACCTGTCTAATGATGATGTCACTGGTAGGCGGGTTTCTGAACAGTCCTTATAAATCATCATCATACTATAATTAACCAAATGTCTGAATGTGTGTCTGAATGTGTGTCTGTGTGTCACTGTAACTGCCGTAGCTCCTCACTGCCTGCACCAGTCGCTCCCACTTTTCACACAGGCATTGACCATAATAATATGGAGGTCTTAACGAAGCCCTTTTCCAATTTAACACATTATAAATTAATAATGAATTTATTAGTGAATTAAAAATGCAAAAACACACCCAGGGCGCAGTACCCCCCGCGGCATGGGGCGGGCGCGCACGCACGCACGCACGCACGCACGCACACACACACACGCACACACACACACACACACGCGCACACACACACACACACACACACACACACACACACACACACACACACACACACACACACACACACACACACACACACACACACACACACACACACACACACACACACACACACACACACACACACACACACACACACACACACACACACACACACACACACACACACACACACATTTTATCATGAACACTATTGCTCCCGATGTGCTGGTTGGTACCTTGCATGGCTTCCGCCGCAATCGGTGTATGAATGTGTGTGTGAATGGGTGAATGTAATGCACAATCTATGTAAAGCGCCTTGGATAAAGGCGCTATATAAATGCACCATTTACCATTTATTTACCATTTAACACTAGTGGGAACCAATTATATGAAGACTAGACCTGTGCCCGTCGGCCACCGGCCTACTTGGTAACAATGCAAGTTCGGAACCTGTAGTATGCAATACCCATTGTCATAGCAACCGTCTGTCTGAGTCACATAATATGGAGATCTCTGTATCAGTCTGTCTGCCTGTGTCTGAAGAGTGCATTTGACTGTGAAAAAGGACTGGTTAAGTAATCAAGTTCTGGACAACCGTGTGTCCGACTGACTCAAAGCTGGGCACTGCACTCCCTGTGGGGGTGTGGAACATGTGTGTCAAATTTGAAGTCGGTGGGGCAAACGGTTCTCGAGTTACATGGATTACAGATGTACAGACGTACGTACATACACAGGGGACCGTTAGTCCGACCTGTGCTACAGGTTACAAATCAGAAATCACCTGTGCTTGAGGCACCTGCTGGCCAAGTGGTCCAGGCGCATGCTACATATACGTAGGCTTTGACCTGACAGCGCGTCGCGTGTTCGAGTCCCTTTCATGACGACCTTTGCTGCATTTCTCTCCCCTTCTCTCTCTCCCTCTTTCCTGTCAGTCTTCACTTGTATCTATCAATAAAGGCAAAACACGCACACACACACACACACACACACACACACACACACACACACACACACACACACACACACACACACACACACACACACACACACACACACACACACACACACACACACACACACACACACACACACACACACACACACACACACACACACACACACACACACACAATTTTATCATGAACACTATTGCTCCCGATGTGCTGGTTGGTACCTTGCATGGCTTCCGCCGCAATCGGTGTATGAATGTGTGTGTGAATGGGTGAATGTAATGCACAATCTATGTAAAGCGCCTTGGATAAAGGCACTATATAAATGCACCATTTACCATTTATTTACCATTTAACACTAGTGGGAACCAATTATATGAAGACTAGACCTGTGCCCGTCGGCCACCGGCCTACTTGGTAACAATGCAAGTTCGGAACCTGTAGTATGCAATACCCATTGTCATAGCAACCGTCTGTCTGAGTCACATAATATGGAGATCTCTGTATCAGTCTGTCTGCCTGTGTCTGAAGAGTGCATTTGACTGTGAAAAAGGACTGGTTAAGTAATCAAGTTCTGGACAACCGTGTGTCCGACTGACTCAAAGCTGGGCACTGCACTCCCTGTGGGGGTGTGGAACATGTGTGTCAAATTTGAAGTCGGTGGGGCAAACGGTTCTCGAGTTACATGGATTACAGATGTACAGACGTACGTACATACACAGGGGACCGTTAGTCCGACCTGTGCTACAGGTTACAAATCAGAAATCACCTGTGCTTGAGGCACCTGCTGGCCAAGTGGTCCAGGCGCATGCTACATATACGTAGGCTTTGACCTGACAGCGCGTCGCGTGTTCGAGTCCCTTTCATGACGACCTTTGCTGCATTTCTCTCCCCTTCTCTCTCTCCCTCTTTCCTGTCAGTCTTCACTTGTATCTATCAATAAAGGCAAAAAAAAATATTTAAAAAAAAATCACTTGTGCTGCGGGTTACAAATCACCCATGGCTTCCTGTGAGGTTAAGGTTAGGGAACGGTTGGACTAACGGTCGATCGAACCAATGCCATGCTGGCCAGCCCCCCCCCCCACACACACACACACACACACACACACACACACACACACTCCTGGATGATACCAAATACCACCGCATGCACTTTAAACTGAGCATAACCTTTAAATATAATCTGTTACTGCCTCTTAGATCCTCTAGCTTGAATTTACAAAAAGAAATAGCAAACTCACACATAGGATAATTGAAGTGACAGAGTCACCGAGAGCCACATACAGTACTGTACACCATGTACGGTATACCTCGGTATAACTCACCACCTTCATCAGCAGAAACAAAACATACAAACTGTAGATTTACCTCAGCATTCAATTCCAGAGCCAGAAACAGTCACTGAACATGTTTCACCCAGTCATTGGGTCCCAAAATGACAGCAATAGCTTGAATCACATAAGTATACACACACAGCATACAACACACACAGCACACAGCACACAGCATACACACACAGCATACAACTAGGGTTGCCACCTTTGAGATCTTGAAATAAGGGACACTCTTTACGCCTGCCACGGCCTTGCGGCGCAGGCGTGTGCGGCAAGGCCGGCAATAGGTTGAAGCAATAAGTTGAAGCAATAAGTTGAAGCAATAGGTTGAAGCAATAAGTTGAAGCAATAGGTTGAAGCAATAAGTTGAAGCAATAAGTTGAAGCAATAGGTTGAAGCAATAAGTTGAAGCAATAGGTTGAAGCAATAAGTTGATGCAATAGGTTGAAGCAATAGGTTTAAGCAATAGGTTGAAGCAATAAGTTGAAGTTTCCCTTCAACTTATTGTTAATGCTATCCACAACTTTTGAAGTAGAATTTTGTTTTCCAAATGAGCATAACAACATAAAGAGTTCTGATTGTGAATCCGAGTGGTTCTTTAAATGGGCACAATATTTAATTATATTGATTTATATTTATATTAGACTTTAAAACTCAACATTATTAAACAATCAACTATAATAGTCTACTGAAATAGCAGGCTAACCTATCCCCACATCAGCAGCCAAGATGTGGGCTATTGGGCAGGTATTAGAAATACTACTGACATGACATCTTGTAAAAACACGGATAAATAATATGATAAATAATATAAGGTCCCATACCGAATCGATCTCAGGAGATGTTAGTCAAATGTCAAATGGATTTCGCCCTTACTGGATGTTTGGGTCATGAAGAACACGGAAAGATGAAATTACCTACCTAGGTTCCATCATGGAGTCAAATCTTTCCGGTGATAAAATGGCCACCAACGTAATCAAAAAAGCCAACCAAAGAACAAGATTCCTATACAGGATCTCCTCACTGGTCAACAAAAACACCTTGAAGACCCTAACAGGAGCCCTCGTACAAGGTTTCCTCGACTATGCATGCACCTCCTGGACGGTACCACAGCACCTCAAAGGCCCTTAAAACAAGGCTCCAGACTTCCCAAAACAAACTGGTCAGGCTACTACTTGGCCTCACTCCCCGAACCCACCTGGCTGGAATGGCTACTAGGAGCCCGCGGACCCCCATTAGAAAATATATGCCAGCGACCCCCATAAGAGAGGATTTTTACGCAGTGATTCTCAACCCATTTAATTTCAAGTACCAGTTTGACATGCATTAGTCTACGGACCCCCATTTAATGGCATTTCTATTTCTGGGCCCCCAATTCATATTGTAAAATCAATGTTAATTTAACTCTGAGGGTCCAATTGGTTCCATTTGTACACTATCAGAGTTACAGACCCATAAGGGTCCATTTGGTTCCAAACTATCATTTAGCTGGGGACCCCCTGGAACTCCCTCAAAGACCCCTGGGGGTCCCCGGACCCCACTTTGGGAACCACTGGTTTAGGCTACTTTAGGTACTGTGTGCCTCCTGCTAGAACAATTGTGCTGACTTTAATATTTCCTGTGTTTTGTTTTGTTCATTATTGTTAAATTCAGTGTTGACGTGTAGAGGCTATTTAGGAAAATAAGGAACAAACTGTGTTCCTTATTGGTTCAATAAGGGACGCATCATTTAATTCTCCAATAAGGGATGATTCTGTATTTTAAGGGACGGGTGGCAACCCTACATACAACACAAGCAGAAGCAGCAAAAAAGGGGCCAAAACAAAGAACAAGGAAAACAAGGAAAGTTTCCTACCTTGATCAGTTGTGTCATATTTGGAACCCATCATAGAGAAAACGGCATCTCCAGTCATCTCCATCCTCCATATACACTATCGAACTATGTTACGTGATCTTATAATTAGGCTGCACCTGATGACACAAACTAGCTTTGCCAATACTCCTGGTGTCAATTGCAGTGACCAACCGACCTCATTCTCCTGACTGCCATCTTCTGACTCCCAATTGTTCGCCACTAGCCACCCATCCCATACAGATGGTGTAGCTGACTGTAGCACATCAGTGGCCAGGGACTTGACTTCAGGGTCCAGCACTCACAGCCGAATAGGAAAAGAGACTCTACAGTCCAGGACTATAAAGTAGGGGAACTATGAAGAGGAAGAGGGCGACACCACTGCCACATTGTCAAACTCTGCAATGTTGTCATCTGGGGTCATCACCTTGGCTCCTGTAGGTAGGAAAGAAAGAAAGAAAGAAAGAAAGAAAGAAAGAAAGAAAGAAAATTCAACCACACTTTGTTTCAACAGGATTTGGCATACAACAGTATCTAGCCTACTGTATGTGTATGTAGGCACATGTGTGTGTGTGTGTATGTATGTATGTATGTATGTATGTATGTATGTATGTATGTATGTATGTAGAGAGAGAGAGGGCTCTTGTAGCTATTTCAACAACATGCACAAATATTTCCAGATGGAGGTCCGTGGCCAAAAAACTTTGGGGGTGCTTGACATGAAAAAGGTTTAAGAAACACTGGATTAATAACTGGAGTCTGTTGTCCAAACTGTGTAGTCTACTAGTTATAATAAAGAGTGTCCACTCCTGACCTCCATTAGTGCACTCACTGTGACAACAATTCGAGGCACTACATAGCTGGTTCATTATAGGCCAAAAAGCAATGATAATTATTTTTCCTCAAACGTCTTGCAGTGGTAGAAGAAGTGGTAGAAGGGCACCATGTTGGGGTCGTGGTTGTATTTAGTATTTTGTCTTCCTGCTCTTCTATCGAGACATTTATATTGTGTCAAAGCTCAAAGGTCATGTGCTCATGTCTCACCTACATACACAGGATCTGACCAAAACAAATTACCTGATCAAGAGTCAATGTATCCCCTGAGCAAGCAGGCAGAGCTCAATGGTAAAACATTTCAGCACTTGCTCAGGAAACCGGGTTCAAATCTGGCATAGAAGAGGAAAGTCATATGCTGCTTTAATTTAGTTGAAGGGGAGTGTTGTTGTTAATGCACACTATGATCCAAAAATGCTGCATCTAATTGGCATTTGATTAAATCATTTTGTTCTGACTTCAAGCTACAGGGAGAAAAATATGTTCTGAAAATTGGAGAGATTCAAACATCATTTCCCAGGGACACACAAATTGAATAAAAGCACATAGGCCTACTGGCCTTTATTCATTTCTATTGGGCGACAGAGGTAATTGAATTCAGGCTGGAGACCATTTTAGATTATTTATGACTGCTGTCCTGGTACAAACATGGACTGCAAAAGCCTGTTCGATTATGCATTTATGTGCAACCATGAGGACCAATGCAACTATTGCATGGACGAGCTTGAGGACAACATGCAGGACTACCGCATGTTGTATGAGAGATAAGAGGACTACTTTATCAACTGCTTTGGCCTGCTTTGGCCTGCAAGTAAACTGTAGGTTGTTGACGAATGGGTCTGTGGCAAGTTTAAGGCTTCACTCACACTGTCACAACAGAATGTTGTATAGCTGATGCATGAGACTTGTTGACTGTTGCAAGCTCGCAATTAATTTCCAATGGGAGTCACGTGGTTTGAAGAGACAAACGTGTTGTATGAGGGGGGGGGCAGTCGAAACACATACAACATACATACATCAGCTTGTAGGCAAACATTTATCAAACCATGTGACTTCCATTGGAAATGCATTGGGGCGGCCATGACACTTACAACTTGTTACCATGCAACATTGTTGTATGCTAGATGTATAGGTGTGAGTGAAGCCCAAGACTGCATGGACAGAACCAGGAGCTCACAGGTTTTTTTAATCCGACTGCCGTCAGTGCCATTGGTCTGATGACAATGAGGCACGGGTGACAGGCTCAACGTGCTGTGAGCTTATAGATCGGCTAAGTTTGGTGTACAGGGGGAAAAAAGAGCAGGCCAAGTACAGAGACAAACATCAAGTTCTCAAAGTATTGTGAGTTGAAATCAACGTGTCGTGAATGCAATATATAGTGGGGGATCCCTGCTTCATCTCTCTCATTTCAGGTCCTTTGCCTGAAATTCACTGAAGACCCCTGGCACCGGTATATGGTTGCATTGTGTTGCCACTGTCAACGACAATATTAAATTCATTGTGTGTATGTAATGCACTGGACAAAGTAAAGGACATTCTATACTTCTGGATTTCTCCAAATGCAGAAGTATAGAATTTCCCTTAGACTCCTGATTCACTAGTAAGAGACCACACCTTCGCTCAAGATTAACAGTTTATTTAAACAGAATGAGATGAATGCGGAATGGAGTGAGGAACCCAAGGTAGGGCGAGACTCAGGGTGGGGGTGTGGGAGGTTGGGGTGGAGGAGGATGGCAAATTTGAAGAATAGTGAAAATAGACGATCTACAAATGCAGTACTCACAACCCATGTTTGGTCTGTCGTGGAGCAGAACAAACAACTTGGTTGAGAGATCGCAGGTGTATTTATACTGTGGTGATTGCACCGGGGATTGGCCGTGTGGTAATGAAAGGCAGGTGAGTTTGATAAGGAGGGAGGAGTGGTTGATAAGGAGGGAGGAGTGGTTAAGGTGAGCGGAAGGAGGTCTCTTCGCCCTGCATTGTATAAATACAACTTCCCTTATTAAATGCTGCTGTTTGAGGTTCCAACAGTACCAGGGCATATCTCACTCTGCTTGTTAAAGTTAGAATTACAAACTGTTTATAAAGCTAGTTTAAAACAAAGGCTGCAGTCTCTTATAAAGATGTCAGTTGCACTATACTCTGTACACAGCTATATCATTCTGCCCTTTGGGTATTCTAACATCTGCAAAGACAAACTGTTAAGGCAGTATTGTTCAAATGCAGGTGATAAATTCTTTACTATACATGGAGAAGACTTGTATAGTACTATTGCCATAATGAATAAGTCTAGTCTCGCACTGTTTTCTTTTCTGATATTCACACGCACGCACGCACGCATGCACGCACGCACGTGCGTGCATGCGTGCGTGTATCAAAGTTGTTTAAAAATCAATGCTGAGAACATTTCACTGGGGGTGGGGAGGCTGGATGCTCAGCGTGCCTCATTTCCACATTTCTATGTTCACCTCTGTCCTTTCTGTGGATGCAGGTCGCAAGGAAGGTCATTCAACCACTTAAACCCCATATGGTTGAGAGGAGTCCCTCAGGGCTGTGTGTGTGTGTGTGTGTGTGTGTGTGTGTGTGTGTGTGTGTGTGTGTGTGTGTGTGTGTGTGTGTGTGTGTGTGTGTGTGTGTGTGTGTGTGTGTGTGTGTGTCTGCCCGTCCGTCTGTCCGTCCGTCCGTCCGTCCGTCCGTCCGTCCAGCTAATCTCCGGCACCGTTGGCCCGGCCGATGCCAAACTGTGCACACACACTCCCTAGATGCCAACGACGAACCTCTGCCCCAAATTTTCCAAAACGGCCTGTTATAGCGCCACCATGAGGCCGTTTTTTGCAAAACACAATTCTTTATATTACTCGTACACATTTTATGCATACATTACGCAAATCTGTATACACAATCTCTATAGTCATGTGATCAACACAGATCTGCTTTCCCATACTCCATCTCGATTGGCTAAGATTGCCTTCCAAAGTTTGCAGGATTGGTAAATAGGTAAATTGGCACACACACACACACACACACACACACACACACACACACACACACACACACACACACACACACACACACACACACACACACACACACCAGAGACATATTTCACAGACATGTAGGATGAAAGAGTGGCGAGTTCTCTTATGTGGCCTAGTACCAAAGATACTACTGTATGATCCCTTCAGCAGTAATATTGTTGGCTATCATCTTTTCTTTTCTGTATAGTGGCCTCTCTTGGGAGACAAATTTATTGTGAGTTTTTGTTGTGATTCTGCCATTTCCCCCCCTTTCCAGCAATGACATACAAAAACAATTGGAAGCAGTACAGCACTGACCATGACGGATTACCTGAGAGGTGCAGGACACTGCATCTCACAATGGCAATGTTCCAGTGTCCACTGATGTTGCTGAGCATGCATTTTGCCCATTGGGACCTGAGGCCCATGATATGTTGACCCCGATCTCAAAATATTTGGTTGGGATCCCCAGAAGCAATGATTTGAGTTTTTAAAAATTGCTTTAAGCTTGTATATCTGCTATTTTAGCTAAAATGACACATGCTTTCCCAGTTGTAATTCATTAAAACAACAGCTGGCTAACAGAACCTTTGATAATGGAGAAAAATCACATTCATTTTTTAATGTTATTGGCCATGCATGCAAATGAATGCATGGTTGCATTCCAGTGGGGATTTTATTACAGTGTTTATTAGAAATGACCTTTATTGCATGAGGGACATTCACTCTATATGAGGAATCTCCATAGCGTTTAATACGTTTAATAGCGTTTTATTACGTATATCATTCTGGATATGCAGGGTTTAACCATACATCTTTCCTTACACTAAGGTACGTCGACCAGTTCCCCTGTAGTGAAAATGGAGCCAGATCCAGCAGGACAAAAGACTCACCATCTTTGGTTTACTTCCTGTATCTGTGTGAAGTAAACTTTTAGGAGACCAGGTTAATTGGATTACAATGGAAGAGTGAACTTGAACACAGCTTCTGAACCATTATTTAGCTCCATGCTCACTGAACTTAAATATTGGACCCGAACGTCCCAAGCCGCACAATATTTCCAAGATTTTCATACAATTTTCTTTTCAGAGGACGTCCCTCAGTGAATGAGAATGACTATTTTTCGCCTGGAAATCATGAAAGCCTTCTTTTTTTCTGTCCCCAAGACATCTTTAGAATTCCCCTCATTGCTAATGGAGTATTCATAAGATGGACTACTGGTAACTTGGTAATTATGCTTTATGTGTCACTGTGTGACTCATTATGGAAATTTGGTTTAAACATGGTCACTCTCACAGACCCACAACTTTACAACAGAGTTGTAATGTAATTAAGTACATGTACTACAATTCCGAGTAACTAACTCTAATTCTGTCTGTTGCATTGCATACTTACCATTGTTGACCTGGTCTATGAAAACCTAAACAATATTTAAGCGACATTACAGGGAAAACAAGCCCAAAGTTGCTTATTATAAGTGAACATGGCAACATTGAAACATACATGGCTTTTTTTTCTGTGTTCAGCAAATATTGTTGTCCAGAAGCTGTTTAGTTGCCTTTTTTCCTCTCCTTGAACAATGGAAAGCAGTCAGCATTTAAAGGGAAGTGATACATCATCAGTATAGCATTTCAAAAGAAAAGCAAAACCACTTTTCCTGGAACTCTTTAAATTGGTCTGTGTCTATATTTTGACCACTGAAATATCACATAGGCTCAGCATTACATATATAGGTCTATGCTAAGTTAGACACATAGGCTCAGCATTACATAGGTCTATGCTAAGTTAGAAGACATTACATAGGTCTATGCTACGTTAGAAGACATTACATAGGTCTATGCTAAGTTAGAAGACATTACATAGGTCTATGCTAAGTTAGAAGACATTACATAGGTCTATGCTAAGTTAGAAGACAAGGCCGTTCCTCTGTGAGGCATTCGATTCCATGGCAGCTCAATGTAGGAGGGATTAACATTTGCTAATGCCACAGACGAAAAACAGTCTAAGTCCACACTATTTATCCATAATGTATAAATGATATATAAGGGGTCAGGACAACGAGGCCTTTTCGTGGAGGGGTCAGAATGAAATTTGGACTTAAAACAGTGGTTAAAAAGTAGAGACTATTATGCCTGGTTCTCACTGCAAGATACTGTATAGACCTAATTTACAGTACTGGCCAATGTAACTGAATAAGAATAAGGCAAGGGCCCCCAAATAGGCACGGGCTCAGACTGAACAGAACTGGTTGCCGGTGTATCATCAAGACGGTCAAGTTTATTCCACAATTTCCATTAAATCCCATAAATCAGATTAAAATACAAACAGGAGTGTGTGTGTGTGTGTGTGGGGGGGGGGGGGGGGGGGGGGATCTGTGAGATTGAGACCATAAAATTCTACATTTTGAAATCACAATTATAAACGTTATGAAGGAAAATAATTGAAATGTAGCGCTCAACACACAGTAGCACTCAACATGCTGCATAACTAACCAATCAGCAAACTGGGACAACAGGACATTTACAGTTACCGAATATATTT
This sequence comes from Electrona antarctica, assembly GCF_951216825.1. Classification (NCBI taxonomy): domain Eukaryota; kingdom Metazoa; phylum Chordata; class Actinopteri; order Myctophiformes; family Myctophidae; genus Electrona; species Electrona antarctica. The sequence goes on from NC_136806.1 coordinate 36,237,435, forward strand.
TCCCCATCCGTGGGGTGGTATATTGATCTCACATTGAATGAAACTGATTTGTAACTTTTCTGAAAATTAAGCCATTTATTTTGTGTCTGTATGGCTCTTGCGCCGGTCCCAAGTCTCAAGTCTGCACATAGTCTGGCAACGCACATCCCCCGGGTATGAACCAGCACTGCACATTTATTGTGTACGTATAATAAACACCAGTGAAATGGATACTGTTTCTCAGGCTACAAGTAAACAAATTGTTGTCATGTATTACGGAGTACCTCCTCAAACAAAACCCTCACCACCAATCAATTTAATGCATTTAAATTATGCTTACAGGGTCCTTCCATCTGTTCAGCGCTTCAGTTTGGAAATATATGCTTATGATTTCATGGTGTACAGATGGCTGTGCTGTGGGGAAGGGCCGTCCCCTGGGGTTCTATAAACTTGTAAGGTTTTAGGTGACATGATTTTCTGTGGAGGCCGACGCTCTGGAGACAGACACTGACAACAGCTGACTTGACATCATGGCATTGAATGCCGCGATTACATGGGAAGGGGGGGTAATTGGATTCACAAACCAGCTGACAGATCCTGGTTTATGGTGACACTGGGCTTCAAGGGTCGTACGTCAAGACCCTGGTTGGGGGGGGGGGGTTGAGAGGTGATGGGGAGCTGGAGAAAGTGGGAGTCAGGGGATCATAGAAACTGTTTTAATCTTTAGAAAACAACACTTGTGAATAATGAGTACCACTCAACCATAGAGGAACCAGCTCTTGGCCCCATTTACACTGGCAGCCAAATCCAGCCTGAATCAGATTTGTGCCACATCCAGATTGAAATCTGATTTGTTTAAATGAGTCATGTGACCATTTGAAATCCGATTGGTTTAAATGGTCACATGACTCATTTAAACAAATCAGATTCCAATCTGGATGTGGCACAAATCTGATTCAGGCTGGATTTGGCTGCCAGTGTAAATGGGGCCTTTGTCACTGACAGCAACCATAGGCTACCTCCATCTTTACATAATTAAACCCTTTGTGTCAAGCCCTTGTTTGACACAAAGTTCTGAGCCAAGTCATTGTGGTGGGTTTTACTGACTGACTACTTTTATATGCATTCAAAGATATCATAGTTGGTAAAACACCCAGTTTAAGAAAGTGTCTTTTATGACCAGTTCAAATACATGTTCCACTAGGTCCACTATACAGGGCGAGACAATTAACCCTTTACACTGTTCTGAGGCAGTGAATCCTTCATTTCCCTGACTCCAAACAGTTAAGAAATCACGAGCACAACACAGACAGAAGCAATCAGGCAAAAATTCAAAGTTTGCAAAGTTTAATTCAGTATAAAGGGAAGGATCAGAGCCACATCAAGGCAAACTTAACTGGCAGGGTGGGACTGAAAGTATACTGATTAATGAGGAAGGAAGGAATGAGACTACAATGAAACTACCCATCAGTAGTCTCATCCTGGTCTTGTCTTGTGTGGAGAGAGTGGAGAATCTCTGTCGGTTCATTAGTGAGTCTCCTGCGTGGAAAGAGTTCAAAGAGAAGGTACAATAAGTACAGTACAACAATGACCACATCATCAACATCATCACCACCACCACATTGTCATCGCCACAACCTCACACAGCACATATTTAAGAAAGATCCAAAGCCAAGTTATAAGCCAGGTCTGCATTTCATTTTATTTTGTTTAATAAAATGTCAACTTTGTTGAGTTGTAAAAAAGAAAAAATAGAGCATTCACATCCACTAACTAAACGCCAGGTCCTGGGCTGAGGTAAATAATAGAAAATAAAATAAAGTCTGCACACTGGACTAAGCTCCAAAAGCTTAAAGTTTTATTTTCTCCCCTGTGGTGAGAAAATAAAACTTTAAACTGTTCCCACTGAAGTCCTCCATGTCCACTCTCATCTTGTATCAATTTACAATTACAATTTACAATTTAGGCATTTAGCAGATGCTCTTAATCCAAGAGCGACTTACATTAAGCAATAACAAAAAAGCATGGCATACATCACATACATAAAAAGTAGTCATCATGAAACATGGGTAAGCTAAGAGCGTAACAGTGGAGTATCTATACCGGGCACTGCACAGTGGAACGTGTGTGTCGAACTTTAAGTCGGTGGGGCGAACAGTTCTCGAGTTACGTGGATTACAGATGTACAGACACACACACACAATATATCAAAAATGTAATTACATTTATTTGTATTTTATTTTTTGTATTCAGACAGCCAGCAATAAATGCTCCCAAAATAAATTGTCTCTGTGACACCTCTAGGGGCTGCAGTCTGCATTCAAAGATTTCCCTAGAAGCTTTGTCATTGGTCTGGTCATTTGCGCCGGCAAATGACTAACCAATCAGGAAGTGGACAGTCAAATTCATGCATTGTTCCTCATCTTTGAAGGCAGACTGTGGCCCCTAGAGGTGTCACAGAGACAGTGTAAGCACAGTGTAAGCGTCAAGACGCGGCAAAAATCCGCTCATGGCAGGAGTCTCTTCCTGGTGTTTAGACAGCTGGTGGATGGAAATTAAGCTCCACCCACGCCGCAAAATTCCGTGTCGGCCAGAAAACCAGATACGCTTGCCCCCACGTCAAGTGGAAGCCGCGTGCAGGCTTCATTTTAAATCCACCAGCTAGGAAGAGATACCTGCCGCTCGCGGCTTTTGGCATCTTTGTGACGCTACAGTGTGCCTGCAGTGTGCCAGCGTTTAACCCATTTCTGGCTGTCTGAATACAAAAAAAACAAGAAATGTGATATTTGTGACATGTGATATTTGTCAGGTGAAAGAAGCACTGTCTCCGTTGTGTTCTTGTCTCCGTTGTGTGTCCCCCCCCCCCCCCCATATTAGTATGATTATTATTTTAGTAACATGAATGTTTGTGTGTCACAACGTTGCGCCTTGCGGCCGTTGTTTGCATCACTGTCTCCGTTGTGTTCTTGTCTCCGTTGTGTTCTCCCCCCAATTAATATGATTATTATTTTAGTAACGTGTATGTTTGTGTGTCACGACACAATCTCGTGCCTCGCGGCCGTTGTTTGCGTTCGTTTCCGACGTTCTGTGTGTGGTGGAAATTTGTTTTGTGCACAACAGTCATCAGGATACAGAAAACATATAAAAAACAAACAGATCACACAGTACATAGACAATAAAGAAACTTGTGGCTTCCCTGCTGTCCAGCTCATAACATTAGCAGCTGACTGTCGCTTCGAGGCTGCTGGTGGTATGGCATAGCTTAAGAGGCAGGCAATCACACTCCCATTGGCTTGACGAGGCAGCCAATCAGATCAGTATATCTGTCTGTCTGTCAGACAGACAGACAGACAGACAGACAAGGCAGACAGACAGACAGACAGACAGACAGACTGACTGACTGACTGACTGACTGACTGACTGACTGACTGACTGACTGACTGACTGACTGACTGACTGACTGACTGACTGACTGACTGACTAGCCTAGTTATTTTTTGCCTGTGATGAACAGCTATTGGAGTCTGTCTCCTTTTGGCTCTTGACTTGTTGTTTTCTCTCTTCTAATCTTCTTCTACGACCTGATAATGAATGGTGTTGTGACAGAGGAGCCTGTGGTCCTTAATGGAGTGGATGCATTTGTTTACACGACTTCCTCCTTGCTCTGCTCTGCAGTGTCAAATTATAAAGCATTCTCTCTGCTGTTAATTCCGCCCACATAAATGAATTAGAAGAGAGCTGAAACTCCTGTAGGGGCATTCATTATTATGCTATTCCCCAAGTCTTTGATCAAAATGTATGCGGAAAATGATAGTTTATGCATAGCAATGTTCTTTTTTTCTCAAACCTTTTCAGCTGAGACCCAGAAGATAAATGGACCGGTTCCCCGGGACTTGTTAAGCACTATTTAATAGTGAAAAGTAAACACATGATCTGATCTTTTTTTCCTTCTTTCTATTTTATTAAATTCTTCTGAACTAGTCCATACCCGGGGATGTGAGTACTCGGGTGAAAGTAGCCTTAAAAAGGTATGACACAGTAGGCGAAGTAAGCCAAGTTAGTGTAGCCAGTCACTATAGAAATGTCATAGCCTCTGAGGCTGTAACCATGATGACAGGTCGAATTCCAGCCTGAATTCCGAATAGCCAGTGTTTAGGCCTACAAAAAAACACTAATAAACAGCTTACTGTAGGCCTACATTCGGGGAAAGTGAAAAACAGACTTTCTCATGGTGTGTATATATGCTAATGGTCAATGCCTGTGTGCAAGTTCAGATTGTGGACTGTGACTGACGGACAGAGGTTTCCTTATTTATATGTAGGATCATTTTAGAAAGAAAATGACCCAAAGATGGGTTTGAGAAACACTGAGGTATAGTACATGACATGTATACAGTAGGTGTAAATGCATTTGTATTCCTGAGTTCATATGTATAATACAAACTTGACCGTGACAGCAAGACATAAACGAAGACCATTTCCCTGGATATGTTCCATCAAATTGCTACAGCGACCCGTTCAATCCTTGTTTCTTGACAAGTGACAAAGGCTACTAGGTAGCCTGCAGGTATACAGAGCAGTGTGGAGATGAGAGATCTGCCCAGGGCAGAGCTGTTCCTGCAGGTAACTAGCTGTTCAAATCCCCACCGGAGGAACAACCTGTCAAAAACCTTTGCCTGTCAGCATCAGCTGGGACCAGATTAACCCACAGAGAGGGAACTAGCCCTTTTCCAATGCTGGTGGAGAGCAAACTGAAATTACCGTATACCAGATACGAGCAGAGAATGTTGGAGGGAATTTCTAAAGCGGAACTTTTAGCAAAGGCGCACGTGACACAATGCAAGCTTGTACCTTGATCAACTATTTTTGGTGGCATTTCTGCTCAACATTTCTTCGCTCAACCAAATACAAGGCCAAACATTTACTGGACATTTTATTACTGTATACAATAGAGACATTTTCATATCAGTGTGTCGTGAGTTGACCTTTCCTGTGATGTGACTCCCCAATCACCCATATTCAGGACAGCTGTGACACCTGGCTGACTGATTAAAAGGGAGCCACAAGCTGGCTGGCTTGTTGTGGTGCCTGGTGGTGTGTTGGATCCTACAGGTGCAAGGGACGGTATGACGGTATTGACGGTATGCAGTATCCACGGTTTCATGTGTTTTGGTAAATGTAAAGTTTAGAGCTAAATGTGAGAGTTCCTTAATCTTTCAGCAGACCGGTCTGCTGAAATTGATTTCCGTGACAAACAAACCAACAAAACCGCCTTTGTTAAGTAAAATGATTATTTTCACTACAGTTTAGACATACGTAGGTAGACTTTGTAATGTAATGTAATGTAGACTTTGAAAATCTTATCAGTGAGGGAATACATAGTCCCTCACATAGCATTACAGTTATGGACCACAATTCTACAAGATTATAACATTTTAGATATGCAAAACTTTTTTCCTTTTTAATTTAAATTAATTATCTATTTTATAATCGATTTAATCGATTAGATTGATTATTTTGACTAAGTCGGTACAGGCATTGTCGTGGGAGATATCGACTAGATCCCGAGGCAGTGGCGACTCCCCCATGGCTGACCGCATGGAACTGGATGCATCGGCCAAGTGCTGCGTCAAAGCGATGGCGTACTCCTGCTGTCGATCCGGGGGGCTCTTCTCTCTCTGCCGCTCTCTTCCTGCCGGTAGAAGATCTCCAAAGTCATCTGACTTTGATTAAGACATGCTTATAACATCATTCATGGGGGGCAGTGTGGGGGATAGTTGTCTCCACCAGGCCGAAGGCATGGGGAGAGAGTATGTTTTGCACTCCGTCCGTCCGTCTGTCCGTCCGTCCATCCGTCCATCCGTCTGTTACCAGCTAATCTCCGGCACCGTTAATCCGGTCAATGCCAAACTTTACACACACACTCCCTAGATGACAACGATGAACCTCTGCCCCAAACTTTCCAGAACGGCCTGTTAGCCACCAGGAGGCCGACTTTTGTAAAACACATTTTTTTGAGTGGTGCAAACCACTCCAACAACTGGCTTTGTTAGTACCTGTGTGTGTGTGTGTGTGTGTGTGTGTGTGTGTGTGTGTGTGTGTGTGTGTGTGTGTGTGTGTGTGTGTGTGTGTGTGTGTGTGTGTGTGTGTGTGTGTGTGTGTGTGTGTGTGTGTGTGTGTGTGTGTGTGTGTGTGTGTGTACTTGTCCCTCAAAAGAATGAGCATGGTTACTATGGTCACTGACATTACGTCAGACCACAGCTGATCAGGCTATATAAGACCTTGCACCACTCAGTTCACACGGGTGTGATTTTTATATTACTCCTCCATATTTTGTCCAAAAATTCCGCAAATCGTTACACAGTATCTCTATAGGCATGTGCTCAAGACAGATCTGTCTGATATTTCATATTCCATTCTGATTGGCTAATATTGGCTTTCAAAATTTGCAGGATTGGCCCGTTTTGAACAAAAAGCCTCAAATCATGAACGCATGATCCTACTATAGGCTGAGGAATATATCCCACCCTTTTCACATTGGCCTGTTATAGAGCCACCAACAGGTGGATTTTTGCAAAACACATTTTTGGAACAAAATGCCTCAAATCATCCAATTGCCATCCAAGGCATAAGAAGAAATGGCACCCTTTTCACATTGGCTTATTATTGCGCCACCAGGAGGCCACAACTTCACCTGCCCTGGTGGAGACCTGTGCCCCAAGGGGCACTTTTCCTAGTTTAACACTGAAATGTAACTCTGAAAGTATCCAAATTGAGCCCTGAATCTGGAATGTTAATTTAACGCTATACTTTTTAAAGGAGTAATTCCTTAAAGAGTAACTTATTACACATAAATGTGTAATGTGTAATATGCCAACAACCTTTATGTGTCTGAAGGAAAAAATAGACTAAAATGTAAAATGTCATGGTATCCGAATTAGGTTTGCTGGACTGGAACTGAGGGCTCAGACTCACGGAGAATGACAAGCAGCCGACTGGCTAGCTCTCTCCCCATGGAAATTACTTCAAAGGAGAATGCATTTTCTTGTTGTGCACTTTTTGACACTGCTGCTAAAGCATAAGATATTGTATCTGCCCATTATTACAAAATAAATATGATTAGTTTTGGGGAATTTATGCCTTCTCATTTATAGGACAGTAGACTGGCAGGAAATGGGGAGAAAGATGGGGAGTGACATGCAGCAAAGGTTGTCAGGATTGGGATTCGAACCCTCAACATGCTGCCTAGGTGCCTATTATTGACAATGTTGCTAAAAGATATTGTATCTGCATTCTGCACATTATGGACACAGCTGCTAAAGGATAGTGTATTGCAACCCTAACTTTTATTTGTATTGCAGTTAAAATATAAATATAAATATTTTGAGATACAGGGGAGGGTTTGTGGGAAGTGCTGCTGGAGTATGGGGTGAGGGTGACCTTGTTGAGGGCCAAAAGCTAGAGCTGTGTTCGTGTGCTCGGGAGTAAGTTGGTTTCGTTTCCGGTGGGGGTTGGCCTCCGCCAGGGCTGTGCATTGTCACATATCCTGTTTGTGATTTTCATGGACCCGACTACGGATAAGCGGTTGAAGATGGATGGATGGACTAGGCTTCTGCCCAAACGGCAACGATAATGCAATAGCCTATACTGTATGAATGAACTATCTTACAGTACAACATCATCCAATGAACAAATACACACTTAACAATGCAAGATATAGTGTGTGCAAGATATTGTCATATCAAGCCAAATCACATAAGGGATTGAAAATATATAAGCCCCATAATGCTGCACATTTATCACAACGTATGTGTGTGTACTTTTACTTTGTTTATTTCGACGGGACATTGCATATTAATGGCCATTACATAGTTTACAAGTTTACATCCGCAGTCCACACAAAACAGGTACTGTAGACTAGACAGTGAAGCACATATTACACTTGGAAACAAAGCATAAAACATACATACAAAGTACAAAGTGCATTTATACGGTTTCGCAGCATTTTTATAGGGCAATACAGATTCGTAACTTTGTGTGTGTGTGTGTGTGTGTGTGTGTGTGTGTGTGTGTGTGTGTGTGTGTGTGTGTGTGTGTGTGTGTGTGTGTGTGTGTGTGTGTGTGTGTGTGTGTGTGTGTGTGTGTGTGTGTGTGTGTGTGTGTGTGTACCAGGGGGGTTGGGGTTTACGACTCCCCTCTTCCCAGCTCCAAAGAAACACTAAAATCATGATCTTAAGGTCGTAACACCTGTCATGGTCACCAAATGTTTACATATGAGATTCCTTGTGTGCCTCTAAATAAATAAATGCATGAAATTCTGAAAATAATATCATATATCACAAGAGCTTGTAGTTTGGGTATTAATGTTATCCTCAGAATATGGATGTATAGGCTACTATAAAATCATTGGAAAACAAATTGACATTCATTGTCATTCAGGCTGAGGGCCCACGAGCCAACACACACCCACCCATCGTTAGCCGAAACGCTTATCTAAATGGAGCAGCCAGGCCCAGGAGGTGGGCTCAGTACGAGAAAGTCATTCATTTGTCTTCTGGGACCATCCCTATACATAAACCTACCTGAGCAACTTGATGCTATCACAACAAAATGAAGAAATTTACAGACGTTATTATCAGGAATTCTGCCGTCGTTGAGCAGGTAAGACAAACACAATTAGATTGCTGTCAGGCAGAAACCCCTTATCTCCTTATTGTAACTTTTTGTGGGTTTTTTTCGTAAATGAGTGCAGGCTCATTAGGCCTATACTACAGTGTCACACAAAAGCATCAAAAGTAGCAGATCTGCAAGCTCGAAACATGGTGCAAAGCGACACAATTTGAGTTTGCAGATATGCCACTTTTACTATTTTTTAATTTGAAAACTGAAAAGTAAAGTTTGTATGTACATATGAGGTTTCCACCCGACAGAGATGTTAATGTCTTAAGGCACTGTACTGTAGCTAATCGTTACATGCATGTATGCAGCCATTATGGTCTTAATTGCACAATAAAATGTCCCTAAAATGTCCCTAACCCATTAATAGCTAACACAATCCTATTCAAAATGTAAATTTCCATCGAAAGGTGTCATTCACTGCGGTGTCCTTTCTGTCATTGGATTGTACAGTGTTTTGTATTGTTGATGACATGTATTACTGTGTTAATTGTTTAATGCTGTGTGCTATGCTATGTGCACTGTTTTCATATTGCTGGATAATATGGATAATATTCATATTTTATATTGCACGTATTGCACATATGTTTTCAGGTTTGGTGATGTAGGGCTAGGCCTACTCCTACATGCATCTTGCATCACCTTGACAAAACAAAAATATCTCCTTGTATCAGCGCATGGCGGTAGGAGAGGAATCGCAGTTGCCGTACGAAAATATGTATTCATTTTCATTTATTGATAATCATTAGGCTTATATGTTAATTATTTTAAGAGAATAACCCATTTTATCATAAACATACATAGGCCTAAATGCCTGCAAACATACTGTATAAGGGCAGGGTACAACACTTTGTTTTCCTTTCTAATTATTTGTTCTGTCCAACAAAATGTGTTTATTGTCATGATTTGTCAGGAGCTGAGTTGGCTTTGTCCAAGCTAGGCTTAAAGCTCTTTAAATATATAGCCTACTTTTTGAAACGTCTATGGGAAAAATGAATGGGAAATTCTCTTCCTGGACGCTCGTTGTTCTGAAATGGGGCGGGACTGCGACTCTCTAGGGAGTACTGTCCGAAATCATCACAATTAAAGTCCACTAAGTCTGTATCAACCATATGGGGAGTAGGGAGTAGGGAACGACCCTATGAATTCAGACACAGCCTGGGACTTATGGCTTTTTCGGTCATGTTATTTTGAAGTTTCAGTCTGAAACGGAAGCCTCTGTGTTTGAGCCAATCAAAGTGTTGCATCCGTTCAGGCTATGGGACGCTATGCTACATCCACGAGTGGAGTCTGTTTACAAGAGAGACAGACAGCCACCAAAGCATGTGTGACGTGTCTGTGCTACTATGTGTACTACTACAGTATAATGTTTTCAGATACATATTTTAGCGTGCTGATTAAGTTTAAAGTGAGTAATACACTGTCTGGATGTCATCTTGAATGAGATTAAAAACAGTATAGGCCTACCGTAGTTCTGTAATCAAAATCAGATGTGTTTTTTGGCTTCGCATCTATTGTTAGGTATGCTGACCACGGATATGCTCTAAAAGTGTGAAAAACATATTTTTAATTTCACAATGTCTTTAATGAATACAACTTTTCACCAATGTGTAGGTATGGGAGAATAGCACAAGTGGGGATACTGAGTGGTAGAAGTTTGGGGACTCCAATCTTGGCATAACATGTACAGATTGCAGCTTTGTCTTTTAAGTATATGTCATGAGACTTTGCTATCTCTGGCAGGCCGAAAACAAATGCACGCACGCACGCACACACGCACACACGCACACACACACACACACACACACACACACACACACACACACAAACACACACACAGAGAGAGAGTTGTACACGCACGCATGCACAACTGTGCATTTCCAAAGTCCAGCCTGGGGCCAATTGTGGAAATGAGTGCAGATTTTATATGGCCTGCCATTGCCAACTACAGTATTTATGGCCCGCCTGTTAAGGGTAACGTAATTATGGACGTTTAACCTTTAAGTTCAATCTAAAAAAAAATGTTACTCAACAAACCTGTGAACATGTATGTTGTATGTCTAATAGTCTATAGTGCACTTTGACATCGTAACTTGAAAGCAATACTGCACTTTATGTACAAGTTACTTTAGTTACTTACAAATCTATATTGCCCTATAAAAATGCTGCTAAACGATATAGTAGTATATAGTATAGAATAGATGCACTTTACACCTATGTAGCCTACATTGTTCTTATATGTATGTTTTTATGCTTTGTTTCCTAATGTAATGTATTCCACTGTCTAGTCTGTTTTGTTTTTGTGTTTTGTGTGGGGAGTCCCCTGGGGACTGCAGATGTAAATTAGCGTCTTTGCTAAATCCAGTGTATTTATGTTGCATTCAGATGTAATGTCCATAATTATGCAGGCAGTGTCCCGTCTAAATAAACAAATAAAGTAAAAGTGATCCAAAGAATTAGGCTATTGCTCAATAGAATTTGTAATGATTCCTAAGTGTATGCCGTGTTCCTGTTGTACTCATCCTCAAGAAGTGAAAGAATGGCTGTATTATTACTGATACAATTGATATCGATATCTGTTGTAAAGTGATGCATTACAACTACAGTATGAGTTTGTTATGGTCCAAAAAAGGTGACAGGAGATTTTCACCTTTGATGGAAGTTTGCTAACGCAGACCATAGCAGTTGAGACAAATAAACATATAAGTCCAAACTAATTATCCATAATGTATAAGGATAAGGGGTCAGGGCAGATAGGCCTTTTCGGGAAGGGATCAGAATATATTATAGACTTACAGTATATGTTTATTCATCTCAACTCCTCTTGTGCATGTGCTGCCGTTAGGCCAAGCAACTTGAAATCCCATTATTCTTCACATCATTCTTAGGGTGGCTACTGATGGAAATAAAATTCCGGCGACCCCAAGGATCAATTAATAGATTTCCGTAATGCTAATTAGAAAGGACTGTAAATATATATATACCTTCAATAACCCAGCAGGGAGACCAAATACCGTGCTGTATTTACCTTACAAATGAGTGGATAGCCCTTTAAATCTTGAATGACAGCCACGGTACCATAAAAAAATAGAAGGATACCTTAAAAACGAATTGGAGACAGACGAAATAAAGTTCTGAGAGGAAGTTTAAGGTTTTAACTGTAATTTTTAGTAGGTAATAAAGTCAATTTACATAGAGAATGTGCTACATGGTTCAGATAATAATAATAATAGTACAATACATCACTATAATTTAGAGTATTCAATTGTTCCAATATGGATCCGAACTGAACCTGAACCTGAACTCCCCTTCACAGTATGTCACTGGCATTAATAGTGCATCTGACGTCAGTTGTTGATAAACGTCCATTGGCTCAATAGATAGTTCATTTCCGCAATATCCCACGGTGGCGCTGGTTGTCGAGCACTCATTGGACCAGCACATGGATGATGAGACTGCTATCATTGATGTCGCCTCAAGCCGGGAGAGCGTGGACGCTGGCGTTGCCAGGCAACCTGTTGATAACTTTCCCTGCACTGTGAACTTTCGACAGAGAGAAACACTCCTATCTACTTTCTCACTAGGCATCAAGGTCAAATACATGTCTCAAATCAAAATAGGCCTCTCAGTATGCGAGTTAACTTGCCTGGGGACAGACAGTATGGAGACCGAATAAGGAGTCAACAAGATATTAAATCTGAATGTGGCGTCAGGAAATCCATAATATAAGTATGATAAAATAATATAAAGGATAATATAGGGCTGAGATGATTAGGCACGTGGATGGTGACATGACATAAATAGGATAAGGAGAACAACCCGGAGTAAACAGGCAGTAGGCTATGAGTAAAATGATGATAAAAGGACAGGATGACCAAATATGACCTATATGGAACACGGTCTGGGCCAAAGTTCTATACGTGTTGAGCAACAGAATATGATGGAGTGGCCAACTTGACATGACGTGTAAACAACATGTCAGAATTTATCTAACAGCTACCATTTTACAAGACTTCCTGTTCCCAGTCTGGTAAAACATTCACACAAGGCATTAACCAATAACCAGCACCCTTAGCCTTCACCCCATTGCCCTGTGCCTTTTCATGCAAGTCGTCTCTGCCGGGTGGAAACATCATTATGTCGTTTTACGTTTTTCATGACCAAATTCAAAAATCTACATGCTCAAAGCACTGCATAATTCAAGCTTGTAGATCTACTACTAAAAGTTCTCCACCCTGCCTCCACTGTGCATCCCTTTCCAGTTTGAAGTGATTTGATTCACTGAAGACCCGATTGTTTTTGTTTTCTTTCTCACACTGCTGGTGGATAATTGTTTAATCTCCATCAGGTGTGTTACTGGGGTGTTTGGCCTGCACAGCATATAAATAGTAGTGCCTGCAATCCACACATAATGCATCCCATGTTCTAATCAATCCGCTAACTGACAGGATTAACAGGCACCCCTCAATCAGATCTCCAGGCACCAATCAGCCAACTATTATCGGACTTCCACACATACTCTCTGATATGAACAATAAGGCGCTTTCAATAAAAAATGACACTGATCATCCCCTAGTATCGCTACTTCAAACTCATGCCATCTGGGCGAAGGGATGGTTTTCTGTGTGTAGTGGAGACCTCATACATACATACATTGTCTTGGTGTTGTGTCGTATGATGTTGTTTTGTGCTATTTGGTTATGTGTCATATTTTTGAGTGGTGCAACCACTCCTATATACAGCTATGTGTGTCCCTGGGTCCCTGGGTCTGTCTGTCTGTCCAAGCACGAAAAATAGCGTCTGTTCACCAGTAGGCTACAGTACAGTACAGCACAGTACAGCACAAGTGCAGTACAGCACCACTCACTTCAGATGGGTCTGATTTTTGTTATTGTTTTTGAACAGACTGTGGAGACGAATATCTCATTGGGGAAAATAAAGATTATTATTATAACTACACAGCAAACTTCCACAGGCTGCAACAGATGTTCCTGTGCAGATGCTGATAAATAAGAAGATAATTAAAGAGAGTCTCTTTAATAAAGAGTCATGCACAGAAGAATGTGCAACTTCTATGTGACTAGGAATCTACAAGTGACAAGCATAACATGCATTTCAATACTCTGAACTTAAACATATGGGTCACCCATTCCCTCAGGACCCCCATGTTGACCATAAGGATGACGATAAACAACGTGAAAACTGGACCAATAAAAGGGAGTACATTCTCTCTATGATAGGATATGCCGTTGGCATTGGCAACGTCTGGCGTTTCCCCTATCTGGCTTACAAGAATGGCGGGGGTGAGTTGTCATCCCTATATGTTCCCCGTGTTCTATGTTCCCCGGGTTCTATGTTCCCCACTTACCTACCTTAGGGTTAGGGTTTAGGGCTTAGGTATAAGAGATATATTTTCTTTTGTAGGAACCTGAACCTGATTTGTTCCCTGCACCCCTTTCAAACCTCATTGTGACTGGCAGGTGCCTTTCTCATCCCCTATACTGTGATGTTGGTGGTGGCTGGTATTCCTCTATACTTCCTGGAGAGTGCCCTTGGACAGTTCTGCAGTCAAGGCCCCATCAACATCTGGAGTGCAGTGCCATTATTCCAAGGTGCGCGCACATGCACACGCACACACACACACACACACACACGCACACGCACACACACACACACACACACACACACACACAATGCCAGAAGGACCAAGTGCATTCTCCGACAGCGGTGATCAGACACAGCAGCACCAATCTACAAGCTCAATGTGTCGCAATGCAACGCATTATGAGATTGTAGATCTGCTATTTTCAAAATATGTTTTCACGTTTTATACATTTGAAAACTTGTGAAACGGGACATTCTGCATAATGAGTACTTTCTTTCTTATTCCAGACTTCTACTTGTAACAGATTATTTCAACATTGCAGTATTGATACTTTTACTAACCACTTTCCATTTCTTTCTCTGCTCTAGGTGTTGGAGTTGCCGAGGTTCTGGTGACCGCGCTAGTGTCCATTTATTACAACGTGATCATAGCCTACAGCCTGTACTACATGTTTGCTTCATTCCAGTATCCTCTTCCGTGGAGTGAGTGCTTCAGCCCCTGGGCTGATGCCTTCTGCGGTATCACACCTATAGGTTCGACTCAATTCTTATCATTTAGAACCCATTAGGCTACGAGCTGAAATGACGCGCTGTGAGCTTGTCTGCTTGTCTGATTTTTCTTCGGAATCCTAAGAGTTTTCTGAAAAAAATATGTTGCTATATCTATATCAACCCGGTCTAACCCCAGCCTCAGTGTTCAACACTGACAGATATCAACATATCAACTTTTTTTTAATGTTGTCTGTTTTAATGGACCCCTGGGTCCCCTGGGACCCCTGGGTCCAATATTGATTGATTAATATCTATAGCTAAAATCTAGTTAGGGTTCACACAGATGCTCCACGGTTTTAACAGGTTAGAAGTAAAACATTTAGGTTGCAGCTTTGACAACAAACTTTCAGGTTTACAATTATTCTAGCACGGTCCAATATTTTCTGCAGAAATTATGCCTTCACAAGAACGTTTGAAATGCATGCCTTTGTGTTTTTTTTGTGTGTAGTCTGTAGTGTGTACTTGATCAGAATCTGCTGTAACCTTGCTGTTGATCGCCTTTTTTCTATTTTTGTTTTTAGAGGTGTGCAATATGACTGGTCAGCCAGTGACCAACAGCACTCTGGAAAATAGCACCTGTCCAGGAGAGAGCATTGGCAGCATTCCAGCTCAGAGTCCCAGCGAGCAATACTGGGAGTAAGAAAAAACTGTGCATTACATGCAAGAAAGAGTACATACAGACAGTACGCCTATATATTCGCTGAGTATTGTCAATTTGTCCATTTGTAATTCTGGGAGTATACAAATGTAACCAAATGGACCCTTACCTCCAGTCTCAAGTATATAAAAATTGGTTTCAAAGTCATGCAAAATAAGCTGTAGTTTTGATGAGGGTGTAGCAGAGCCATAGAAGACTGGTGTAGTTATTATGACATCCAGACTCTGATGACAATGTCATCAAACATCAGTGAAAGTCACCATAGAGTCATCAGTCAAGATGTTTAGCTGCGCCCAGAAAAACTGCTCCCCTCAGGAAATGCCCAAAACAGGGCCTGTTTACAGCTCTTTAAATGAACACTGACTGACTAAGGATTGTGCTGTGCACCCTTTATGACAATAACAGTCAAGTCTCTCTCTCTCTCTCTCTCTCTCTCTCTCTCTCTCTCACTCACCTAAGTCGTGTAGCCCTGCAACGATCCAGTGGTCTTGATGACACCGGGCCCATAGTCTGGCACCTGGCCCTCTGTCTGCTACTGGGTTGGATCCTGATCGCAGCAAGCCTCTTCAAAGGCATCAAGTCATCAGGCAAAGTATACAGCACACCTGCTATCTATCTGAGAAATAAGCATCCAGCGACTAACACATGAACACGTTAAACTTTTATACATCGGCTATTTGAAAATAGCTGATCTACATGCTCAACGCACGTTGCTTGTATAGATCTGCTAACAACAAAAATCTTGGGGAAAGATTTAGACGTTTTTTTAAATTTTGAAACATTTTAACAACATAAATCTGGAACGGGGGTCCCTAGCTGGCACAAAATGTTTTCAGATGGGGATATGTGGAAAAGTATTTCCTTAACATGAAAATGTTTGAGAACCACTGGTTTAAACAACATTTAGGAAGCAAGCCCAAATATGCAAAGTTACACTTTAGAAACAACATTATAGATCAGTAAGCAAACTCATAATTGTCCAATTCCACACACAGTCTGTGAGTTTGACGTGGAGTGAATACAGGTGGATAACCATGTGCTGCTGAGCTCCTATTCATTTGCCTACGTTTTACTCATTGCAAGTATACCTTCCTTGTGCTGGAAACCTGAAAACGTATATTAAAAAATGTATGCAGGTCAATAACGTTGCAAGCTTTTGCACATTTCTCTTAAATCTGCCAGGCAGTGCAAAGTGCGTTTGGAACCTCTGTGCTAGTCCTTGCTGAGAGAACATCCATCACTTCACTGTATATACATGTGCTTCTCCTCTCCACCACCAGGTGGTGTACTTCACAGCCACGTTTCCTTATGTGGTGCTGCTCATCCTGCTGATCAGAGGCGTGACACTAGAGGGCGCAAGAGATGGGATCGAGTACTACATTGGTTCTCAGTCCAACATGACAAAACTTAGTGAAGCAGAGGTGATATAGGGCTGCAAATAGCCTTGTTCAAAAGTTGTCACCATGAAAATAGCGTTTAAAACTCCTGCTATCTATTTGCTCTATTGTATTGAAGGTGTGGAAAGATGCAGCGACCCAGATCTTCTACTCTCTGTCCATTGCATGGGGTGGAGTCACAGCCCTGTCCTCCTACAATAAGTTCCATAACAATGTGTTTCAGGACACTCTGGTTGTAACCCTCACCAACTGTGGCAAGTACTATACTACTATACTAATAAAGAGCATGCCTATGTAGCAATATGGGCAGTATGCGGAATATGCTGTCCACCATGGCTGAGGGAAGTAGGGGTGCTGGGGGGTCCGCTACAGTATGCTACGGCAGGGGTCTTCAATGTTTTTCAGGCCAAAGACCCCTTAGCTGAGAGAGAGATGACACAAGGGCCCCTACTGGCCCACTGTACCAAACTGTGTAGCAGATTAAACCTTTCCATTGTTTCCGTTGACTGCTTCATAGACTTGTTGGACAGCATCAGTGTAAATTAATGTTCTTCACATTTATCCACTTATAGACACTCAATACTAAAGTAAACGTGACCCTTTTTTCGCCGTACATCAATTCTCTTTTTTCAAGTGGTTAATGTAAAAATAGAAAGTGACTACCGGTATCTCACAAAGATTTGGTGGCCTCCCTGTAGTAACTCTGAGGACCCCCTAGGGGTCCCAGACCCCCTGTTGAAGACCCCTGCACTACGACAAGGCTACCATCTGCAGGCTCCCAAAATGGTCTTCCTCAAGGAGAATGTAGCAGATCATTACAAGTTATCATGTAGTCATTGTGTCAGTAAAGAATGTTGGTCAATCGATATGATCATAATAACGCCTGATTGTTTTTGTGTTTCATCTCCTCCAAGGAACCAGTGTGTTTGCAGGCTTTGCCATCTTTTCTATTTTGGGCCACATGGCTCACGTCTCTGGGAAGCATGTTTCTGAGGTTGCCCAAGCAGGTGAGTGAATAAAGTAGGTGAGGGTGGGGGGGGGGGGGGGGGGGGGGATGAAATCTTATCTTCTGGGGGGTCCCTGGCACAAAAGCACTTCCAGATGGCTGTTCACGCAGCCAAATACATATCGTTTTGGGAGTCCTTTGCACGAAAACATTTAGAGAACTATACTAATTTCGAATGCATTTTGTAGAATCGGCCTCAGGTCTTAATGGGTTAAAATGATGTCCTCATTCCAGCTGTATTTGTGTGCAGGATTTGGTCTGACATTCATTGCCTATCCAGAGGCTCTGGTCCAGTTACCCATCTCTCCCCTGTGGTCCTTTCTCTTCTTCTTCATGCTGTTGACTCTCGGTCTGGACTCCCAGTTTGCCGGGATTGGTGAGTTTCACATTTGGCCAATGCATGGCGTCAGGTGGACATTCAGCCATCAGACGTCATTGATCCATCCTTGTCTTTAGTGTGTAGAGAAGAGCAGTGGGTCCCAAACATTTTAGCTTGAGACCCAAACAATAAATGTGATCTCCCCAGGACCCAAAGTTAATAGTCCCTACCCCCAGTGTCTGGGAAGCAGTCGGGCCCCCAGAAGCGCTGGGAAATGGAGAAGCTGTTCCAGCCAAAGCTGGATCTGCAGGCGTGCGAGGTACATGATGCACAAGAAAAAGAGCGCGCAGCTGGAATTTAACACAGAACGCACCTTCATGAATCGATTCAGGCGCGTTCATGGAGTTAGCACTTTCACATTTTGGGCACCAAACTTTGGTGCCCAAATCAAGAAAAATGCGGAAGTACAGTAGAGCGTTCTTCCGGGTGCTTCAAACACCAGTGAGCAACTTCCATTGACATGAATAGCTGGGACGGGGCTGTCTGCTCTCTAGGTTTATATAACTCTGTGGAAACAGTGGACTAGAGTCATTATGAATTGCTTCCTGTCGTCAGAGGTCATCGGAACCTGCCTGCAAGATGCCTACCCGGAATTCTTCAGATCCAGGCGCCCCCAAGTGACTGTGGTGACCTGTACCGTTCTCTTCTTTCTCGGCCTGCCATGTGTCACAAGGGTTAGTCAGTGCCATTTTATGTCCCCTCATATATTGTCATTTTACCCAATACCATATACATTGTGCTGTTAACCTTTACCTTTTGTGTGTGCGTGTGTGTGTGCGTGCATGTGCGTGTGCGCGTGCGTGTGCGTGTGTGTGTGTGTGTGTGTGTGTGTGTGTGTGTGTGTGTGTGTGTTTGTGTGTGCGTACGTGCGTGCGTGCGTGTGTGCATGTGTGCGTGCGTGCGTGTGTGCGTGCGTGTGTGCGTGTGTGTGTGTGTGCGTGTGACAGGCAGGAATATACTGGGTGACGATCATGGACAGTTTTATCGCTACCTGGGTTCTTCTAATAGCTGGCTTCTTGGAGATCATTGGCTTCTTCTACATATATGGTACTGTACATGTGAACAGAGGTTGAAGAGATGTATAATAAAAAAGGTGTGAGTGGAGGTTGCACTCAGTGCGTGTGTTTGTGTGTTTGTGTGTTTGTGTGTTTGCGTGCGTGCGTGCGTGCGTGCGTGCGTGCGTGCGTGCGTGCGTGCGTGCGTGCGTGCGTGTGTTATGCTGTCCAGGTGGTAACCGTTTGATTGAAGACATAGAAATGATGATAGGGAAGAAGAGCTTCTGGTTCTGGCTGTGGTGGAGAGCTTGCTGGTTTGTCATCACCCCCGGCATCATCCTGGTGAGTAGAGTACATATAGTATGTCTCTAGTCCCTTTATATTACTGTGTCGTTTTGCCTTTTGTATTTGTGCCCTACTACTACAGCGTCACACAAAAGCATCTGTACATCTTTAGATTTTTGGACATAAGAGGTTTTGGACATATGAGGTTTCCACCCAACAGAGACGACTTGTTTTTACATTCTATTATACCACAGCACCACAAAAGAACTTATCATAGTGCATTATCCCTTATTTAAGTGTCATTGTACTGTAGCACAATTTGTCCTTCCTGACGGAGGTCCTCAGGGATTGAAGCAAAGACCGAGGGCTGTATTTTGCGTGTCTTAAGTACCAGGTCTTATTACTTAACTTAAGACCTGGAGGCGTGATCAATGCCATTTGGCTATTCTGAGTGGCCAAAGAGCATTGACCACGCCTCCAGTCTTAAGTTAAGTAATAAGACCTGGTACTTAAGACACGCAAAATACAGCCCTCGAGTTTCTAAGAGCATGATGGTCTTAGCATGACATCTGTCTGTTAATGCTGCTCCCTTTTTTCTGATCTGTCCACAGGCCATCCTGATTTGGTCTCTGTCACCGTTCGTTCCTCCTACCTATGGAGACGTGGAGTTCCCAGCCTGGGGCCTGGCGCTAGGCTGGTGCATGGCTCTGTTCTGCATCATCTGGATTCCCATCGTCGCTGTCTATAAACTGCTCAAAGCAGAGGGCAGCCTGTGGAAGGTGAGTTGTGTCGTCGGTGATTGTTTCTGTGCAAAATTAAATGATACAAAAGGGATGTACTGCAGTGGTTCTCAAAGTGGATGTCTGGGGACCCCCATGGGGTCCTTGGGGGCGTACCAGGGGTCCCCAGCAAAACATGTTAATATAGCGTCACAATCATTTTAACCACTTTATACATATTTTATACTTTGGCTATTCACACATAGCAGACATACAAGCTAATAGCACGTCACTTCATGCCGCACTTTGAGCTTGTAGGTCTGCTATTTTTGAGATATGTGTGCCAGTGTTCCCTGACCTCTGACCTCCAACCCGTGTCGCCCTGCTCCCACAGCGGGTGAAGTGTTTGTGCTCTCCGTCTGACGACTGGCATCCCTACCTGGACGTCCATCGCGGTGAACGCTACTCTAAACACAGTCGTCACAGTCCACCAGAATTACAGCCTAACGCAGTAGTCATTGCGAACACAAGTTTCTGATGTGTGTGTGTGTGCGTGCGTGCGTGCGTGCGTGCGTGCGTGCGTGCGTGAGTGTGAAATCTCTTTGAAAACAAGATATTTAATACAAGTTTTATAGGTTGATGTCTTTGTGTCCATCTCATTTGGTGATTCATGATGAAAAGATAATCTATTGTATAATGTATTGTAGATTTAAATTTTGGTACAGTATATTGTTTCAAGCAATGATGATCAACACTAAAATGGAATCAGAGCCCTTTATCTTTTCAGTAAAATGTATATGCTATAATGCAACTTATGCAAGACTATTACTGCTATGGGAACCGCTCCATGCATAACAGTTAAATATAGCATTCACTGGTGAAAATACAGTAAGGGATATGGGTTGTGTACAAAAATAAAAATGCAGTCATTCATTCATTCATTCATTCATTCATGCAAGAGCAGTAGGAATACTTCAGGACATTCTGAAATTCAGTGCATGTTTTTTACATGCTGTGATCCAGTCTATGTGATATGATAAAGGATTTGTTCACTTTTTACAGCAACGATCAGGACCGACTAGATCACAGGGGTTTTTTTGTAGATCTATTTCTCATTTGTGCAAATCTTTTTTTTTTAAAGTGAACATTTTAACTAAAATGTTTGAGATGGAGGGTCCACAGCCAAATACATAATTTTAGGGGTCCTTGACATGAAAAGGTTTGAGAATTATACTGTATTATATAACATGCATAACCGGCACAGAGATAGAGGAATAATGAGATAAAAATGTGGGGTTAAAAGCTGACCGCAATGGAATAGAGTTACATGTGAAAACGCAGGTAATATGATGACTGCAGAACTAGACGCCAGCTTAGCTTTATTCAACCCTTGAAACTGAGTTTCAAAACAGATATTTAGCATAATTTGATGGTTTATTTTCCCCGACTAGGGGATGGAAAGAAAGAAAGAAAGAAAGAGAAAGCATGTCCTTTATTGGTAGAGACAGTCACATTTGCTGAACCATGCGCTTCCCGAAGAGTTCATGTTCAACGACCAGTGATGGATGAAGTACTCACATTTTTTACATAAGCAAAAGTATCAATACTACAATGCAGAAATATTCTGTAGAGTACAAGAATTAAGTACAAAAGTATTGGCATCAAAATGAATTTAAGTACCAAAAGTAAACGATCTACAAGCTCACAACGCGTTGCATTGTCTATAATGGGCTGAAGTGGTTAATGTATGTTTTGTACTAATATTTAAAATCTACAAAGTAACTAACTAAAGTAAACTAAAGTAACTAAAGCAGACAGCGAGAGTTGCATGGCTGTTTTAATGAGTGGTGGTCTCTTCAGGTGGTCTATGAACCTGCCTTGCTGAGCTCATATCTTCCACTGGTGTTTCTATTTATCCTTGACAACTTTGCAATTAGAATTGCAGACTCTCTCCCAATCTTCCGTCGTAATCTTGAAGACCTTGCTTACTGTAAATCGCTCTTATTAAGAGCGTTTTGCTAAATGCCAAAATTGTAAATTGATACAGAGCTCTATGTCAGAAGTATGTTTTAATTGGTGGTAATTTTTTACAGCATGCTATCATCAAGGGGTTTCATGTATAATGCATCCTTCTGTCCACTCTGGCTATATTATTTTAGTCCACTGAGCATCAGCCTTTATACTTGGAGCAGTGATAAAAGGATGCCTGGCAGATTATTTGACCATTGACTATTGTCAGTTAACACAAATCGTTAGGCATGACCATCTTGAATACTAAAGATATTGTATGCTTGTGTAAGTAAAGTAAGCAAATATTAATCTTTTCACAATGATCTAAAGCCAGGTGGCAGTGGGATGAAGTGGTGCCACTGGAAATGAAACATCTGTCTGAACGCAGAGGAGAGAACAGAAATGAGAATACACACGACCACACTACGCTACGGATATCGGGCCCTATCTTGCGCGCCGCCTTACCCCTTATGCCTAAACTTTAAAAAAAGCCGACTTTACTATTTTGAAAAACATTTTAAAAGAGTTAAAATAGTCTATCTATATCGACAAGTTGTGAGCTTAAGTTGTGCACACAAGATAGGGCCCATCATCATCTACAGTATACTGATGTCAGGTGGAAACCTCTTAATGTTAGTTTTCAGGATTCAAATTCAAAAGTAGCAGATCGACAAGCTCATTAAATGGAGCTCATAGCTGAAGTTCAGGAGCAGGACCACACCTCCAACGCAGCTTCCTCCACCTCCTATCAAGCCACCTCCAATCGGGTCACCTCCACCTGTATATAAAGCCCATCCAACCCACAGTTCTCCCTCTGTTCTCGCTTTCGTCATCCCCCCCCCCCCCCCCCCACCCTCATCCTACTCCCTCTAACATCTCCTAACAGGTCCCTAAGGGGGGTTTGTTGTGCCCGGGAGCACGGCGGATCCCCGAAGCCTCCCCACCTCTGCTTAAATTACCCGATGTCCAGCTGGATGGCCAAACGACCCGTTGCGGGTCATCTTCGTTCTGTTCATCGTTCGTTCCTTCATCGTGTCATGCATCTTTCGTTAATAAAATATGTTAAATGCCACAGACGAAAAACAGTCTAAGTCCACACTATTTATCCGTAATGTATAAATGATAGATAAGGTTTCAGGACAACGAGGCCTTTTCGTGGAGGGGTCAGTCTTAAATTTGGACTTAGACTGTTTTTCGTCTGTGGTACTCAATGTCCTCATTGGTGGTGTGGTCCTCGATAGTGATAGTGAATTTATGAAAAAACTAAAAGTAAAAAATATGGATTTCTGCCCGACACCAAAAATATGAACACATAGTGGTAGCCAGGCGGGACATGGAGAGAAAGGCTGATGCAGAGTGAAAGAGGTGTGTGTATGTACGTAGGTGTTTGATGGAACTCCTCCAGACAGGAGCTCTACAGAGACTTCCAGGTGTGGGAACGTACATGCTGCTGCTGGAATGCACAAATACTTAGGAGAGTTACCCATCTGTATACTGTCAGAAGAGGCTTTTAGAAAGTCTCATGTCATTGAAACCAAGAAAGGTGGCGCAGACAAGCTGTGAACTGATGTGTGCAAAGCAGGGATAGAAGAGAAACCAGTTTGTGGTGCCATGAGGTCAGAGAGCTCATGAGACATGACAGCTCATCATTCATATAAAGTATTCAACTGCCTACTTTCAATTGCTTTAGGAGTAAACATTTATAAAGAAAAATAATAATACCAATGTATGTAATTTCTGTTTTATTTACATAAATTGTGAGAGTGACATTTAATCTCCAAGCTTCTGTTTTTTTTTTCTTCTTCTCCGTATTACAGCTAGGTGTGTTCACTGTGCAGTTGTTGGTACATTTATCATATCGTTGCTGTCGGGAGGAAACCTCATAACTCCATTTTTTTTCATAAATCAGTGCTATTGAACACCCTTTAAACGTCGAAATTATTGAACCAATAGAAAGTAGTAAAAAGTGCTTTGGACAAAACCTCTTAACTCCATTGGACCCTCAAACTGTCTGCTAAAACAGCTAACTCCACCACCTCTCTCCCCCTCATGGAAGTAATTGACAATATGTAAAGTCACAACACCAACTTTGATGAGGCAGTATTGCTTTGTTTTAAAAATATAAAGTTTTCTTAATTTCCTGAAAATTTTATATTTTTCATTTCCTGAAAAATGAACATTTTGGAGTTAGGTGGTTTCCTCCCGACAGCAGAGATATAAACATTTCCTCAAACTCTGTGCCCTAATTGAACCTGAATACTAACACAAGAGAGTATCATCATTCTAGTATCCCACACTTTAAGCCTGGCATCCCTTTTTGGGCATATTATTATTGGTAGAAATCGTTTGAGATTTTAAAAACATTTCTAATTTTTATTCTTTAAAAATATATATTAGCGATAACACTGAGATGCGTTGTGAGCATGTTGATCGGTTATTTTGTTCATTCGCCCCACAATAAAGAATATAGGATTTAATGAGATTCAAAAAAAGAAAAAACATGCAGCACCCATGTTTTTTTTATTATTTTTTTTTACCATCAAACAGCTTGTGAAAGACAGACATTTGAATTGTTTGTCCCAGTTTGACACTAAGTGTTTTCCCATTGCCTTGTGGTATAGTATACACGATCAATAGAGACAGAGATAGTCAATTCCAATCACCTCCTATGAATTATGAATATACACGCAAGTATTACTGGGCTGGCATAGTGTAGAGCAGATGGCTTTACTTTGGCCTACTTATGATCTGGTAGAAATGATCTCCCTGTTGTCTTGAGAATGTTCTTTCCTCATGATTCTGTTTTGAGGGATGTGATGATGTGATGTATTGTGATGTAATGTAACAAAATAAAAGTGTTTTTCCACAACAGATCGTATGCTTACAGATCTGGGGGCAGAGTATTAGAACCAGCATACTCTCTATCTCTGGATGCTCGGGGCAGGGAGACAAGGGATCTGTTTAATCTACGATTAAAAGGACAGATCTTAAAAGATCTACAAACTGAGACTGGATTGTTCTCATTGGTGTTTGTTGATCAACCTCTACACTCATTGTGAAATGAATAAGAATGTTGCCTGCTTTGCACATCAGTAGTCATGCGGTAGCATGAACGATACAACTCTATAGCGCAGGGGTCTTCCTTCAACAAGTTTCAGGTCAATTAAGGACCCCTGAGCTGTGAGAGAAGAAGCTACATGTACTGTATGTAGTCTTTTCCCCGTGTTGCTGGTTCAGTCGGTTCGAGCTGGATGAATCAAACCAGGCTAACATATCCTAATCAACGCTGATTGGCTGTCAGGATGCATTGGGTGTAGTGGGGGGGAAGCGAACGTTGGATTTTTCCAACTGAGCGAAGATAAGCTATATACTCCATGAAGCACAGACAACAAAATGACATCAGTAGAACAGCGATTGCCAAGCCTTTTAGCTCAAGACCCAAGATAGAAATGTGACCCAAACTAGTGAAAATAGCGGATCTACATCAGAGGTCCTGATGTTGTGTGTCTGTTGGTTGGTGGTTTGTCTCCAGTCTCAGTCAGATCAGGTCCTTCATGCTCTCTGGATACTCTTGATGGAGCACCAACTTCATTAGCAGACATGTGGATGTAGCTTCGTTAAGGAAGCATAATGGATACATTCATCTCATTACACCTGACACCTTATTGTACACGTATAGGACATCTGCAGATTCTGCACACACGCCCTTGTGAAATGTATCTACTGGCACATACACACGTACATGCATGCATGCATGCACGCACGCGCACACGCACACACACACACACACACACACACACACACACACACACACACACACACACACACACACACACACACACACACACACTCTAATAACAAATAATGGATAATTAACAAAGTTGTCACTTAATATATATTGCACAATAAGAAAATGTTCCATTGGCTTTCTGTCATGCAGTTGATGTGCATGAAAGACAATGCAGAGTACTGTGTAGTCGTGACTTTGGCCTGGTAAAAATGGAGGCGCTTAATAAAACACACGGTAATCATTATGTATTTCCCCATAATTTATTTATAAGGGCTTTTCCTTTTTCATTAGGTCTTTTAACAGAGACACACCGACGCATACTGCACACAACCCTCAAACATGGACATTGACTAGGACCCCCCAGATTGACGACACATTGATGTATATTGCATAGTTTAAAAGATGTACCAGTGACCCCCATTTAGGAAGATTTGTGTTAATTTTCTTTTCATCAAAGTGTCTAGTGTGACACAGCTTGTAGATTGGCCATTTTTAGTAGCTGATATAAACTAAAGGCATTTTATAGTTTGAGATCTTCAAAAATAACAGATCTACGACCTTATAGCATGTCACATAACAATAATGCGCTATGAGCTTGTATATCTGCTATTGTTTGAAGTCCAATAACTCCCACTTCGAGAAGCACTGCTCTAGAAACTAAAACACACACCTGACAGAGAACTTCCACATCAACTCAAACTCAATGAAAGACATATGGCGTTCACACACGACCAGTTCGTGTCTTGAGCCAACCCTTAGCCAACCCAGAGCCTTAGAAAAGACAGAGTTCTGCAAACTCCGTTGACTTCATGGGGCCTGCGTAATGGCGGCATCTAGCGCTACTGGGGACGCCGATTAGGGACAGTTCCTGCGCCGGATGTTGACAGACTGCATGGATCCGAATGGCTCCGTCTTTTTGGCAAATCTAGAACTTCCTGTTTGAGAGCTAGCAAATTTAAATACCTTTTAATTAATCATTGCTAATATAACAGTGTACACTTTCAATGGAAAGAAAAAGGCATACAGTTTACAACTTTTTTACGTTATTGAATTACTTATTTTTACACAGAAACATAATGTGTGTCTTCACCATAACTGTAATGTAATAATAATACTAATAATGTAATGTAATAATTATTGAATTTACGACGCTTTTATTCTGAAAGCAACCGGATGTCTTAAATTTGCTAGCTCTCACACAGGAAGTTCTAGATTTGCTAAAAAGACGGAGCCCCCCAGGCTGTCCCTAATCAGGCTCTCCATGAGAGCGCAGCTGTGCGCCCGAGCGCTTCCGGGATCACGTGACCGGGCTGTTCTGTGCCCCCTCAATAACGCAACTCTTCTATTATATGAGCCAGTTCATCTGGTCCTCACAGGTGATGACACTCAGGCTCATCAAGGCTACAGGGAAAGGAGAGTGAGGGCACCCCGTTTTCCGTGCCACAAAGGTGCACAAGCTACTATTGCTGTTTTTGAATTTGGACATATGAGGTTTACACCTGACAGAGACAAGATACGGTTGAAATATATGAACTGCTCCTTTCTGATTTAATGATATTGTCACAAAGGTGACCAAAATCATCCGACTCTACAAACTTTGTGGAGGTTCCAAAGTAGAGAGAAGGCTGGCTCGTTCAACTCCATCATTTACTACTTGGCCAGAGAGTGGAGGCCTGTGAGTTATTTTCACCCTGCAGACACAACATGCTCTGGAAGGAAGATGAATAATTAGTTATGAGATGTTTCTCTCTTCATGCATCTGCCCGAGGACCATAGCTGCCATTGGAAAAAATCCAAGCTGAAAGAGGGTCATTTTTCTGCAGCGTTTATTTTGTATTAATCTGAAAAATGTTCTTTTGTTTCAGACCCCCTCCATGATAAGCCAAAGGCTTGTGGAGAGAGTGCCATCTTTGGATTTTTCTTTTCCAAGATTAATGCAGATTTCACAGATATCGCCCAAGCAGCATTTTGTTTGTGTCATAAAAGGAAAGTGAAAATAGGTCTACATTTTTCAATAGCCTGCAGCAGAGAAGATATATGTTCTTAGCTGGTTGGACATCAATTCACAGTATAGCCTACAGATGTAATTATAATCCTTATCCTGAATCCTATACTACCATCATATGTTGTCTCTGTTTACTTGATAGTGGGGTTTTTTTGAGGGGCGCTCCTATGCCCAGCTGTTGGTGTGTGTGCACCAACTTTGTCCTACACAAACATTAAAATGCCATTGATGAATGGACAATGTAACTTTGCGTAACATTGATGACGAAGGTGAGGACGCAAATTGTGATTGGCCGGAATGAGATGATGTATGATGATGTACGATAAGATGTTCTTTTTAGTAGAAAACAGCACTTGAGTACCTAATCTACCTATACTTAGTTCAGTTAGATAACTCACGAAGAGATTGGACCAATACTGTATATTATTATAGAATATGGCTCTGATACATTTTTCTCCCTGCTCAGCACAATTATCAGGGAGAAAGGGAGAAAGTTATACAATAATGTATAGGTGTCGGGCCTACCAACGTATGAAATGACAGATACTTTCCGGTTTTAATGGGTTAATTTTCTTTTTTTTTGGGGTTGTTGGTAAGGTTTATAATTGATTTCAGACAGGTGGTGAAAGCCAACAGAGTTTAGCACTGGGATGTTTATTTGAATTTCTTTGTAACCACCGTGGTCAATTGCCATTTCATTATCTTTACTTTGCAGCAGGGAGCAGGGTGGCTGTCCAGACTTTTATGCTGGAAAGTACTTAAACAGAGCACAGGAAGTAGTTTCTGTGACAAAGAATCATCCTGCCTCTTGTGCCATATTTAAATAGCTTTGGTTTCTTGAAGTACCCTACTCAGGCACTGTTTTGACTGGCTTCGAGATAAACAACTACTTTCCCATAGTGATATACAGACACATAAAACAGAGTAATGCAAAAAATCGACAGCCGCACTGCCGACACGATACCTAAATTAGCATCCAGTCCATGAATGATGAGCTCATTAATTCAGTCAAATTGGATACAACCTCGTGGAGTCTGCATGCATACGGCAAACAGTGAATCGTTTTTATTTACGCCGAGCTCTGACCATATTTTTAATTAAAAATCTTCAATGACATGTGATCTAATTAAAATGAGCTAATGAGCATCGTCCACCGTAGATAGATGCTGATCTAGATGCAGTTCCTCAGTCCAGCGCTCGGCGATGACAACAACCCCTCGTCTCTTTGAAGTGTCAGTTCATATACATTGTGAAGGCCGCAGGGTATTCTAACATGATGATGTTTGGATCTACACAGCGGTGGCTTTGTTAACAGCCTTTTAACATTCCTCTGCATGTAACAACCTGAGGGCTGAGTTCACCCTCAGGTGTGTTGGCAATAAGGATCGTTAGTTCCTTCAGTGTGGAATGTGGATGTCAAATATCAGCGTCAAATAGTGACGGCCAGCTTCTTCCTCCTTCAGAGGCTGGCGTCTTCCACGTGGGACCAGAGACAATGGCGTGGCTTTGTGACACTGAGCTGGACTAATGCCGACAATACACGAAAGAAGAAGCCATCACTGCTGCTTAACCCTTAGAAGGTGAAAGACGCCAATTGGCGTCTTCATCAGAATTCCGTAAATGATCAATGACGCCAATTGGCGTCTTCACAGTTTTTGATGAATCTAAACATATTAATATGCTCCGAAGCGCTGTTTAAATTCCTGAGCTTATATTCCAACTACATTACCCAGAAAACCCGTGTCACGTGACACACGTGTACGTGTTGCCATTGGAAGCTGGTCCCACCCCCTGTAAACAGTGGGGGCAGAGGGAGTCTTCATAGTTTTCATTGTTTTGCCTGTTTGCCGTCTCGCCCGAGCGATTTTCTAGCAGAAAAAGTTGAAAGCAGTACTATTTATTTGAGCGAGTTTTGTGGTAGTAGTATTGATCCATACGCGTCCCAGTCGCCTTCTCCAGGCGGAGTAGCCCTGGTCCAGTGCTTACAGCGAGACTCGCTGCTCCCTCCCTCCTTTTTTCATTGTCTCCCCATCGTCGTCCGATGAGCTATACCGGGAAACCATTGAAGAAGACGATCAACCCGGAATGTTTTGAGGTAATCTTATTGTAGAAAATGCCCTTCTATAGTGATCAGAAATCATAAGATGATCGCTACAAATAGATGCTTGGATAATTACTACTACTAGTCAGATCATGACGCCAGAATGACTCACCACGATGGCCCCCAGCCATTAGCCAGCACCGAAGGTGCTGGCTAATGGTGTTGGTCGGTGCATTGGTGCTGGCTAAGGGCTGGAGGGGGGGGTTGGTGTCGATCGGTTGGTTGGTGCAGTACAAATGTATCGTAGCAGGCATGCACGCATGGCAGTACAAGTATTTTATATTGTAGCGTGCCTTATAGGCGATCTGATCTTTAGAGTAATGTTCGCTCCTTTTATTTACTGTCTACAAAGACGGAGAACAAACATGCATCGTTTACTGAAGCAACGCGTGGTTATGATGACGTTGCTACAAGGATCGGAGGGGGGACGGGGAGTGAAGCTAACAGTAGCGTATTATATAAGATCTGTATGACGTTTCATTGACGTCTGAGCTTGCATGATAATTGCATTCATTGTATATTGTATACAATCATGATTGTACATTGTTTAGTGTGTCTCCGTGTGATGATGATGATGACGATGATGTCAGATAGCCTACGTCCCCCCCCCCCCCCCCCCCCCAACTGGCTATTGGCCGGGCTGACTACAGCTAAATGTTTATTTTTATATATTTAGAACTGGCATCGGAGGAGGAGGATGATGATGATGATGATGATGATGATGAAGACGAAGAGTCAAGACTGCGATGGAGTTCTCCGACACTGAACCGGATGCATTCATTCATTTCAGTTGTTGTTTTTTTTAAATTTAGCCTACACACACACACACCGTCAAGAACAACTGGAATGCAGTGGTTTGGGGACACTGGGGAGTTTGGGGACAACTGTTTTGTATGTAGGCCTATTTATTTTCTGTAATATTTATTATAATTGTATTATGTTAGTAGTCATAAAAAATAAAAGACAAGCTTTTACAATGAGTTAGACCTGTCATGGCTATTTTGTTCACTAGTCTGAGGTTTATGGTTTGACTAAGCGAGTTTCAACTGTGATTTACTCTGTAACGGTAGATGGTAAGAACCCAATTTTTTTGTTATAATACAGTATACATTCAAGTCTATATTTTGATACATATAATGGGCACAAAGTCATATCAAAACAATGTCCTTGGATGAGTTTTTTATCAAAACTGTTTCTTCACAACAGGTTTTTGAGATACATGCATGAATAGACACGGTACTGGTAAGACTATGTAAACATGGTATATATCAAAATGTGCGTTAGAATGTCTAATTTTACCCCCAAAAAGAATTGAGTTTATATGATGTTCCATTTCAGAGCTAGGGGGACTTTTAGCTGGATAGGTCAGATTGATCATGACTGACCATGCTATTTATAGATGGCAAAATATCTACAGTGGTACATGTGAGAAACTTTTTATTTTATTTTAATTGAACTAGACAACTCACCCTTTAAAATGAGATATTGCATGGCTATGTACGCCCAGCAGAAAAAAGGTTATTTAGAAAATAAAACTTCAACCGGTCATAACTTTTTTTGTTGTCCTAGAAACACTACCCAGTGTAAATGCAGGCTCTTTTAAATGGCTTCCAACACCACAACTAAACATTTTATCAACTCAGTTCATTTTTTTCCTGGAAGCAGACAAGCCAAGCTTTCTCTGAAGGTCTTTCGTTGTCACACATTCACAGCAGAGAATTTTCAATAAATCATTCAAAAACGCCATTCTGCCATAGAGAAGTCTAAAAACTATATAGAAATCCTTGAAACTCTCAAAGAGTTAACAATGCAAATTAAATCAACGTGCACACACACACACACACCCCCAAACCAGTGGTGGAAAGTATAAGTACAATTACTAAGTGCTGTGCCTAAAGGACCACTTCACCACTTTTCAACCTATCTTCATATAATAGGTCCTCGCTAATAATCATGATAAAATGGCACAATTCTTTGTCTCATAGGAGGGCTGTGGGAAGTTCAGAAACCCGTCCACCAGTGACGTCATCGTTGGCAGATTTCCTTTTTAAACAAGATTTTTTTACAAAAATGTTTAGATTGTTATTATCGTGAGAACGATGGCTTCCATTTTCGCATTGCAACTTTTCAGGACTAGAAAGCCTGCAGTTTCTATTAGCTTGGATTCCCCATCGATGATGTCACTGGAGGACGGTTTCTGAACTGCCCACAGCCCTCCTATGAGACACAGATCGAGTAGGAAAAAAATGGTGCCATTTTATCATGATTATTATTGAGGACCTATTATATGAAGATAGGTTGAAAAGTGGTGAAGTGGTCCTTTAAGTACATTTTTGACATAGGCCTACTTTTACTACTTTTACTTTCCTGGAGTATTTCCAATTTTCAAAACTTTTACTTCTATTCCAATACATGTCAAATTTCAAACTTAGATTTGAATTATTACAAAACATCCATTAACCACTTCAGCCCTATAGCCTATACATTTCAGCCATTTGAAAAAAGCCTATCTACAAGCTCACAAGGCACAATGGGTCACATCGCAACCGTAATACAATCAGATCAGGACTTTTCTGTTTGGATGTATGGGCTGTCAATGACAAATTGCAATGGCACATTGGCACCCTGCCATTAACTTAATGGCAAGATGGCCACGGTCTGCATAAGGTCTATGAAGGAAGATTTGTGTTAATTTTCTTTTCATCAAAGTGTCTAAGTAATGTGACACATTGTGAACTTGTAGATCGGAATTGTTTTTGTAGCCAATATAAACTAAAAGGTATTTACTTGTGCGTGCAAGGCGTGAGTTGGCATCTCGAGATTCTCGACAGAGTACATTTCTAGTTTTAGTTTGAGATCTTTAAAAATAGCAGATCTACGTAACCTCATAACACACTATGAGCTTGTATGTCTGCTATTTTTTGAAGTCCACTAACCCACACTTTGCAAACCACAACAACAGCATGAACCTGACAGAGAACCTGCTACATCAACTCAAGGAAAGACACAAGTTCACAAGCAAGATGCAATCCAGAGTTTTTATAGTGTCTTGAGCTCGTTAGCCAACCAGTTAATCTGGTCCTCTCAGGTGATGACACTCAGGCTCATCAAGGCTTCTTCAGGCCAGAGGAGAGTGGCACGTGGAGATAATAGAGGCAGTGAGAAAGGTGACAACTTGTGTGTAGAAAATGTCCTATGTCCTACATGGACATTTGTCAGTTACAAGACTTGGCCTTGTCTGTGGCAAATTAAAGATTTAGTTTTTACATAACATCATCATGTTTTGATCATATATAAGACCTATACTGAATGTCAGTCTGCAAGTTTTCTGCGCTGATTTATTATGACACTATGACACTTTATTAATCTAACAAATAATTTTAGGACGGAATTGGCGCAGAAAAATGCTTTGGTGTTTGGTGACGAAATTGGTGCTGTGATTGGCCACTGTGATTGCCTGGAAGGTTTGCCATTCTACGCTGTGATTGGCTGAGCATCGCATAACGGGTGTGCCATAGGCCCTATGGGAAAAGGGACACCCATTACATACGTATAAGTGGCAGATAGAGTGGGGGAGAGAGGTTAGGTGCTGCCACACTTATAAAAGAGCCGCAGACGTTCTCGGCTGTCCGCAGCTTCTTTTTCCGGTGTGGAAACACTGATACAGTGTTTCCACACCTAAACGGCCGACAGCCGCGGACAGAAGAAGCTGTCCGCAGCTTCTTTTTCCGGGTTTTTAGACAGCTGGTGGATGGAAAAGAAGCTCCACCTCCGCGGACGACTGCCGCGGAGGAGAGCGTTTCCGGGAATCTAACCGTCGCGCAAGTCGTCCGCGGAGGTGGAGCTTAATTTCCATCCACCAGCTGTCTAAAAACCCGGAAAAAGAAGCTGCAGACAGCCGAGAACGTCCGCGGCTCTTTAGATAGTGTGGCAGCACTATATATCCCCGAGCGAGTATATAGAAATTCACTCTGCTGAGCTGCCAACTTGCGCTTTGCACACATTGTGCGCGAGCAGAGCGCGCAACCTTACTGTCCGCCCCTCTTTAAAATACTGGAGAAAAGAATTTACTGTTTAAATTAAATACTTTAGAGAATGAATAGGTTCTTGCACTTAATATATACTTTCCACAACATGTGTTGCATATAAATATCTATACAAAAAGATACTACAATGCTAGCATGTCAGTCAGGCAAATCAAGCAGGCCTATGTACACAAGGCTTCAATATAATATAACTGTCTATATAGAAGTTAGCTCATAAATTTCACAAACTTCTGTGCATACTCCCCTTTCAGGAGATGCAAGTGGCTTTGCTGTGGGAGTATTCAAGTTCAATGCACTTCTACTACTGTAGCTCCCCTCCGAGTCCCCTTCCTTCCCAGCTGTCTCTGTTCCTTATACTAAACTTGGGTGCGGGATTTAATTGGCAAAATGGGTAAATAGAAACAGACAGTATCAGCATCCATGGACTTTTTAACCTATGTCAAATCAATTTAATTTCCCATAAGCAGACTCCAATCAAGTTATTGAAACATCTGAATTATGTCTACTAGACTTGTACGTGCCCGTCGGTCACTGGCCTACTTGGGAACAATGCAACTTGGGAACCTAATAATACCCGTTGTCAACTTGCCATAGCACCCGTTTTAACTATCTGTCTGTGTCCCTTTTGTGCCCATACTGTATATGGAGATATCTGTAGTATGCAATACCTGTTGTCATAGCACCCATTTTTACTGTCTGTCTGTGTCCCACATGGAGATCTCTACAAACATACATAGTTACATCATCAGCCAATCCCTGATTGGCCGAGCGATGCCACCAACATACGGAGCCAATCCAATCGGTCGAGGGGGGCACGACATACGCAGCAAGCTGCCAACTTGATTGCCAACTTGATTGGCCGATCAGCGACGCCAACAAAATACACAATCCCTGTCTGATTGGTCGAGGAGGGGACCACCAAAAATTCACAATCCCTGATTGGCCGAAGGGACCGCCAAAAGTTCACAATCCCTGATTGGCCGAGGCAGTCACCGACATACGCAGCCGAAAACAGTACTTGCGCCACTCTGCTCGTGCAAGTAACTAGACACTATATAGGGCAGTATTATGCGTGTCTTAAGTACCAGGTCTTATGACTTAACTTAAGACCTGGAGGCGTGGTCAATGCTGTTTGGCCACTCAGAATAGCCAAATGGCATTGATCACGCCTCCAGGTCTTAAGTTAAGTCATAAGACCTGGTACTTAAGACACGCATAATACTGCCCCTTGTTCCTGAAGAGTGAGGGCTCGATAGCTCCCTACTCGATGATGATGTATTGACCCACATGAGGTCCCTGCTCTGTCTAACTATTCCCACATGACTTCACGACCCAGCAAAAAAACGTGTCTGTCAGTCAGACATCTTGTGATCGATCAAAATTCAATTAGCAAACTTTTTACCAACGATCGTGTCACGCACGCAGACCTCTACGCTCACAACAGTGGCATCCGCGATGCGATGTGAACTTGTATATCAGCTGTTCTCTGTGCACAATACTGTTACGCTTTGAAGTATAAATGTCTCCTAGGGTGCATCTCACTAGCCAACACACAAGAGAGGAGGTTGAATGAATTGAAACCAGCGCTCCCCAAAACAACAGCTTTGGAGATCTGTTGGGAATTGATTACATGAAACAGTCACCTGTGCGCCCAGTCCCAATGTTTGTAAACAAATAATTGGTCTATACAAACATTACAACATTCATCTAAATCAAACTAATATAGTGTCATAAAATGTGTAGGCCTACATGTGTGTTCATGTTTACAGCATGTAAAGCTCTGACTCTGTTGATTTGTTTTTTAACAGACATTGTCGCCCTCATGTGGACAAAAGGTATGCAAGTGGAAGTTGTCAAATCCATGCAGTATCCATGAGTATCAATATTATATCCATATCATGATATTAGACTGGAAATTGTCTGTGATTTGGGATATTGTACTATTGTGATATGGCATAAATGTGTTCTATAAAATATAAATATCGGATCGGGAAAAATCGGTATCGGCAGATGCTCAAAATCAAATGATCGGAATCGGATCGGGAGCAAAAAAACGTCAGGGACATCCCGAATTGTAACCACTATCTATTAAAAAATTGCAGATGTACAAATTCACAGCACGTCACTTCGTGCCACGCTGCTAGGTTGTACATCTGCTATTTTGGAAAATGTTTGAAAAATCTTGAAAATATTTGGAATTACAATTACAAGAGATACAATTACAAATCTTCTCTTCTGGGGTCCCTAGCACACAAGATTTTCAGATGGGGGTCCGTGACCAAATATATATATCAATTTGGGAGGCCTTAATTGGCACAAAACAGTTAAGTGAGTGTACAGTTAAGTATGTGACATACTGTACTGATTAAAAAGCCTTTATTTACATATATTTTTAACAAGAAAGCAGGGGTCAGAAATGATGAGATATATAGCTAATAGCCTAGCTCTGGTCCGTAGCCCTAAGAGTGCTTCCACTAAGGAAAGTAGGCTTTCTAATGACACAACCCGCCTTTGTATTGGTGAGTAGAAAAAACTTTATTTTTATTTACGCTAAAGACGAGAGGCTGGTCTGCATTTATGCGAGCCCCGGAAGTCATCTGTAACATAGCTCTAAATGCAACGGCATTAGAGCTATGGATCAGAGCTAGCTGATAGCCTATATAGGCCCACCTCAATTTACATATAAATCAACATACAACGTACCTTTAACATATCTTAGCAAATGAAAAATCACACTCGTGTGAAGTGAGGGGTGCTCTTATCATCATATGTCAGTGCGTCACATTCCGTGCTCAGCCAATCAGCTGAGCACATTCTGTGCTCATACAAACACTCAAAGCTGCATAGGATGGGCTAGCGCCGCTCAAAAATCCTAAATTGAACTGAGGGCATCTACTGTATGAAGGTATTTTATGATCAATTCTACATATTACAATAATGTCGACATAGTACACAATTAAGCCCATATCATTACATTTATATTGGGATCTACTCTCTTTCACCATTATTAATATAATCTATTTTTATTTTCAGACGAATGTTCAATCTAATCTAATCTAAGAGATGTTCTGACCCTGTTGAAGCAGTTCACTGGCATTCTAATCGCACAGCAGAGTATATACTCTCAGAGTGCAACTCTCTCATCATCCTTTTCTTAGCTTCAGCTTTCCTCGCAGGGAAATCCAGCGCTGCATAGTTCAATTCTTCATCGACATCGTTACCATCCTGGAGAAAAGAAATTATCGTACCAGAGATCAGGGACGTGACCATGAACCCAGTCTGGGTGTCACATCCCCTTCGACCTGGCTTGGGTGTCACATCCCCTTTGGCCTGGCTTGGGTGTCACATCCCCTTTGGCCTCTTGCAGGGTCTGTGTTGTCTGTGTCTATCTAGTGTACCGGTACTCCCCTGTTTATGTGTTTCCACCACAGATCTATGTAGGCATCGGCCAAGGTTCCCAGTCTATTTCAAAAGTGGCTTTCAAGAAGAAGGCTATAATAAATAGTAAGGCCATGAAGGTTGTGGTTCAGGCCTATCCTCAACCCCTGAGCCTTCCTGTACCTCCCCTTCTGAGATTTTATAAACTTCCCTTTTAAATCAAGAAGAAAAAAGGGTAAATATATATCATAAAAATCACACCTGTGTGAAGTGAGGGTCGCTCTTATCATCGTACATCATGACGTAACAATCGTAACATGTCTATTTGCTCAGACACTGATGTAAAATTCTCCATTCATTGTCAATGGGAATTTAATGTTTGTGTAGGACGAAAATAGCCGATTTGCTCAGACACATGATGTAAATTCTCCATTCATTGTCAATGGGAATTTAATAACTAATAACTGAATATAGGAGGGGCTCATTAGTAGAAATGAATCGTGCAGTTACATTTGGAGATAACAAAAACACACTGGACAAGAGGAAGAACAAAAAAGAAAAGTAAAACATTATTGAAACAACAAAGAACACAGCTCTCATCTCAAGACTACCACAAGCCTACGATGTCGTGTGTGATGGCAAACAAGCTTTTGACTGTTATACAGGTGGGTTTCTGAACTTCTGGGTGGGCCGATGTATGGCAACCGTTCCATCAGTGTATACTGATGAGGTTATAGGATCACTGGGTGGTAGCTAGATCAAGTGTGTAAACCTACTGTAAATGGAGGAACTGTCACAGGATAAGTGTAATCCTGATGTAACAAAGTTTAAAGAATAACTATATATATTCTTTAAACTTACTTGGATAATTGCATTCCACTGTTGCGAGACATTCTTACTTTCAAGGATGTAAAGAGAAATGTCTCCATTGATTCCTCTTTAAAACACAACAAATGACAGTCTGATACCAAAAATATTGACGGCTTAGAGAGGATGAATATAAATGTATGATCCATAAATGTGGAGATATCAGTTAAACTCAAATTGCCAAACATTAGACACTTGTGTGTGTATAGTGGAAGTGGTTGCTGGAATAATTAATAATTACCAGATTTGACTGACGGACAGCTGACTGGTCATGTTCAAGATGAGATGAACTGTTCGGTTTTACTACAAGTAAAAGAAGCATGGAATTAAAATTGAACATCAAGTAAAACTATAGCCTTTCTAACGTGAAAAGTGTTCAAAAAGGTAACTAGCTTATAGTCAACTAAAATTCTTCAAAGTATGGAGATAATATGCTGCAATATGCAAAGATGGTGATGTAGGGCAGGAGAACATGTAATAATAAATATGCACATTTCTTTTGCAAAAGAGATTTTTTTTTAATCTCCTGTATAAATAAAGGATAAAAGACCAAATTAAATACATAATACAGCATTCAGTAGTTACATTCATATGTTTTTGGAGCTATACTTTGGCCATCATTTCCTTAAGCCAAATTTGGTCGGGTGGGGGCTAGCCGAAACTTTATAATTTAAACTAAAAGTATAAATTGGGCTTCAGACAGAAACTAGCCAGAACCATCTCTGCTGTGACTCAAATATGCTGTCTCCAACTCAGCTTCCCTCCTCATAAGTTTCAATATAGAATATAATCAGCTATTTTTTAAAACATTTTACATTTTATAAAAAACAATGAAAACTATTAGCTTTTGACTATATTGGATGCATTGAAACAGTTGTTTTTTGTTTTTGTTTTCTGTAAAGTAGGTTTCTGCCCACCAACAACGATATTTACGACGTTGATGTGTACGATTGTCTATTTTACCATTTCTGGTGCAAATAAGAACAACAATCACGATCCCAGAGCAAGCCAATAGTAACCCCAGTACAATGACAAGTGGATCCGTCTTATGTCCTGGAATTAGAGACAGAAAAGAAAATCAATACAGTTAATGACTACTACTATACTACACAATATGATACAATATATATCATATAAATGATATCATACTAGATAATCATTGGACACTCCAATATGAGGTCAATTACATGGCTTTCATTGTGTATAATTTGTATAGGCTTATTATTTGCATAAACATTTATTGGACAAGTTCTAAAAAGTGTATGTATTTCATTTATTTTTTCAATCAATGTAAAATGTAATCATCAAAACTACAAAATTGCAGTTCAGTGAATTGGAAAGCCCCTAGTTGTTTTGACAAAAAAAATAACATAGATAACAATAACAATAATAAATGTCACATTGAAAAGCGAGTTCTACCTATCACTAGTATCAGTAGTCGGTAGGAAGGAAGAGAGGAAAGAAATCATAATGTTACACTAGGCTATTTAATCACTTATATAATTAAAGAATAAATAAATACATCATTTTGTTGATAACAAATGCATGGCCTACTTATATCCAGCTTAGTTCCGTTGCCAAAGAGCATCGTCCCACATGCAGCCACGGCACAATAGTACATCCCAGCATCAGAGTGGTGGACACTATCCTTGTGGAGGCTGTAGACGCAGCTCTGTGGAGCCGAACCTGCCACGGTTCTATTTTCACATCTCCTGCTGGCTGGAAAAACCATGCCAGGATGGGAACCATTAGATCGGAACCAGAACACCTTGAGTCCAGCAGAACACAGCGAACCGTCTTCTCTCCCGGGGAGAAGCCAGCACTGCAGTGTCACCGGGTCTCCCAGAGGGACTGACACTGGTACCAAAGTCTGGTGGACCGTCCTCTCATGGTCATAGTCTGTGGATATAAAAAATAATACAAATATACAATATAAATAGGCTATTAGAGTGGAAATGTGTCTATGTCTGACAATATACAACATGCCTAAATACTAAATACAAATACACTCCAGTTCATATGTTTAAATTGTGTGGAAATACAACAGTAGAA
This sequence comes from Electrona antarctica, assembly GCF_951216825.1. Taxonomy (NCBI): domain Eukaryota; kingdom Metazoa; phylum Chordata; class Actinopteri; order Myctophiformes; family Myctophidae; genus Electrona; species Electrona antarctica. The sequence goes on from NC_136806.1 coordinate 36,277,932, forward strand.
TTGATGAGACATAAAGTGGTAAAGATATCAGAAGAAGACAGACTGAATGTGACATACTGTACGTACCGTTTACAACCAGATATCTGCCTTCTTTAAATGTCATTCTAAATAATGTTCCTACTGCACAGAAATATGTTGCTTCATCGTCTCGGTTGATATCTCTGATGGTTAAACTGAATTCAGCATTGCTGAAGTCCGAGGTGAAACGTGAGTTGTTAAACTCTCCCTGTAGTTCCGTTTGTAAATGGGCTTCAGAAACCAGTTGGAGCATACGTCCAGGACGTTGCTTATACCAGTAAAGAAAATCTGTTTCTGTATTTCGTGGGCATCGTAAAGTGATGGTTTCACTGATTTTGACAATTCTCAAAGGGATATCCTGGGGAACTGGTATCATGTCTGAAAAACAGAGGGCAATTATAGTTCCAAGCAAAGTAAAAAAAAAAAGATTGGAGAAAATAAACATTATTAGTAGTAGTATTTTTTTATCGAATTGCCAGGTAAAGCAAACACCAAACAAACAGATAAATAATAATTAAATTAAACTGTTGTCTTGTGTCAATAACTCTTTGTAGAAAATCTTTCTTCTACGTTTTTAATAATATACATACAATGTAGTGGAGTGTACAGGTACATATGTTACGTTATCTAAATTTGACAGCAGAGTAGAATAGCAGATGTATACTTACACACTGTTCTAAGAAGAAGGAGAACAAATAATGTTTCAGTCATTGTGTTTAGACGGGAAGACATTGTGTTTGGAACATGAAAGTATGTGTGTATGTGTGTGTGTGTGTGTGTGTGTGTGTGTGTGTGTGTGTGTGTGTGTGTGTGTGTGTGTGTGTGTGTGTGTGTGCGTGTGCGTGTGTGCGCCATGTCCCGCTCCTATTTATATTGATCAAGGGACAAATGCTGTAATTTGACAAAATCATTCTGAAGTAGTCCGGCAGCCGACTGGCTTCTTTTGTTTAAAGTTGGAAATTTAGTATATAGTCTTTTTTATTGGCCTAAAATATTGTCTATATAAATACATTCGTGAATCCACTTGTATGTGGTGGAGAGATAACAGGCAAACATTGGCCTATTGTAACGGGGGACAGCTCTCACGTGGTACCAGCTGATACAGACAATAAGCCACTCCCGACCTGCTTCTAGTAATATTCTACTTGACTTGTTCTGGGAGAGATCTAGATAAAGAGAGTAACACTGGACAAAATATGTCCCCATATTTAGATTGTAATTCTACTTATGGGCCCTATAGATATTCCTCTTCACATGTACCAGGGCATCAGCTTGACAGTAAAAACCCACCATACTCTGGGGGAACGCAGGCAGAATTTACCACTTTAAAGCAGACCTTCAATTTGTCTGAAACTATCATGACCCTCCCTACGCCTACAGGAATCACATCCAAAAATAGCAAAATAGCAAAATAAGTAGATCTACAAGGTAAAAACGAGTCACTTCACGCTGTGTTTTGAGATTGCAGATCTCCTATTTTTTATACTTTTGTGTGACGTTGTAGTATGATCAAGTAGGGCATTATGAACAAACACAAAAGGTTAAAATATGGAGATACTGTAAGAGGTTTCTTCTACAACTCGATATAATATGACCTTTTTTCTCAGAGGTCCCTACAGTATGTGTATTGTGTTCTCTTGTATTCTTGCAGTACGCGGTATAGTTTGCATGTCAAGAAAGGAAGAAAAGCCATGTACTGTAGTAGATCAGAGACGTAGGCTGCGGTTGGACATACGGTTGGCCTTTGACAACTAAGCCACAGAGGCAGTTAACAACCATGCATACACTGAATAGTTGTGATGTGTAGCTCGCTTGCAGAGGCCCAGAATGGGTATATTTTAGTCAGGAGTGGTTATACTGGTGGTCTGACTGCGTTAGTTTCGGTTTCCAGGGCAGGTCAGGAAACGTAACTGTTTGTTCCTCACAGACAGTGGGCTCTAAGCAAGTACCTGTGCAGTATTCATACAAAATATTGTATTTGCTGTGTGCAGGCATGCATGCATGCATGTGTGCACATGGTTGTGTGCATAACAGTCTCCTTCTAAATTTGGTCTAAAACTGACCAAACATTCAATAAACACAAAATATTGCACACACACGCACATGCACGCACGCACGCACGCACGCACGCACGCACGCACGCACACACGCACACGCGCACACACACACACACACACACACACACTTGAATACTTTTATTTGGATCTACAACAAACAGTAGCATAACAGATCCAAACATTTTTGAGGAGGGTTTCAAATGAAGGCATAACCAGACACCATATGCAGTATGATTAACTCACAGTAATATGAAATGCACACACACACACACACACACACACACACACACACACACACACACACACACACACACACACACACACACGATTGTTTTACAAGCCCCATATATATGGCCTATACAAATGCCATATATATGTCCTAGCATCTGTTATGTCAGTGTGCTAATTCTATCAGATCAATACTTTGGTGCCATCTAGTGAAACAATTACATACCACATCATTGTATAATATATATTATTATATTGTTCTTACTTCTCTTTTCAATCTCAAATGTTTACAAATGTACAGAGCTCATAAACGCCCAATTTCCGTGTTCACAGCCACCTACTTTGCCAGAGGAACCGATTGCTTTGGATAACCATGATTCTGCGCACTCCAATCAAACGTCTGTTAGGGCCAGATGGGTGTGTCTCAGTCAGGCCTCCATCTCATGAAAGGGAAGGGAGGTAAATATTAACTAGGGATATCAAATCATAAAGTTGAACTGTGCTGCTTGTAGTCAACTAGTCACCCAGAGATACATTTCTTCACCACCACACCCTGTTTGTGTGCTTCTATTATAGTAGGCACCTGCTCTGGACACTCCCTCTGTGCTTCTTAGAGAACAAGCACCACCATACGCCACTGAATCAAATCAAAAAGTGCCTATTTTAAGTTCTAACAACATGGAAATACACTGGCAGAAAGTCCTTGTGTGTCTGTGGTGTGTTTGCGAGATCCAGAGGCGTCATGTTGGAGCTTTCAACATGGACACAGTCACCCAGAATGTGCTGAAGAGGAATGGGGATCCAGGCAGCCTGTTTGGGTTTTCTCTCGCCCTGCATCAGCAACTGAACCCAGTCAACAAGAAACTGTGAGTTGTACTGCTTCGAAGTGAATAAAAAAAAAAAAAGAAAGAACGCTAAACGTATCTGCCCTCTTCTCTGCTCGCTCTGCTATTGCCGATGTCATTGCAGTAGTAATTGAATGGGGGGCTGACAGGAAATTCTCTTCAAAAAGAAAAGGGCTGTTAATCCGGGGGCGGCTGTGGCTCAGGAGGTAGAGCAGGTCGTCCAATGATACATGGGTCAGCGGTTCCAATCCCGGCTCCTCCTGTCCACATGTCGAAGAGTCCTTGGGCAAGACACTGAACCCCACCTTGCTTCCAGTGGTTACCACCATTGGTGTGTGAATGTGGGAAGTGAGGACGCTGGCATCGACTGTTCGTCGCTTCACCTCCCAATGTATGAATGAATGGACCATTGCTTTGAGTAAGCATGTAGTGCATAGAAAAGCGCTATAAAAATGCACATTTGACTTCTCTGCAGGTTGCTGGTTGGGGCCCCACAGGCAAGGCATCAAAACCAAGGAAATGTCACTGGTGTTGTCTACCAGTGTGGACTGAACGCCAAAACCGAACGCTGTCAACCCATTGAGTTTGAAAATGATGGTCTGTTTGCATATATTATCAAATGCACATGTTTCTTTTTTAACTCACTGTGGTGCTACTGTGGCACGTACTACTGTGTAACTGTGATCAGGCATTGTCGACGTGGATATATAATGTATGTATGTTTCTCCCTCAAGAGTTTCTGGAGAGTAAATACATAAATAATCAGTGGATGGGAGTTAGGGTGACCAGCCAAGGTCCTGGGAAAAGTGTAATGGTAAGTAGCACCTTCATGGATTCATTATTATTCATGAATTCATTCATATATCACAGGACAATTGTACGGTCCCCATGGTTTCGAGCCTTGTAATCCGTACTCTTGACTGAGTTGCATTTGGATATCGATCTAGATAAGAGCATTGATTAGATAGATACTCTACCTAGATATTAAGCCTGATTTATGCCTGGTCGTAAACAGGAGTCTTGTACCGAAAATATCAGATCTACCTGAACTTGCTGATTGGATATTTTCAGTAAGTATAACTCAGGCTTTAGGTTGATTGAACAAACAAGTTATCCCTTTTTCCCAACAATGTTGCCTGTTCTCCCCCCACAGACCTGTGGACATCGATACCAGCAGTGGAGTCCCAGCCCAACCCTTTACATTCCCCGTCTGGTGACTGGCCAGTGCTACATCTTAGGAGAGGACCTCCGCGTAGGACAGGCAAAGCGAACATGGAGGAGGGTGGTGTGTGATGCTGAACACCTCAACAGGCGTCAGAAGGACCACGAGTGGTTTGCATTCTGCCAGCAGGGTCATGGGGCATCTTTTGCCAAGGACAATAGAACGGTGTTGTTTGGCGCACCAGGGGCTTACCAGTGGAAAGGTACAGTAGTGGGAAGCTTAATAGGAGCGTCCAGGTTTTTGGTTATTATTTTGCATGATGATGTCCACTTGGTCTTGGACCATATACTATATACTCTTCTGAGTCCCCCAGGTGTCTATATATTTGGTGGGGAATATAGCGTGAACCTTCACATGTGTTACACTTTCCACGTAATGCTCCCCGCTGTCAAATGGAAAGGAGAGGAGCACCCGAGAGGAGGCATGGGGTTGTTTACACTCTACACTACATGCCCCCAGTGCATTTTATTTGATTTTCTTGACCTTTTCTTTCTATGAGGATCCAAAGATCCAAGATTTAGATTGTAAACCAATAGTTTAAAATACAAATCTCCCTAGAGACCAGGCATATTCTAGAGGCTTTGAAAGTTAGAATAATAAAGATGAGGTATCACCAGTTATATCGTTTTGCCCTCAAAACAGGAATTGTAAGAATGGAACTTCTGGACAACCTGGCGGTCTCCAATGAAGAACCTCGAGAGACTGGTGATATGGACCGATTTGAGCCCAGACTCATCCCTCTGCAGAACAACAGCTATCTGGGTCAGTTTCATTCTGTTTGGTTTCATTGGTTTGCAATGAGACTTAAAACCCCATGAACTACTTGAACCCCATGTGCCTGTTCGCCAATTAAGGTCTTCCAATTTAGCCCTACTAGAGGTTCCGAAAACAAACCTGGTGACAAAGGGGGTTGGGCCTTTGCAAGTAGGTCTCCCAGGCTTTGGAAAAGCCTGCCATCGGACCTTAGATTTGTTAGCTCCTTAACTATTTTTAAAACTAAATTAAAGATCCACTTTTATAGGAAAGCTCATAAAAACTCAGAATAATGTATGTTTTTTTTATTTCCACTGACACTGTAATTCTATTCTGCCTTGTTGTTGTTGTTGTAATTGATTGCTATATATCATGATTCACTGTTGTTTTTATATTGTTAAGCACTGTGACATTGCCTAAAAAGGTGCTATATAAAAAAAGTTTATTATATTATTATTATTATTATTATTAAAAAAAACACAAGCCAATCGTTGTCAGGTTTACAACTTAAAAACGTTTTAAATTGCTTTATGCCTGTTTTACATAGTTGCATGTGATACTGTGCACCGAAAATAGTTGATCAACAAGCTCACAATGCATCATGCTGTGGCATGTTGTGAACTTGTAGATCAGCAATCTTTGGTACGCAACATCTATGCCCAACTGAATATAACTCAGGTTGTATTTGCATCCCTTTACCCAGGATTCTCCACAGACTCTGGGATGGCTCTCATTAGGCAGGGGGAGCTCACCATAGTATCAGGAGCTCCGCGTGGAGGATACAGTGGCCAGGTGACCTTTCTGAAGACGGACCCTCTGGCTGAGAGAAGTCTGTCAGTGGAGCTGGTTCTGTCTGGTCCAGGTCTAGCCTCCTCCTTTGGATATGACATAGCAGTGGTGGATCTCAACAGAGATGGGTAGGAGCTTCTTCTCACTAGGATGTATGACATAGCAGTGGTGGATCTCAACAGAGATGGGTAGGAGCTTCTTCTCACTATGATGTATGACATAGCAGTGGTGGATCTCAACGGAGACGGGTAGGAGCTTCTTCTCACTATGATGTTGATGTATGACATAGCAGTGGTGGATCTCAACAGAGATGGGTAGGAGCTTCTTCTCACTATGATGTTGATGTATGTAAAGACATGTTTTCAATAAATAAAAATATGATTTGTTCCTGAAACATTATGGGTTTGCAAATTTATACAGGTTTTGATTGTCACTTTAATGGTGAATATGTTGAGAATATTTACTTTTTAAAACATCTTTGCCTGGCAAGGTCACTCCAGACAGAATTGTCACCCCTTGTGGCATCGTATTTCGTTGCTGCGGTAGCAATAAATCTTCTTTAGCACTACTGTGTAACATGTGGTCAAAGTTTAGTCACAATGAGACTTATGTTATCCACTACTGTGTAACATGTGGTCAAATGGTCAATGTTTAGTCACAGTGAGACTTATGTTATCCACTACTGTGTAACATGTGGTCAAATGGTCAATGTTTAGTCACAGTGAGACTTATGTTATCCACTACTGTGTAACATGTGGTCAAATGGTCAATGTTTAGTCACAGTGAGACTTATGTTATCCACTACTGTGTAACATGTGGTCAAATGGTCAATGTTTAGTCACAGTGAGACTTATGTTATCCAGGGGTCATTGCCATGCTGACTTGTGTGGTGGACATTTTTGTCCAAATTACATTTTTGCCATGTGAGTGGATAATAATATTACCTACATGCTACATCCCTGTGAATGTTACTGTTGTTCCTCTGTGCTTCCCTCTGCAGGTGGGAGGACCTGGCTGTGGGAGCGCCTGAGTTCTTTGTCAAAGATGGTGAGGTTGGAGGGGCCGTCTACGTCTATATCAACAACAAAGGGAAAGACTGGGACCAGCTCCATCCCATACAGCTCACTGGACAGAAAGACTCCATGTTTGGCCATGCAGTGGAAAACATAGGAGATGCCAACCAAGATGGTTACCAAGGTTGTTACATTTCTATATTATTGCTATATGTGCATTCACAACTTAGTTAAATCAGTGGTTCTCAAAGTGGGTTCCAGACTGTATGCAGTATTTACACAGTACATTGGCTATTTGAAAATAGCCTGTTGAGAGCTTGTAGATATGCTATATATTAAAGAAAAACATTGAAACATTAACAACACGTGTTCCCCCACCCCCATACAACACTGAACCTGCATAGACAATTATCTGATAGTGGTCTGCGGCCAATAGAGGGTATGCACATGCATAAAGTGAGTGGTAAATCCAGTGTCAAAGTGAGTTTAACGTTGTTTAATGCAATCAGATAGGACTTTTCTGTTTGGATGTTATGGGCTGTCAAGGCCAGAAAGTAATTTTTTGCCACTCAGTATAGGCGTTCACGCATAACTTCCGGGTATGGTGATGATGTCACGTGCATATACCCTCTATTACATATTTCTGTAACTCTGTCTTGTATAGGTCTGTGTGTGTGCGTGCGTGTTTGTGTCATGTGAGCTTGGATATTAATAATATCTCTTAACAGATATTGCAGTGGGAGCACCGTATGAGGGTTCTGGTCGAGTATACCTCTATTATGGCTCTTCAGGTGGCATCAATAAAAAGCCAGCACAGGTGAGGATGATGTGTCAGAATGCCCAGGTGAGGAAGGTTGACCACTTTCAATCTCCAACCTGGATCAGAAAATCGAGCGGCAAGGACGGAGTTCTCCGTTCAATCAATTAGTAACGCCCATCGGTCAGGACGGAGATTGATAAAAGGACGGAGATTTATTGATATCAAAACCGATCGCATCGCTCCACAGGCTAGGAGGGTCTGTTGCGCAACATTTAGTCTCGCGTTACCAGACTGTTGACTCTCGCAATTTCCAAATGCTTCGGAGATTGTGGAATAGTTGTCTGGCTACGTGAGACTATGCAATATTCAATGTTATTTCCCGGTGGGACATCATCGGTAATGTTCCCCCCCATTTTAGCCGATGAGACCGAAAATCTTAAAACGTGAATAACTCTTGATCTAAATCATTCCGTCCAATTCTAAGCAAAGATTATGTGTTAGACGGCCCATCGCAGTCCCGTCGCTAGTCGCGTTAGAATTAATCATACCTCCCGTTGTTGTCGATCGCCTCGGGAGTGTTTTGGCTACATCAAGCTACTTCAGCTACATCCGGGATATATAAATCGCTGGGCGCTCTGATTTAATGGATTACATAACCCCAGGCGTTTGGTGTGTTAAGGGAAGGTGAGATGGTGATGCCCTCAAATCTATCAATAACACCCACCAGGCACTTCCCCAGTTGTGAGTGTGAATTTGAAAAAGCTAAAATGGTGTCTAAATATTACAATATTAATATTATGTTATTACAATACATTATGCCAATTCATGTCATGTCCCAGTCTAGGGGTGTCTGAGACACAACACAAACATTTTACCGCCTTCCCCCACTCCGAAATAGCCATGCACCCAAACACAACATTCAAATGAAATAAGTATTTATTTTCCAAAATAGTAATTACAGTGAATAAAGTGAGGAACATAAAGTTGGTTTCATAAATAAGATGTGTGTGATAACTGAGGATGACCAAAATGAAAAGCAGCGTGAATATGGTCTTTGTCTAAACATTCAGCTACAGAACTCCATTGAAGTCTTCTTTGTTGTATGTATGCGTGTGCTGTACTGTAGGTCCTCTCCCCAGGCCAAGGTTCTAATGGAGTAACTCTATTTGGATATTCTCTGTCTGGAAACCTGGACGTGGATGACAATCACTACCCAGATCTGGCTGTTGGGTCACTCTCAGATTCCGTCTTTGTTTACAGGTAATTTTACCCTGGTTGAATTATCTCACTGTCGAGTTGTTGATATAGTATTATTAGGACCAGTTCCAGTTTTGGGGTGGAAGGAAGGCATCTTATGAGGCACTTACTCATAATTTATTTATTTCTCGTTTTACTTAATCACTTTGTGTCATGCACTGAACAATCATTCTACATTAGAGATCATTTGAGAGAATAGAGATTATAAATCCTGTTTTAACCATTAAGGTTTACTGCATTTTGGTATTGAATGTATCAATTACAAATCTTACAAATCTAATTAAAATCTACATTTCCCCAAAGCATTGGTCATCCATGCATGCCAATTTCACTTCACGGTCAGCAATGATGATGTTGCAAAGGCCTTTCTTTTCATACCCTACCAGCTTTAATATGAAAAAGTAGTGAATTATGTCTGTAGCAAGCTCATGGAGCTCCTCAAAAGGGGAACATGGATGACAAAATAATGGTCCAAAACATACATTCCTTTCAGAACGGCTGTCACTTGAGCCAACGCCACCTGTCCTACAATATAACTCGTCTTTCTCTCCTGCAGGGCACGGCCAGTGGTCAGTGTCACCACTGACCTGACGCTAACTCCAAGTCAAGTTGACATGGATCACTGTGATAAACACAGATGGTGAGATGTGCTTAACATAACAAATCAGCAATGTGCATCGTTTAGACTTTTGTTTGTCACGAAAAGTAATCCATTCACATCCACATTCATCTAGTTTTCCCCGTCCAGGTTTAGACACCTTGGGCCCTATTAAGCAAGTGGAATCTAATTACATATAATTTTACAGTTTTTAAGACGTGGGGGCGGGTGCAATGTCATATTACAATTATGGGCCAGGTAAGAAGCGCTTTCGACACCCCGTGGTGTGAGCAAAACGGCCTTGAATTAGTCATGGGAGTGTTTAAGGGAGTTTTGAGGCTTACCCAATGAACATGTCCGTACTATTCTCTTTACGACACCAGCTGATGATGCGCCCTTTTCGGCAAGTGGTATTACATTTCTGCAGACTGGCACCATAGACATGACATGACTTTGTCACATTTGGGTTAATTATTCATATTGCACTGCATGCTGTCACCTTTATGGCTCCAAAGAACAGATCCACAAGCTGTCACTCACAGCCATGATGTGCATCGCTTGTAGGCCTATGTCTCTATTTTGTTAAGTAACTTGCAGTTTTCATTGGAAAGTCATTACAGCGGCGCAGCCATATGCTAAGGGAGGGAGATATACGCACATCGTCACTTAATTTGTTTCTGTTCTAAGCATGAAAAACAGCTGTAAAAATCTTTATTCTAGTTCATTTGATTCATAAATGAATAACTAAGACTTTGAAATGGCACCTACCTATACCTTTCAGATCGGAATGGAACTGCGAGTAGATACGCAGCATTGGCTGGCAAATTGGCAATCCATGCGTAATGTTCCCAGAATCGTCTAACCCCCGAACATACAAGTTCGTTTGATATTGTTTAATTCGATAAAAATAGAACCATGTACCATACAGCGAATGAAAGCAAGATTCCTAAGGAATATGGGGATTTTTACATTTTAAAAAACGGTTGAGAAATGAGAGAACCATGAGTGTTTATAATATCAAATATTATAAGAATAATATGAAAGACAAACGGGCTGTGAAGAGCTCAGCTCACCATCCCGACAAGGAGGAAATATAGCCTATAGTGCATGCACGTATATGCACTGACTGTTGCACACACGCTCTTTATTTGTTTCTATTGAAAAACACCAGTAAAATAACGTTTATTTTATTTTATTTCATTCGAGTCACGACGAAGGAATGAGTTGAAATGCCATACGTGCGCCATGCGTATTGCTGCGGCCCCAATGTTATGGTCTTCGCTCGTAGCATATTATTGAAGAAGAATTGAGTCGGGTGTGATACAGCGTATGAAAGCAAACCTCCCAATGAGTATGGAGATGTTTTAATTTCTAAAAAAGGTTGAGAAATGAGCGATATATGACCCTTTATAATCTCAACGAGAAAGCCAGAAAACTCGCTGTTGCCATGTGTCATAGAAACAAGTAAATAGGTCTATAAACATACTCCCAAAAGAATCGCATATAACAGGGGTCTACAACCTATTTTAAATGAAGTGCCATGTTTTTATTTTCTAGATAGTGAGTCTGCCATATCAAGATTCCTTTTAATGACACCACATTAAAATTTCCAGCATATTTTGATTGTCCACAAATATAAAGTTCTTCCTTCTTTTTACATATTTTCTTGCACATTGTTAGAATGATCATTATAAATATATATCCCCCTGCAGTCAGAGTTCATTGTTTTAATGAATGAATGTGATGCATTGTGAGCTGGTAGATCTGCTATTTTCAAAAGTAATCTTTGAAAAAAGTGACAATAAGAATATTTGTGAAAAATGTTATTGAAACATTTAAAAACACAAATCTGTCATGGGGGTCACTGGTTTAGTTGGGCAAATGCATTCATCTGGGGGTCCTTGACATGGGAATGTCGCTGTGTGAGGATCACTGGTTTAAACAACATTAGGAGAAAAGCCCAAATAAGCACTTTAGAAACAAGAAAAGCAACCACAACTACCAATATTTACAAGCAACTTTGCAGAAAAAGAAGCCGCTTATAATAAACAGCAGACATGGCAACACTCCAGCAGCACTCCAGAGCCGTTCAAGTGTAAAATCAAACAGTGCTTTTTGCTTTTAAGACGTGGTCAGACCCAGGCGGAATCGGTATGCGCTGAGTGTTTTTAGGTCAAGGGGCTTAATAGCAAATTAGCGCAAAGCGAAAATAATTAACATATGGACACTCCCCCAATGCTAAATTATGCAGGAACGTGGTATTCCATATGAGTGAGCGCTCACCACGGCTTCCATAATACGAAAAGGCGCAGAGCGAGGGCGAAATCTGTATTACCGCATGGGTTTTTCGTCTTGCTTAATAGGGCTCCTAGAATGAGACAAACGTCAGGTGAAAGTCATTAACTTCCTGAACTTGTTTATTAATCCTGCATGTTTTGGTGTGCATTCGTACAGCCATTTCACAGCGCGGGCATGCTTTGCCTACACCACACATCCAGCATCCTTCAATCCTAAACTGAGTAAGTTCTCACACTATCCTTTTTTTCTTGGTTCAGAACCCCTTTCATCTCGATTCCAGGTTGGCTCTGCCTCTGAACCATTGATTTTGCTATACGTTTTATAACCTTGTCAATTAAAATCAAGATTGTTCAGTTCCCCAGTCTACAGGAGCCTTGTGGAACCTTCTCAAACAAATAAAGGGGAAGTTTTAGCCAATTTAAACTTGCTGCCCTTATTTTTGGGCATGTCATTATAGGTGAACATTTTCAAATGTTCACAAAATGCTCACAAAAGTATAGCCTAGGCCTTATTCGATGCACGTCAAATTTAGAATGAAACAAATCTAGTAATAAATGCTCTATTTAATCAAATATAAGTCCAGAGCTTCATTACGTTAACTCAGATATATTACTAGCAGTAGCAGTAATGACATATATGTTTCCTCTCTAGCTCTCAACTTTTCCTTTGAGTCGGACGCTGAGAGGAGGAAACAGAGACTTCCTCCTAGGCTGGAGATCACCAGCCCATCCAGAGGACTTGTAGATCTATCAGGGCAGGGCAAAGGAAACTGTACAGAGATCAATCTCAGGCTCCAGGTACTGTGTTATGGTCCCTTCATACCATGTTGTGTGGTTTTGAACGTGGGGGCCACTAGGGGGTGCCAGGGTATCCGAAAATGAATTTCAATCAACATTTTCATTACTGTCATTATTAGTTTTTCAAAACATTTGGAAATTTGCAAAAATGGCAGATGTACAAGCTCACAACTGTCTCATAGATTGTGAGTATTGAGACGTAGATTGACTATTTTCACTATTTTCATTGTAGATAAAAGTTTCGCAATAGGCATGGCACATTTTTGGAACCAATGCTCTTTAGTATATAGTATGGAAACATCTAAAAATATATATATATATAATATATATCACCACAAATCATATCAGGAACTGCATACACATTTTATACATACACTGGCTTCCCAACACGTACACAAAATGAGCAAATCTAATAGAACATGAAGTCTTGACATGAATGACAATCAGTGTATTGTGTATTACATTCATTTTGAATACTTTCTGTACTACGTACTTGACTCTGCTGTAGAGAGAGATCCAGGACAGACTACACAGTATTCCTGTCTCCGTCTCTGTGTCCTTGTTGAGTTCCAGCCACACCACCGGGCAGACTAGTGACCTACCCCACATCACCCCTGTCCTCAACCACTTCCAGCTGAATAAGAATATATCTGAGGTGTGTGTCTGTGTTCATGCATGTGTATGTTTTCAGTTTGGGACACATGGATAAGTTATGTTTTAGGTGTGTGTGTGTGTGTGTGTGTGTGTCTGTGTTCATGCGTGTGTATGTTTTCAGTTTGGGACACATGGATAAGTTATGTTTGAGGTGTGTGTGCGTGTGCGTGTGTGCGTGTGCGTAGCGTGCGCATGCATGCATACAAATACTATATTTACTGTACTGGTTTCATTCTCAGATAGTGTTCATAAACAAAGGCTGTGGCAGCGATGACATCTGCCAGAGCAACTTAGAGCTGCAGCACAAGTTCTGCTCTAGACAAACACAACACAAGCAAGATGTTTTCAAGTCGTTGCACAGGTCAGACGAAAAAAACTCACTGAATGGACGCATATAAACGTCTACATTTTGGATTTAATGTGTTATTTATTTGTATTATTTGCAGTGGTGGTATTGGTATGGTACTTTTCCCAACAACATCAAGAATTGCTGTTTATTTGTATTTGGGTTTTTTTAAATACGGTATAGATACTGTAGCATTTAAACAATACACTGTCTATTGCCAAAGTAAAGATTTGATATAAAATCCTCATCCTCTGTTTTATTTAACCATTTCAATGTTTTTACTTCAGTTGATCGGCATCCCCAAGGGGTCTGTACTTGGTCCCTCCTTATTTCCCCCTCTTAACCAAATCTCTTTGTCCCAATAGATGTGCTATTTCTGCCAAATTATGACATGCCCTAAATTGTTATAATACGATTCATGTAGTAACTACATGAATCCCATACATACATGCCATACATACATTTTTAAGAGTTAACTACATTGTAGTTAACTTTTAAAAATGTATGTACATACATTTTTAAGAGTTAACTACATTGTAGTTAACTTTTGAAAATGTATGTATGGGCCTACCCTTGTGGGTCAAACTACACACACTTACACTGGGGATGTCACTGTGTGTAGTGAGGATGGCATGGCTGTCATAACTCCCTCTGATGAGGACATTGCCTTGGAGATCACTGTGACCAACAGAGAGGGAGATGATGCTCACCAGAGTCACCTCATCATCTCACTGCCCGATTCACTGCTATATTCTTCCTTTATCTACAATAAGGCATCCGTAAGTAATCAGCCCTTTATATATTATAATAACAGCTGATTTATGTGGGACAACAGAACAAATATAATAAAAAAAAAATACAATACGGCTAAGTGAGACGTTTTCAACGACAAAGTTTAAAAACATATACCTACTACTATGTGTAGGTATGTGCCTCTCTAATGTCTTTAGGCAGGGTGGTCCATATTTTATGAGCATCATTTATATAAAAGCAGCACTCACCATTTTCTCCTGGGTGCCCTTGGGCATACTGAGAAAGCCCACTGTGTAGAGGATCTCATCTATAACAGAATACAGATTGACCTTTTCAATGTCATGGTGGTTTCACTCTGGAGCCAGCTAGCTACCCTGCTGGCCTGGGATCAAACCACCCTGAAGCCTGATTTTATATATACTTTGTTGTGCAGCATTGGCACTGTACAGTAATTTAATAGCCAATCTACAAGCGCACACATGTTGCATGAGCTTGTAGATCGGCTACTTTCAGTGTGTTGACAACACCATTGTGTGTGTGTGTGTGTGTGTGTGTGTGTGTGTGTGTGTGTGTGTGTGTGTGTGTGTGTGTGTGTGTGTGTGTGTGTGTGTTGTGCCAACAGGAAACAGAAATTAGATGTACAGCTAATGAAAAGGGAACATTAGTAGACTGTGAACTGGGAAACCCATTCAAAAGGAATGCTGAAGTGAGTATTGCATTTTAACGTGTACGTGCGCGCGTGCTTGCAAACGTGCGTGCCAGTCACTATATGCAATGCATTATTGATATTTGCTTCCATTTAGGTCACGTTTTATGTGATGCTATCAACAACCCGCATCTCACTGAGTACAACACACATTAATGTTACCCTAAAACTTGAAACGTAAGTAGGTACTGTATAACTGACTTGAAACCTAAACATATTAATGACCTGGGGGTTTGTAATTCTAATAGTCTTATTTTCATGTGATGCAGGACAAGTGTACAGAGTATAAAACCAATTGAGGCATTTGCTAAAGTTGTATTCGAGCTACAACTTCAAGTATTTGGGTAAGTATCTATAAACACCATCCATGGCTTGTAAGTCTGGCAACATTTAGCTTTAAAGCTACAATCTGGGGCTTAATTCAATGAATCAAATGTTACTGTAACCAATCTGTATGCCATGGTATAGTTTGTTGATCCAATATAACTGTTTAATTAGGAGATTGTGTGCACATATAATACCTGTATTTAGGCCAGGTGTTGGATCAAGGCAGGAATCAAGCAAAAAAAAACATCCACACACTGGGTTAAAGCTCTCAAACAATTGTATCAAGGGTGCAACAATCAACCATGTGGGTCTTCATCAGGCAAGTGTTTTTACTGAAAGACATTTTTTTTTTTTTTTACAGCACAGGTGCTATATATTGTCATTAGCCAATGGCTAATGACAATATATAGCACCTGTGCTGTAAATCAGAAGAAAAGCAACCTATAGCTGATAATCCAATCACAGGGGAGTTCAAGCTGTCTCTCCAATGCCTGCACACCCTGGCCAAGACCTACTATCAGCGGAAGTGGCGGAAGTGTTGCGTGTAAGATAACTACGTCACGCGGTGTTTACTAGTCCCCACCCAATGATCATTTCAGCGGGAATACATTTTCGGGAACACAACGCTGCGATTGGTCAAAAAACGTTAACTTCCGGGGGGGGGGGGGGGGGGGGGTTACACGGCGGAAGTCCCGCCTTTCGATAGCTTCTCTGCCTTAGGTTGTGACCAGGCTCTTCTTTTTCGCAGTTAAGTGAGCCTGGGACCGAGGCTAATGCCTGCACAGAAAATAGATTATAATCAATAGCAAATAAATAATCAATAGAATAAGTAGTACATTACGGAAAAGCTATAATATAAATATTTAAAATAAAAAAATGGTGATAGGAGTTTACAAAGATACTAGTACTAGAATGTTATTTCATGTCTCTGGCAAGATTGAAACCAGCAATATTCTGCAGCACCGAGTAACAGCCAGGTTTACTAACAGCCTGGGCACACTTGAACTTCCATGCGCGGCCAAAGGAAGCTGTCTTTTGCGTCATTTCCGGGTTTTTAGACAGCTGGTGGATGGAAATGCAGCTCCACCCACGCGGCAGATTGCCGCTGGGGCAAGCTTTAACAGGAATCTGGCCGACGCGCAATCTGCTTTGTCAACTTGATTGACTATTATAAATAGACTGCGCACCGGATTGGAAACTATATGACAGCTTTACTGTAGTTCGGACCTCAGGAAAGTGAAAACACTAATGGAGTGTAGCTTTACCATTACAACTATAGGCCTATACTACTCCTCTGTTTGATTTATTGAATTGATTGAATACAGTTTGCAAAGAGCACAGGAAAGTGCAGTTCAATAAAGGATTTAACACCCAAGAAAGCACTATTGGTTGTTTCCATTGGGTCCTTTGCACTCAATTCATTATCCAGAGGAAAAGTAGGTTGTACACAATAACAATGTGAGCACAATAGTTTGTAGGCCATCAGTACAGTATATGTATGTATTAGTGTGATGTTCACCTGTGTGTGTGTGTGTGTGTGTGTGTGTGTGTGTGTGTGTGTGTGTGTGTGTGTGTGTGTGTGTGTGTGTGTGTGTGTGTGTGTGTGTGTGTGTGTGTGTGTGTGTGCGTGTGAGCGTGCGTGCGTGCGTGCGTGCGTGCGTGCGTGCGTGCGTGTGTCTCAGGCTTGCTTCCCCCTCTCAGGTGTCTTTTGGGGAGGACATCATGGGTGAGAGTGCCATAAAGACAGATGATGAGATTGGAACCCTAGTGCAGTATGAATTCAGGGTGAGATTGGAACCCTGGTGCAGTATGAATTCAGGGTGAGATTGGAACCCTGGTGCAGTATGAATTCAGGGTGAGATTGGAACCCTGGTGCAGTATGAATTCAGGGTGAGATTGGAACCCTGGTGCAGTATGAATTCAGGGTGAGACCGTGAGACGGCATCTGGAGGATCCACGTCAGTATATTCCAATAGTTTAGAACTGGGTTCCTCAAAGTGGGTGCCGTGGGGAGGGGGGAGAGGACACGCCGCCAGCGCCCACAGCGTCCCGAGCAGGAATCGACCCCAGGACCTTCTAGCTGTGAGGCGACAGCACTACCGACTGTGCCACTGTGCCCAAAAAACATTTTTGAATAGTTAAAATAGCCAATCTAGAAAGCATGGACGAAAATAGAGCCCTAAATCTCTTTGCCAAAAGTAGCTGATCTATAAGCTTGTATAGAGCAGCTATTTTTGTCTTATTTCCCCCCAAGAATAGGATGGGGTTCAAGTAGTAAAGTCAATTATAAACGTATTTTCAACCTGTCCTATAATGCAGTGGTTCCCAAACTTTTTCATGTCAAGGACCCCCAAAATTATACTCATTAGCCTGCGGACCCCCCATTTGAAAATATATGCCAAGGACCCCCCATAAGAGAAGATGTTTTATGGCTCTAGCAGTGATTCTTAACCAGTTTAATTTCAAGGGCCCCAGGTTTGACCTGAATTTAGGCTATGGTTCCCCATTAAATGGCATTTCTATCTCTGGTACCCCAATGTATATTGTAAAATCAAAGTTAATTTAACTCTGAGAGTGTACAAATGGAACCAAATGGACCCAATTTGGTTCCATGTGTACACTCTCTGAGTTTACAGAAGATAAGAGTCCATTTGGTTCCTAATTATCATTTAGCTGGGGACCCCCTGGAACTCTCTCAAGGACTCCTAGGGGTCCCTGGACCCCACTTTGGGAACCACTGCTATAATGGAAATGGATATTCTATGTGACATACTGTATCTCAGTAGGGAAGTTTTACGTATTTTTCGTACCATAATATGACATAAATGTAAATGAAATAAGATTATCAACCATGCATGTTGGATGAGTCACAAGAGTAATATTATAATGTTATCACTTTGTCCTCCTCAATAGCAAAAACAGTGGCCATGACATTTCTGTGCTGTTGTGGGTACACAGCTAAGGGTTTATTTAAATCAGAATCAAATCACAACTCCAGATGTTTTCTATGTAGGTTGTTAAAAACATACTAAAGAGGAGATCGCAAATTGAATCACATCACTTTTTCACGCAAACCAACAGACCACATTTTTCTCAAAGTGGGGTCCACCAGGGACCTTCAGGGTTCCTTAGGGGGATCCAAATGGACCCTTGCAGCCTCTGCTCTGAGAGTGTACAAATGGACCCTTGCAGCCTCTGCTCTGAGAGTGTACAAATGGACCTGCATTTGTACACTGTCACACTTATGGGGGTTCTTGATATTAAAAGGTTTGAGAACCACTTGTTTTAGTACACATAGAGATGTAAAGCAATGCTGCCTTGATCTTCTTCACTTTCCTACCAGATAACAAATTTGGGCCGGCCGTTGAAATCTTTTGCCAATGCGTCACTTAACATCCTCTGGCCCAAAGAGACCTCCACAGGCAAGTGGCTGCTCTACCTGGTTCAGATCAGCAGTAAGGGAATTCAGCCCGTCTCCTGCTCACCTGTGAAAGAAATCAATCCATTAAAAGACATAAAGGTGCTAAGCTCTCATTTTACTTCAAAATCTAATTTCTCCTATAACTTTGAGTGGAACATGAAAGCTGTGTAAAATTGTGTAATTGTAAAATTAACTTTTTTTTAATGTTATTGTTTCTATCAAGGGATGGCATGAGACATTGAGGAGAAAGCGTGAAGCGGAACTCGAAGATTTATTCTCTGATGGCATCCCATTCCTTAACAAAAAAAGGACATACAAAATATTGGTGAGTGCTATTTGTTACTATTATAACCGGCAAGTTTACAACACGCACGCACACACACACACACACACACACACACACACACACACACACACACACACACACACACACACACACACACACACACTCACACACACACACACACACACACACACACACACACACACACACACACACACACACACACACACACACACACACACACACACATTTATGATTCTCTCTCAGACATGCTCAGATGAGGTGAAATGTGTGGAGATACGTTGCCCTCTGCAAGGCTTGGACAGTACTGCAGTTGTATATCTCCGCTCTCGCCTCTGGAACAGCACACTGGCAGAGGTACTTCTTTTTTTTAAACACTGTAATCCCAATCTCCATAGCTTTTGCTTTGTATCACCATTCAACAGTGACCCCATTTTCTACATGGCCCTGTAATTGAACTGAAATATCATGTCTATACTTTGACCTTGAGGCTCACTGAACATCTATATTTCAGTCAAGTTAACTCTTGAGTTCCCCTTTCTGGACAGGACTACAGTTCGCTGAACTATCTAGACATTGTAGTGGATGCCAGCCTTAGCCTCACTGACTCCCCACCCAATATTGGACTGAAACCACAGAAACCAGTAACCCAGGTAAGGCACAAGGCTTCGTTTATACTTTTGGCCAATCACAGAGAACCTGTACATGCATATACTGTACATACCATTCAATGTCTTTCTACTTCTAAAGATTTTTATTTAATTATTGATCATTTAATTACACATAATATGTATGTATGTATGTATATCCATTTACTGATAATAAATATAGAGTTATATGTAATAAACTAACACAAGATTATGGAACATTATACACATGTAGCAGTTGAGGTGACTTTACAGCTCCATCCCACATTATTACTGATAATATATTTCTAGGTGAGGCTGACTGTGTTCCCTGAAAAGAAGCATGTATACTTCACCAAGGTGGCCTGGTGGATCATTTTCCTCACGGTCATCACATCACTCCTGCTATTGGTCGCACTTGGCTTCCTGCTTTGGAAGGTATCCAATCATGGCACAAAACTTAAATCAATCAATCAACCATCATCATGTTTTACTGAAATCTGCTGCCTGCCCGCTGTCACATGAATGTAGCAGGGGTGCAAATTAAGTGCAGTATTTGATTTGGTTTGAAATGGTCTGGACTATTATGACACCATGTAAACTATCTCAACACATACATTCGAATCTCCAACTGTGATGACGTCTGTTTTCTGCCCATGTTCTTCCCAGTGTGGCTGCATCAACTGCCCAGAACATGCCAAGAAGCATGATGAAAATGTAAACACACAGGCACCATAAGGCCTGACAGGAAATGTCATTGAGGAAAGCTGACGGAATGTTTTTGAGACCTGCACCGCTCCTGTAGCCAAGCTTGAACAAAGGATGAAGAAAGGTGCAGCAGTTTCCCCAGTGCTTCAAGAAATGTCATTGGACATATCTGGTGACACAGTGGGCTGCATGTGGCCAATGCCATGCACGGGTAATGTCATACCATTGGTTTGAATGCAACTATTGAACTGTGTTGAACATTTGCCTTTGCTTGACCCCGTGAGTTTTGTTTTGTGTGATTTATACTTTTTCATAGTTTGCTCTGTGGTGTTGGGGTGGGGTTGCAGGTTATTGGGTAAACAAGTACTTTTTAAATTATTAAATTGTGGTGTGTGTGTGTGTCTTTCATGATTTAGGTCTTACAAACATTTAGAGTTGTGTGGTAATCCTCAGTTGCTCCTGTGTTGTTTACTCAGTTGAAATATACCTTTGCAATGTTGATGTTTGACAGCGGGCATGGTGCATATTTTAACCATCTCATTAAATCCTAGTGGAAAGAAAATAATTTGCTGAACCACAACCTTTGTTTTTAATGTAGAAGAAAGTCTCATGATGATTTAATACCAAAAAACTGTTACAATTTCAAAAAAAGAATTGTGCTTTTCATTACCATGATACAATTATGTGCTTATAGTGGGATTGGAAGAGATCAAAGTGGTTGTACTGAAGCGTTGATTCTCTGCCGCTCTTCTTAGTAGGACATGTAGTCCTTCAAAGTTTCTCTTTATCCTGGATCAGATCTGTTGGCAGCCTGCTGTTGTATTCTCACCCAGTGGTGGATCCTGGATCAGATCTTTTGGCAGCCTGCTGTTGGATTCTCACCCAGTGGTGGAGAAACAGCAGGATCATTAATGCTCAGTTAATTTATGCCCCGGCATACGACGATGTCTGGCATCGGCCAAAAATACCCCATCTACACACTGCGGATGGAATGAGTTGTGAGCTTGTAGATCATCTATTTTCAGTGCATGTCACCATTGTATGACTAAGTGTAGTGTAGTTTTTTGCCGTCTTTTGTGGAAGAGTGACATTAGAATTGCCATCTCATACATTCATGTGACTTAAAAAGTTTCATTCGAAATTTTACCATTCATCATTTACAAATATTTGGCATTGACTACTTCTGATTGGTTCTGGCTCAGCCATCATAAGCGATTAAAATACAAAATTCAATTGCAGACAATATGTTTTGTAGCTTTTACATATGAAACAACTAGTATCAGTGGATGCCATCTTTCATATTTCCCATCATGGAAACGGAAAGGCTAGTGATTTAGAATGAAACTTTCCACCAGCTATTCTACTTCGGACAAACATGTAGACGTGTTACAGACCTAAGAATGCTCATTCAACAACAAATGTCCTTGCATCACATTTATACATTTTCATTGGATTCTCCATTGGTTTGTTTCTTGCTCATGCACTCCTTGTCAGTCACTTTTCCAACAACTTCAGGTGTGTTCTTGCCTTCTTTTTTCTCCAGACATGTCATTACAACACAAATGGAAAATTAAGAGCCTACACAGCTCCTCATTTTCTTCCTCCTTGATAGCCACCTCACATTGCTATATTCACAATCATTTGATTCAACCCATCCTTCCACCACACTCCATGAACGCAGCGACGGCTCCAGAAAATTGTGACTGTGGGGGCTATGGGGAGGGGGCTTAGAGTGGGGCTAAGCCTCCACCAGAGGGGGCTAAAATCACCCTTCCACCACCCCCACCTAACACCCCCCTGTGCCGTCCCTGCATGAGCGCAGCCAACAACATATAGATTAAATAAGTACAAAAGTTGTGAACAGTTACAAAAAAAGACCCCAACACAGTCGCAGTTTACACAACATAGACGAATAATACAAAACCATCAAACACTTGCACACTCCCCCTACACATATGCACGCAAACATGCGCACAGTGCACACACGTGTGCGACCGCACGCGCACACACACACACACACACACACACACACACACACACACACAACTAACAATCCATGGTATACAATTATTCAAAATACCAGTGGAATAAAAAATATAGCTGGTTATGTGGCCCGATAACTAGTTTTCATGTGATTGAGTCAATAACATTCAAATGGCATGAACAAATAAAATAATATTCTTCAAATTGTTTTTTCTTTAACAGAAAATGATTTAAAGACTAACCAGCAGAAACACTTCAGGGCTGTGTTTGGTCACGTACTCCATTCAGAGGATAAGAACACTTTCATCGAACCTTGCCTTTAAAAATAAATACAATCAAATATTACAGAAATATAAATAAATTAAAGGCTTTGTCAATATATTACATGGATCAGTCAGATGTCATACATGGACAGTCCAAGAGAGGGCATCCTATATGTACATTCCAAATAAAGGGCCGTCCGCACCAAGCACGATAACTCAATTATAATAATTATGTTGTCCGGTGTTGACTCTCACTCTTATCAAAAGGTGCCAGCCAACGGATGAAACAATAAATAATAAGAGTATAGCCGCACACTCGTAGCTGCCGATGCAAATTTTGTGGACACAGTCAGAGACAGAATAGTGATGTTTCGGTTTTTAAACAATATATTTATGGTTATTGTTTCATTATCGTGCTTAGTGGGGACAGCCCATAAGGCTTCCACGTGGTTTCAGAGGTCTCACTGTTGGCGACCTGTTTGAGATGTACAGCAATGTTCCATGAATATTGTGATTGAAATATAAGGTTGCAATGCATGTTTTTGTCTACATAATATCATTTGTGCATGGGGCCCTCCCCATGCTGTTACTTGAGTCATTTTAAATCAAATGAAATTTGTTCATAAGAAACTATGCTCGCATGCATTGCATTTCACATTCCAATCACTATATGTAGAAAAGCAATGCAATGTGAATTTGATCAATGTGGTGCAGCCTGTTGCTTGGGTTGGGGGCGGGGCTGCATTTTACTTACTAATGACAAAGGACACATCCTTGACTCTGTCTTTGGGGTCTCCTTGGAGCCTCATGAACTCCTGTTCCCACACTTTGAAAGTGTGAAATGATTCTCCAATTATACAACAGGTCGTTTCGAGGAAGCAATCTGAATTGGTTGAAACAGCTTCTAGCCGTTCCTTAAACCAGCACAAAAGAAGTAGGAACACCATTTAAAACAAAGATTTCAGCTGTGCTTTTCTCCCAGAGCGCAGCAGACTCGGTGGCTAGGCTAGCTAGTTTCTTGGGACATTTGTGGTCGTATAGTGACTACATCTGTCATTAAAAAAAAGGGATTTTCTGCGATTATCTTAGTTTTAAGGGTTGTATAATTGCAATATTACATTCGAGGGGGTTCTTTGTCATTAATGAACTTCTGCGATACCTTTCGGAACCGCAGGCATGCATTAATGACGATAAAGAACACCCTTGAGTGTAATATCGCTTAATTATTCCTCCTCCTGAGCATTAATATTACATATCAATTCATTATTATATATTTTCTTAATAATCATTTAATTTAATGGATGGCAGTATTATCCCCTGTGGCTTGTAAAGGAGGGGAAAATAAACTATCCAGTGAGTGAGCTGGTTGTGTTCAGTTATTGCTAACCCATAGATGTGTCTTTAATTAGCTTGTCAATATTTTGACTTTCATCTGCTGGTGTGACCAAATCGACTTATTTTTAGAAATCATGTGCTTATACCAAACAAGACCCAAATCCCCCTCCACCTCTTCACCTTCAACTCTTCTCAACTCCAAGTTGCAGTAAGCAGCTATCTCCACACAGGGGCAGCAATGACCATGACAGACGAAGGCAACAGCATGGAAAGCACAGACAATGCTAGGCGGCTGCTGGACGATTTAGCTCCATGGCCATTGTTCCTGTTCCACTTGGAGCTGTTTCTTTCTCTAACACGAGGGGGCTTGCCAGGATTGGCGGCTGGTGTTCTTGGGGGTTTGTTGTAAGGCGGGGAGTAGGGCCCGTAGCCTGGCCAATCATCGTTGTACCGCTCACCTTGGTCTAGGCCCCCTGAGCCGCTCCCTTCCTCACCTGGAATGAGAAGAAAAGAGGCCTAAGACTGCGTTGTGTACACAAGTTAGACACAAATGTTACTCGTCACTGCCAACAAGAATCTACATTGAGGGTCAACAATAGTGGTAGTTTCTCTTTGTGGTAATTCAATAAATGGGGGTTGGAGTAAGAAATAGAATATATGAACACAGTGAGATATGAGAGCGACCAAGAAGAGAGACAGGCCAAGGAAAGGAAACTCCCTCCATCATAAAAGTTCCTTTAAACATTAGAAGGTCCAAATGAGTGACCTACCTCCCTGCACCATTCAGTACACATAATGTGCATGCAAGATTACAAAATAAACAATTTTGTAATTTAATCAATAACTTGAGTACCCAACTTTATTGTACTTTTTCCACAGGGGGCAGTGATAATCCAAATATATATATAAATATTATATTATTATATATGCTGTCTGCTCGTTATCAATGGCTTCTCAGTGTTTTCACCCTTTACCTGTACTATTGCCAACTGTATTTTCTATTTTAAATTACCTCCAGTATTATCTTTGTTATATTGTATTGCTGTTAAGTTGTACCTATGATTGAGTGACATATAAAACCCTCTTGAATCTTGAATCAGTGACGAGACTTGTCAGCCAGATCAGAAACAGTTGATGACTGTGTAATGCATGACATATCTCCTGCTGCCAAATGTACATGTCACATACAAAACAAATTTCAATTGTTGTAGTTGGGTGTATGTGCACAAGAGTCAGGTAGAGAGCAACTAACTGTCTATGAAGTCGGTGTCCTGGCCGGCCTGTGCATGTCTCAGTTTGTTGGTGACCACCCTCAGCTCCATGATGAGTTGCCTGGTCCTGACGTCCGGCCGGGCGATGTCCACCTCCACCTCCGGGTTGTTGATCTGACTCACCAGCCCGTCGCCCGTCACGTCAGGGAGGTACCTGGAGACACACATAGCCTTATTAAATGCATACATGAGTGATTCTCAACATTTTTCTTTTCAAGGACCCCCAGTTTGCATAAGTATTAGCGCACAGACTTTGATTTGATTCGATACCATTTTGTTTTTAAATCTCTGGGACCCCAATCTACACTGCAAAATCACAAGTGTTCATTTAAGATGAGTTACAGAACCATTATGGGTCCATTTTGACTCTGGTGGTCCCTGGACCCAACTTTGAAAAACAGTAGCATGCATGATGTACAGATAATGCAACATTATTGAATTATGCTCCATCTCACTCAGATTGATTGATTGACTGAAATACTAGCATTAGCAGTTTGCAAAAAAGCAGACAAAAGTACAGTTCATTACAAGGTTTGGTAAGATAAAGGCACACGCAAATTAATGCAAAATGTACAAACTGAATTATTCATGCGGTCCTGGTGTTTACTCACACACCCACTCAAACACCTCCATGTGCAATGCTGTTACCCAAGAGCTCTCTCGCTCCCTCTCTCCTAAGCACTCATGGGTGAATGTCAAATAAACCGCATTTCTCTCCACCCGTTTATATCCTCGCACCTTTACTTGTCCCCACCCCGACCCTTATTGCCTCTCCTCCTAATATTCTCTCACACGCGCATTCACACACATGCGTGCACACAAACCTCCCACGCGTCTGGCCATTCCAGCAGCGCTCCTCGTTGGTGATATCGGCGGCCATCTTGTCATCATTACAGATGGTGTGTGGGAGGGACACCCAGAAGCCTCGCATAGGCCGCAGTCGCTCCTTCAGCTCTGTGACCTGGAGAATGGAGGCGGGATGAAGGAAGGATGACTCACAGAGGCTTATTAAATCACTTTCTTGCTGTGTTTGCGAGAGTATGTATGCGTTGGTGCCAAGAATGTAGAAAGAAATGACTCCACGCACCAGTCGATCCAGGTTAGTTCCAGCGGCCGTGGTGGGTTTTTCCTCAGGGCTGTAGGTGTGGAAGGGCCTCCTGTTGGTGCCAGGCTCTTTGGGGGACCGCTTTGAGCGCCCCGGAGCTGGCCGGGGGCTTCCACAGCCTTGGAACACCTGGAGGGAACAACAATAGTGGAAACATATATAATGGGCATCGGGGTGGTTCACCACCGTGAAAACTGGCTCGAATCCTCCACGGTGAATCCGGCATGCATTCAAACAAACAAAACAGAATTGGCTGGGTAAGGACAGTATGTTCCTTCCTATAATACAATGTTTGGGATATTTTGGCGATTTTGGTTGATTGGAACATGGACAGTGATTATTTTCGTCATGGATTTTGTTATGTACGGTATTCCACATGAATTTCAATCGCTAATTAAAGTAGGGGTGCACGATTATGAAATTATGACCGATATCCGATTATTTGCAGGGTCATATCTGCTGATACCGATTCTGAACGATTCTGATATTATACAGAGGACAACAATGGAAACAAGTCTAGGCCCTAGGGGCTTGGCCCAAAGCCTGTTAATAAAGTATTCAATCAATCAATAAATAGCCTATACTTTTTTTCCAAGTGTCTGTTTTCACAACTGAATGAGGCATTTTTATGGCCGATATGGCCAATTCCGATATGCTAACGGTTAATCGTGCATCCCTAAATTAAAGACATTATTCCAACCTAAAGTCTTATACTGTAGCTGAGTGCAGTAAAATTAAAATACTGATACAATATCTATATTTATTACAGTTAAATTAAATGTTGACATCTACAAGCATCCATTTTGTCTGTTTCCTCATCCGTCCATTTCTCTGTTTCGCCAGCCACCCTCCCATGACACCCCATCATCCCCCTCCCTTTTTCTCTCTCTCACTCCAACCATTCATCTATTCATCCTTGCCTTTGTAGAGATGGTGACGCTGTTCTCCTGCATGTGCATGATAGCTTCGGACACCTTGACAGAGATGGAGTCTGCAGCCAGCTCAATGTTGAAGGGCCCCTCCAGCTTCTCTGACACCTGGTATAATGCATCTGAGGGAGAGATGTTGAGGGGTGAGGAGAAGAGGAGGCAGAGAAGAGGTAGAAAGAGAGACGTCTCTCTAGTTTGTTTGCAGTGCAGTAATAAAGCACAGAGAGACAAAGTATACAGTTAAATCCATACATTTAAAATACATAAGATTTATGTCTTACCCAGGATTCAAAAAGCTAAATAAATGTCTACTGCCGAGCTAAGCCAGAAAGCCTGTTTGGGCAGTGCAGGATATGTATTACGCTTTGAGCTTCATGCAATACCTTTTGTCAATGAGTAGTGGTCCATACGTGACCAAATAACCACAATGTTGTGGTCCATACGTGACCAAATAACCACAATTTCTCAATGTAAGAGCAGGGAGACAACCTCTAACCACCACAGTGTGTGTAGGTCTGGTCTGTCTGAGCAAGCACTGATTGTCTGTTTGTACCATGACCCACACACAAGGAAGGAGGGGTAATTACAAGCCAGGGTCAATTGGTCACACACACACACACACACACACACACACACACACACACACACACACACACACACACACACACACACACACACACACACACACACACACACACACACACACACACACACACACACACCACACACACTTAAATAAAATAACACTTTTTTCTGTGTATCGTCCACATTTTATAAACAGCTATAGTGTGTAGTGTCTGAACACAAACATAAAATGCCATTGACAATGTATGGAGAATTTACGTCATATGTGTCTGAGCAAATCGGCTGGGTATGTCGGTGGCCACCCTTGGCCAATAAGGGACCTACCATAAACAGAATGATGCTAAATAATGCAGTGAAAGACAATTTATGAAAATATCTTACTGGAATGAACAGAGAGATAGAGAGAGAGAGAACGAGAGTGAGAGAGAGAAAGAAAGAGGTCTAAAACAGAGAGAATGAAAGCAATGGAGAGCAGGATGAGTGCTGGAGGGAGGAAGGGCGGGAGGGAGGGGGGCTCATTGGAAATGGAGCCAGTGGTGTATGAGGAGGAGGAGGGAGCATTGTGGAGGCAGAGAGGACATGGAGGAAGGCTGAGCTGTTTGATGAAAGCGCGGAGCAAACGCAGGAAGACGGATCAATTGTAAAGGAGGAGGGAGGCATGAATGTTTAATGAACGGCCAAATCATTAGGGGAAGGAGGACAGACACCAAACGGAGCACACCGAGAATGAAAGAGACAGCACCAAAGGGGATGCTAGTTTCATGTGTAGCAGGGCTCCAGACTAACTTTTTTTCACCACTGTCCAAAAGTGAATGTAATCCGTCCCCAAATGATTTAAGTTATTCATTAATTATCATTATTATTTGTTATTTCTGGTGAAATATGCTTGGAAGTCCTTTAAAATGATAAATTACTTTTCTTGTAACCACCGCGCTCTGACTTCTGGTGCGCTATCCACTTAGATCAACATCAAGAGAATAAAGGTACTGCGTCACACAGTAGCAAGAGTGAATTTTAACTTTTTTAGTCAACCCAGTACCTTTATTTTCTTGAAGTACTTTAAAGCGACATGCTTGTGGCTGCATGTTATCGAGAGACTTTACTGTAACACCATTATTAGAGTCAATACCTCTGTCTGTCTGTCTGTCTGTCGTCTTTTAAAGGGGGAGTCAGGGCAGTCAGACCTCTGTGAAATCAATGCCTACATGGATGACTGACTTGCAATTATTTCACATCAAACTTTTATTTTGATGATGCCTCCATTCATTCAGGTTTATGATTTTATTTGCGCAATAAAATGTAACTTGCCTCTAAAAATTGTTACGCAGCTTGATTGCCTCGTACTCATAACACAAACAGCAGTTTAAATTAATGCGAATTAATCACACAAAATAAACGCAGACCTTAAAGCTGTACTCTTAAAACCCAAATCCTATAAGCTTGCCAAAAGGACATTATGATTGATATTTCTCAAGGACAGTTTTGTTTTAGGAAAATTCATAACACAACATTTATAAACAACTCTAGCAACAGTGTGCCAAGATACGGCCTTAATCTCCGGCCTGATCACTTACCAATGAAGTTATTCCATTCAGTGTCAAGGTCAGCCTGATTGGCCAGGCAGCCCTTCATGACGTTGAGGCAGAGGCCGTGACATGGGCGCAGGGTGGGCATGCCCCGGCACAGCGGACAGTACCACTGTCGCATCAGTGCACGCACACACTCTGAGCCTGCAGTCAACTGGAAGAACAGGAGGGTGAACGGAGAAATGTGTGAAATAATGAACAGGTGACTAAACTGCAATTAAAGACATTTGGTGACACCGTGACCTCTGGTATCTACGTTCGCTGTTAGGACGGCGAATCCAATAATTCCGTTTGAAACAAAAACAGGGACGAACTGCTTCAAAACGAATGCTGCAGGGCCCTATACCGCTGAGGTTATTTTGGAAGCAAATGTCAGGGGGCAGACATTCAAAATATACAAGTGAAAATGTATATGTGTTTAATTGTAATTTACACAATATGTTGTCAATAACAATGGTTCTGGCAAAGAATGGCCTATCGTGTTTTGAAGAGCCAGTAAACAGCAATCAATCAATCAATACATTATTTAAATGGTGCCAAATCACATGACAATTTGTCTCGAGAAAAGAGCAGGACAGTGGTTCTCAAAATGGGATCCCCAAACCGTTTAATGCTTGACATTAAAAGGTTTGAAAACCACCAACATTCCCCCATGAGCAAGCACTTGGCAGCAGTGGTATAGGAAAATCATATGGATGATAGATCTCGGCATCCACAAGGGAACAGCTTGGCTCCAATGTGGCCAGGTTGTGACGATCAAAATTCAGAAAGTATAAAACCGTGGAAGTGCACTTCTTTGGCATACTGGAAGTGTGCCTATACAAAGTTTGGTTATGATCATTGTCGCGGCTTGTGAGATATCCCCTGCACGCACGCACGCACGCACACACGCACGCACGCACGCACGTACGCACGCACAGGAAGATGGATTTATCTGTATTGTCAGGGAGGAACTTGGAAGAGGCAATGAGATTAACAATCTCGCCTTTGGTTGTCACTCGCCCACCATGGTGGCATTCCCCTATAACCAACTCAGCCAAACATCCATTACAGATCACCAGACACCACTCGTGGAGCAACGTACCTTTGTTCACAATCATCTATAACCAACTCAGCCAAACATCCATTACAGATCACCAGACACCACTCGTGGAGCAACGTACCTTTGTTCACAATCATCTATAACCAACTCAGCCAAACATCCATTACAGATCACCAGACACCACTCGTGGAGCAACGTACCTTTGTTGCTTTGTTCACAATGTCTCGACCAGTGGCTAAGGCTTGAGACAATGCTCTGGCTGCAATAAAGGCCCTGGACACCTGGACACAAATAAACAAAGACAAGAACAAAGACATTCAAACATGACAACAATCTTCTGAGGGAAAAGAGCATAACGGGCAAATCAATCACAGGTAGAATTGTGAGCGATGAACTGCCAAACAGAAACAGTTTTCAGTAGTTCACACAACATCAGACATTCTCACACACACACACACACACACACACACACACACACACACACACACACACACACACACACACGTCACACACACACACATGCGCACACACACCTGTACACGTAGTTTCCGCGGCACATCTCCAAAAGGCAGCAGCTGTTCAGCATGTTTGTTGACACACTCAAGGTAGTCCTCGCTGAACTGGTACTGAGGGTTGACTAGAGAGAAGACCCGCTCCACTAGTCTGGACCAGAACTCGGACAGAACCTCGGCCAGACTTACACTGCCCCCTAGTGGATAGACGGCGTGCAAATTAACAGAATTAAACTCTTTCTTCTAGGGTCACAATTCTTAGCATATATAAATAAATAATGGAAAAGGTCCATTACTGACACAAAAAAGACTGTGTTCATGACATGTGGCATATATAGCTCCCCAACACAAAATCATGTCTGAGATGCAAGACATGTTCTTTTCAATACAGCAGACATTAAAAGGTGTTTTCATTTTATATTCATTGTGATCATTTAATTATGAGCCAATTCAATTATGTTTCAAATAAAGGCAGAGGGGCTGTTCAATTATGTTGGGCTGTTCAATTATGTTGGGGATGACAATTCAACTGGTAGCCAGATCCTCAATTGGTACCTATCCATTATGAAGTTTACAGTGTGGGCTCCACAATTAAGCCTACACATGCTGTTTGGCAGACAGTAACAGGTTGACTAGCAGTAACAGCCTGTGACTAGGCTCGCCAGCAAGCTATCATGCCAAAACAACGCAACCCAGAACTGAAATAGAAACAACCTGGCATCCATGGCTTTCCAAATCTCTATCTTTCCATGGTGTTCCAATTCTCCATGGAATTCTACTTGAAAGACACTGCTGCTACTTTGACAACATTGGTCATTCCCACTACCTCAATAGGGATTTGGAGCAAGGCTAGGCAACCCTAGAGAATCTAGCTATGACCATACCTGGAACTAACAGTCTTTGCTAAATGTTTTAAATAGAATAGAGCACCAAAGACGTTTTTTCGCTGTCATGGTAATTAATTTGCTCTCAGCTAAATGAATATAAATTATAAAGAACTTCTACTGTCACTCAATCTTGTGTCCAAAGTTGGAAAGTGGGAATCTCACCCATCTTGGCTAAATTAAAATTAATATGGAAACATAATGCTACTGTTCCAGAATGTTTGCAAATGCCACATCATTTGTAGATCGGCCTATGATTACCTATATTTGGTAATGTTAGGGGTCCCAACACTCACCCTCACCAAACTCCTTACCTTGTAATTGCCTTCCACGTTGCACCCTGTATGAGTGAATCTCACACAGCACTTCTGATTGAGATTGTGATACACAATGTAATGTAGTGTATGATGGAGGTGTCTTGTAAACATGTGTTGACTACTACGGCATCAGGAGTGCTGGACACAAAGTCACAAACATTAAGATGTCAATATGTCAACTGATTAACTAACCGGAATAGTAACGACGCAGTTCCACAAACAGCTCCTGGAAGACGTGAGCGTTCTGTGTGAAGAGGCGTCCGTAGGTCTTGGTAAACATCTGGTTCATCGACTTCTCTGACAAGTCAATGAGCTCCCTGAAGAACTCTAAGAGAGAGAGGACAGGCAGAACTATGAGTCTATCTCCCACCCACTCCGCTCACTTTCCTCACTAACATCCATGCCAAGTTTCTGCATTTCTGTTGTGTTGACCCTAGCTCAACAGCACAGGGGATGGTTACGTGATAAGGGGTGGATTTGTAAATCAGCTCTCCCACACTCGCTCAGTGTTATATTTGGTACTTTGGTATTTTAATGAATCATCAACAGTTCCGTTACATAAGCAGATGGGGGAGGGAGGAAAATAAGATAAGATCAATACACAAACGTATTAGAAAGGAAGTAGAATTGTGATATTAATAAACATGTAGTCACACTGTAGTCTTTTTCCAACACTGCATTTATGGTATGAACAAATAGTTGAAAATAAAATTCCACTGTAGTTTCTTGTTAGTACTTTGAATGAAATTAGCTTTATTTGCAGTCACGGATTAATGTCTGAGTGAATGCTACAAACTTCTCATGCACTCACAAGTTTACAATGTGAAAACTAGCTGTGAACACAAGATAGCTAATAGCTCACATTAAATTAATATTTCAGGGATTCTGCACATTTTCTCAACCACAGGGCTGATTTATGCTTCAGTGACAAACCGTCAAGTGAAGTGTCGCTACTCACTAGTGACTAGACAAAGCAACATATCTTCAACTGGCAAAAGTGTTGCCTCAATTGCCTCAACGGCCACTTTCACAGTTTTAATTTGAAGTTATGCTGCATAACACAGTCGGGGCCCTCACCATCAAACTTGCGGTGTCTCTGGGTGAAAGTGGTCAGAAGGAACTGGCTGGTATCCTCCATGGCTTTGTGGAAATCTCTCTCACTCTGCAGGGCCAGCGTTTCCTCCATCTGGCTGGAGCAGCAGGTGTAGTCCTGGGGACACAGCCGCAGGTGCTCACCTGGTACAATGGGAAACCATTAGACCACAGCCCCAAATTCTACAGTGCTCACCTGGTACAATGGAAACCATTAGACCACAGCCCCAACTTCTACAGTGCTCACCTGGTACAATGGGAAACCATTAGACAACAGCCCCAACTTCTACAGCCAATATAGGACAAGAAACGCAACGTAGATAATGGCACTGAATTCTAAGGTAGCTGATCTTATTGTGTTTGTATAGTTGTGTAGACTATTTTTGAGGGGCACTAGCTAGACCCTCCAATGCATGCATGGCTTTTGAAGATAACGTCATATGGCAGCATTTAGAGCACACTGACATACATTGAATGGCAGCCAAGTCGATGGTTTGTTTAGGGCAGCAGTAAAAACAAACATTCACGACGTGAGACGTCATGATCACACAAGTGTGATTTTTCCGATATACAGATTTTGTCCCCACACGTCTCATATTTGCCATTGACAATATGACGTACATGTATGGCAACACAAACATTAAACGCCATTGACAATGAAGGGAAAATGTACGTCATATGACAGACGAGCAAATTGGCAAACCCCCTCACTTCACACAGGTGTGATTTATTTATTTATACTAGAACCTGCAGCACCAATCCAGCCAATATGTCTGAGTCAGAGTGACATCATGCCTAGGCCTATACAGTATGGGCATATCAGGTTTGTGACGTCAGAGGTCCGCCGGCCCTTAAGCCAATTTTAATATAGGATTCAACACTTTGATACTCATTTAAACATGAGCATGTCACTTTCCACACAGTCGTATAGCACTGCTTTCACTCCCTTCCATAGTTCAACAAAGGACATTCCACTGATTCTTGATTTGACCATTTGGAAACACACACACACACACACACACACACACACACACACACACACACACACACACACACACACACACACACACACACACACACACACACACACACACACACACACACACACACACACACACACACACACACACACACACACACACACACACACACACACACACACACACACACACACACACACGCACGCACGCACACACACACACACACACACACACACACTTCTATTGCAGTTTTACACAATTAGATAGACTATAGCCTATACCAGAAGTCTTGTCTTTATTCTATTACTGATGGACTAATTCATAATTAAAGACTATCATTACGACTATCAGCTCAAAACAGACGTATTACAGCGAAAGTGGGCTCTATCATTCTCTTGTTCATCAACGTGTGCCATTACTGCCAGAAAATCTTATCAAAGATAAGGAAGTAATAGAAATTTGTAATTTCCCTGCATGAATAATTCAGACGCAATCTGTCTTTCTTTGTCAACTCAGGTTGGGCCTTTGATATGTTTGAGGTAATGATATGTAAATGACAACCAAGTAAATGTCAACCAATAAAGACAACAATCTGGCTTTAGGAGAAGGTATTGCTAGGGTAAAATTCATCTTCAACGTAAACCTAAATAGACATGATGTTTGTATTTAAAACATTGTCTGAATTGTAATTGTAACTACTCCACCCTCTGCTTTTTCCCCTTTCTCTGCCTCTTTTGTTCTCTGTGTGTCAAGCTATTAGCCCTCTCTCTCTCATCCCTCCATTTCCATTTCTAAAACTCCCTCTCCTCATCCCTCGTTCTCCTGGCCATCTGCTCCCCTCGCCCACGGGACAGTCAGCCAAGACTTAGAGATAGCCCAACACACACACACACACACACACACACACACACACACACACACACACACACACGCATGCACGCGCGCGCACACACACACACACACACACACACACACACACACACACACACACACACACACACATACGCACACGCACAATCAATATTTCATGCTCTCAGTAACATACAGACCCAAATCCTTCGACAATATAATCATCATCACATACGCAACACTGCATTGGTCAGACTTTCACTGAAGACTTAAAATTGCTCAGAAATACCACCTGCAATAAAGGCTTATGTCTCTCTTGACACATGCATGACACATGCAATCAATAATGCAATTATCTCACTGACTCATTATAGTGCCAAGCCCTTTAAACCTTTATACTGCTGCCTTACCCTTTGGGGCTTTAGGGCATCAGCTCTCTCCATCTCCCCACCCCTCACATGCGCGCGCACGCACGCACGCACACACACACACACACACACACACACACACACACACACACAAAAGTTCAAGTTAGCATACAAGCACACAAATATGAAATGGTTAGTCCATATATTGTTAATCCCCATGTTCCTAATTCTGATTATTATCCACTAAAGCCAGGCAGGCATGACTGAATACATAATACCAGCCAAATACTAATTAGGGGCGAGGTTCTTTGTTGCGCCGGTGTTGACAATTTGCTCATCCTCTTAGGGTCCAGTTCAAACAACTGAAGCAGGGGGAACATGCCTTGTTTTCATTTAAATAAAGCCCACAGAATAATAGCCTTTGGGACGGAGTTCCCCGTGCGAAACAGGATGATGATCATTTC
Source organism: Electrona antarctica (assembly GCF_951216825.1). NCBI lineage: Eukaryota > Metazoa > Chordata > Actinopteri > Myctophiformes > Myctophidae > Electrona > Electrona antarctica. The sequence continues at coordinate 36,313,977 of NC_136806.1, forward strand.
GGAATTTAAGCCGCCTTACCGGAGATTTGAGTCAGCGGAGCGGTGTTCGTGCTGTAGCCTTTCTCCGAGTACACCTGCCGGGTGTCGGTGCAGCTTCTCCCCGCTGTCGCGGGGCCCAAAGTGTGTGACAGGGCAGCCAGCATGCAGGGCAGGAACAGCGGGTACCGGCGAAAGGAAAGCCGGGGCTCCATCTTTGTCAACACTTTAAATCCAGCAGCTGCTTTATCAGGCTAAATGAGACGTTCGCGAAATAGTGCAGTCTATGAGTCTAGTCAAAAAGGAAAAGTAGACACAATTAGCGTCACTTGTAGCCTACTATACACTGTAGTTCTAGTATGCCAACTCGTCTAGTTCTCGTCTGTTAAATCTAAAATACGCCTCTAATCATCTCCTCTATATCTCCTTAGTAAATAATTTTCAGATAAATCCACGTCCGGCTTGAGGACTGACATATGTTTTCTTTTTTTTTTCTTTTCTTTTTTGTGCCTATTTCAGTCCTTCCCTCTACGAGGCTGCTGTACATACAGGTTTAGACGGGAGCATGAATGGGTCCTCGCAGCATCTCTCTGTATTTTGCAGCCTATCAGTCGCGGCAGAACAATGGACCAACAGGGAGGGAGGATGAGCTGCCTGCCTGCCTGCGGTGGAGGGGAGGAGGGGGCAGCATCATGGGGCAGCATGGGTTGGTTGGTGGCGACTGAGAGAATCTATCCCATAGCCAAGACAAGTGTTGGGTCACGCCACGACTTGCTAGAATTGGTTGCCAAGCAACCACCATTTAAGGAAAAAAAATCAGGATGGACACAATTGAAAATATAATCTAATTCTATATAGTACCAATTAAATAGCTTGAAGCCAGATATATTTTTCACAAGAACACTAAAGAAAACTAAATATGCACTGCAAAACCATGAGGTGGATTAATGTCCATAGCTAATGTCCAATGAACAGCAACAGTATTTTCAGAAAGTTTATATATTTTGAGAAATGTGACATCCAAGTCCCTATACTATAGTCTACTATAGTCTGGAAACACTTATCCTTGTAGGCATATAAGCCTATTGGGCCTATTTGTTCATTGGCTGCAGGTGCATAGCTACCAAAATAGACTACCAAGTACCAACTACCAAAGATGGTTGACTGAAATAAGCATAGTCAATGCAAAATGCAATATTTGTCCTGCAGTGTGCAGCTTCCCCTTTTTTTCATTATGCCCAGATTATTTGCAGATTTTTCTTTTCCTTTATGTTCTTGGTTACATCCTTGTAAATAATTTTCTGGCCTCTCAGGCTAGTGCATATAGTTTCTTCTCTTTATAGTGACTGTTAATGAAATGGCCACCAGGCCACAGTGTTGTCAGAACAAAATAAAGTACTCCTTTTTCCCAAGTTGAAGGACTATGGTGTTGAAATAATGTTTTGTTGGTAGTACGTACTCGGTGTAATCTTTACTCATCACATGACTGTAGGCTATACAAGCCTGTATTGGAGTTATAATTAGTGAGATTTGGAGCTATAGCTATACAGCCAAATGCATGTAACAACAACAATGTAACAACAATGTTCAAATTAAGCATTTAAAACATTTCTCAACAACCCATGGAGTTGCCCTCTGATTTCTCTTTCATCATTGAAGCCACACACAAGACCCGCTCTTCTAGACAGCTCGTCCAAGTTGTAACAAGATACCCTAGGAGCGTCCGGGCATGGATCCCCTGTCCTGGGGAGCAGCGACAACCAGGAGAAACGGCATCACACCAGAGAGAGGACATGTTGCAGCCATTCTCTCTGTTCCATAGTGGTGCGTAAGGCAGAAGGGGGTAAGGAATATTGTGAGTTGTGCTATAGACATAATGTTTTAGGAGAAATAGCTGTCCATTGCCTCCTCTTTGCATGTTTTTGTTGAGGTACAGTAAGAGATGAGGGGCAATGCAATGTTATCGGGTATGAGCATAATATGGCTTTGGCTGGTTATGACTGATCTGCAAATAAGACAGCCTCACGCATCCTACAATCATGATTTGTAATTGTTTTGTAATACGCGCACGCACCCACGCACACACGAACACACACGCACGCACGCACGCACGCACACACGCACACACACACACACACACACACACACACACACACACACACATACAACACACACACACATACACACACACACACACACACACACACACACACACACATTTTACAGACGTTATAGAAGTGAAGTTGGGGGAAGGGAGGAGTTAAGGAGAGAGGAAGGCATGGTTGAGTCAGAGCCATAGCTATTCTATAGCTTTGGGTTGAGTAATGAGAGTGTAAACATGGCCCTTAGAGGTGACAATGAGTGTGTTTATCATGCGCTGTCAGTAGCTGACTGATGTGACCCAGTGGATTTGCGTGGAAAGGATGGGGACACTTCCATTGGGTCAAACAGTTGATGATTGACTTTACCCCAGTTATGTGGTATTGTTTTTTTAAGATATAAGCTGTTAAGAGTGGAGGATAATGGGATCCGTTAGTAATAGAAAGGAGAATAGCTTTATAGGCTACAGTAACAGCACAAAGCAAGCAGGGATTCCTTTGAAATACATAATTTGAGCCCTCCATATCTGCTGTATATGGCTCTCTGAAGATATCTGTCAACCACCCAAGATGTTTTACTTTGTTCTAAAAAATAAATAGTATTTATTGTTAGAACAAAACACAAATTTTCGCGCTGACATAGTCAATAAATATAGCTTGCCTGTGTGTGCACTACTTGCAGTGGTGCCACGTCAGTAGTTAGGGGTTTAAATACTCAATTTACAATAAGAACTGCTCATCTGTCGCGTTATAGTTTCTGTCCTGGGACGTCTTATCTGGAAATATCTACAAAAATCAGTCTGTGGACTGATTTTTATTTTTTTATCTTGCAATTCTTACAATCCACACCTTTAACGTCTGCACGTGTGTGTTTGTGTGTGTGTGTGTGTGTGTGTGTGTGTGTGTGTGTGTGTGTGTGTGTGTGTGTGTGTGTGTGTGTGTGTGTGTGTGTGTGCACACGTGCGCGCGTGTGCGTGTGTCGCGTGTGCCGTTGAAAGAGAACTGCGGGGAGCTGATGTCCATAACAAACGGCACTTTCAGTATGTTTGTCAACCAGTCTACTGGTGCATCAGTGTTGTTATCTGGAATCATTGGATGTTGGATGTTCCTCCAGGCGACCTGACCGAGGCTGATCAGACTGTGTCCAAGTGGCATGCTACTATCCCTATTGTCTCTTGGGGGCTTAGATACAGTCAGTGGGGAATATTTCAGGTGTTGGCGACACTGAGGCTCTGTGGGTTGCCTAACTTGCCTCCAGGCCTTTTTCCTCCTCTGACCAGAAGAATGGAATTCCTTCTGCACGTTGTGCCGTCGTTGCCGCTGAACAGCAACATCTCAGCCTCGATCAGGGTCGAGGAACCCTCTTTACAGGTTTTACCACAGTCAGTAGCTTTTGGGTTCTTCCTCTAAGAAGAAGTGGTTTGGGCTGCCAACCCTCTCCACATCAGGCAGGTCGGTGTCTCTTCGGCCGTCCTCTGTCTCTCCAGATGTCACCACACTCTTCGTGGTACTCGTCACCCAGGACATGACCAACAACGTCGACTATGGGTAAACTTCAAGCTCAGCTTACTCAGGCACCCATGAGAAATTCAAAGCACGAAATAGCACCCTTGAGCGAACACGAGCCCCCCTCCCTCATTGGTGGGCGGTGGCGGGTTGGTGTTCTGCTCTATGTCAGGACAGTCTGCATTCAGGATGTCTAGCTGACACATATCCCTGAGTAATATCTCACTGACTCACTGACACCTCGGGTGGACCCTGTATGACAAGGTGAAATACACACATACACAGTACACACACACACACACACACACACACACACACACACGCGCACGCACGCACGCACGCACACACACACACACACACACACACACACACACACACACACACACACACACACACACGTATGCACACAAACATACAGACAGACCATACATACTTTTACTTTACTTCTTTCTATCATTGTTTACTTTATTTACTTACTGTATCATTCTTTATTTTTTTGTCAATTACCTTAACAAGCACACAAACACAATCGTAGCCTTCCCAACACGTGGATCACACTGTGTGTGTGTGTGTGTGTGTGTGTGTGTGTGTGTGTGTGTGTGTGTGTGTGTGTGTGTGTGTGTGTGTGTGTGTGTGTGTGTGTGTGTGTGTGTGTGTGTGTGTTTGTCCCTCCAGCAAGTTTCAGTGGGTCTGCAGTGTGTGCGTGTCCTGCAGGTTTCGTATACCAGGAGAAGGATTTCATTGGACGCCTGAAGCTCTTCACCAGCAGATTCAAAGTCTGCAATCCTCGCTGGACTGGATTTCTATACCTCACTCACACGCAACACACACACACACACACGCACGCACGCACGCACGCACGCACGCACACACACACATACACACACACACACACTATCATTCTCTTTTGCCTATTCTCTGTATATTTAATTCTGCAACCTTTTCCTTCCTCTTTTGTCCTGGTTCTCTCTGACTCTCTCTCTCTCTCTCTCTCACTCTCTCTCTCTTTCTCTCTCTCTCTCTCTCTCTGACTGCCTATAGTCTATACTCTATAGTCACTCTGTCTTTCTTTTTGTCTGTGCCTATCTATCTGTTATTTGTGTACATCACTATATGTGAATATACGTGTGTGTGTGTGTGTGTGTGTGTGTGTGTGTGTGTGTGTGTGTGTGTGTGTGTGTGTGTGTGTGTGTGTGTGTGTGTGTGTGTGTGTGTGTGTGTGTGTGTGTGTGTGTGTGTGTGTGTGTGTGTGTGTGTGTGTGTGTTTATCGGCCGGTGGCTGATGGCTAATAATCTCTTGTCAAGCAAATGAAAACCTCTGCTAAGCCCCATGTGCTGCAGCAGATAAACGTGTTAATAGTCACAGCTTAGCTTCCTCTCATCCGTCTGTCTTGGTCGGCTTTTGTGTGTGCCCCATTGTGGTTATGTCTGCTTGGGTATTTATTTCTGCATGCCTACTGTATGTACACTATATGACCAAAAGTCACTGGACTCTTTCTAATTAGTGCACATTGTTCCAGAGAATGCCGCATTCTAGACAATTGTGTGCATGTCCATGTTTTTGGCAACAGTTTGCAGAAGGGTATTTAATGTGTCAGAATGACAATCCCCCTGTGCCCCCAGTGGCCCCACACACTTCCCCATACAACATTTTGCCCCCAGTGGCCCCACACACTTCCCCATACAAAAGTTGTTAGTTAAGATCAGTGACGAAGATCTTGCCTGGCTGAACAGAGCCCTAACCTTAAAGGACAACTTCACTACTTTTCAACCTATCTTCATATAGTTGCTCCTCACTAATGTTCATGATAAAATAGAAAAAACAAATTCTACTCGGTCTGTGTCTCATAGGAGGGCTGTGGGCAGTTCAGAAACCCATCTTCCAGTGACATCATCGATGGGGAATCCAACATAGTTATATATTGTTTAATATACGTTTTTTGCTCCTGATCCGATTCCTATCATTTGATTTTGAGCATCTGCCGATACCGATTTTTCCCGATCCGATATTTATGGGACACATTTATGGGAGTTTAGGGAGTTTAACTACCTCGGCTTCGCCTCGATGGTTGAACTCCCTGTCGGTGAATTATCAACCGACAATGACCACCTAGCCAGATATTATCCCTTACATAAGGGTGGCAGTGGGGGCAGTGTCTTGAGTGTACAGGGTTTGATGAGGTCAGATCAACATATGGAATCAGAGTCAGAACAGGTCACCTCCATATATGGATGTCTAAGGGTGGCAATGAGGGCAGTGTCTTGAGTGTACAGGGTTTGATGAGGGCCCAGGTAGGGCCGGGCCTTAATTTTCGGACCTGTTGAGAACTAGTTTTCGCCGACTGCACTAATAACTTTGGGACGGGCCTGTCTAGAGTTTGAATGGACAGGTATCAGTCAAAAGGGAGACATCGAAGAGGAAGGACGGGTGGGGCAGGATCAACATGTGGAATGTCAGAACAGGTTAGCTCCATATATGGAGATCTAAGGGTTTGAAGTTTGAGGTTGAGATGTAGAGTTGCTGGCCGGATGCAGATCTAGGTGAGGTCAGTGTTGTGATCTTCATATATGGAGACCGCCATATATTGTGGTGTGTCATGAGGCGTGACCATATATGGAGGCGTGATGTCACGAGACGTAACCATATATATGTAGTCGTGATGTCACAAGGCGTGACCATATGAGGCATGACCGACCAACTGTCTTCACAGTAAACTGCGATTTTCGCAACCAGTAAGACACCCTGGGGGGCGAGAAGCGAACCAGTGAGACGGAATACTGCTGGGCGAGCGCTGGCGCTTTGGCATGGGGGGTCAGATCAGCATATGGAATGAGTTCTGTACTGGCCATATATGGAGCATGTCTTGAGTGTACAGGGTTTGATGAGGTCAGATCAACATATGGAAGGACGGGTGCGGAGAGGATCAACATATGGAATGTCAGAAGGTAAGGTAAGGTAAGGTACATTTTATTTATAAAGCGCCTTTCAAAACAAATGTTAGGTGCTGTACAATAAATAAAATGAAATAAAACAAGAGCATCACATAGATCAACAATAAAACGACAACACAATGCAATACAGTAGAGTAGTAAATACGTGTGCAGTACAGTACATAGATATAGACAGTATTACAAACCAAAGTGCTTACAAAACAAATGGGTTTTTAGCAGCTTTTTGAAGGTATCGACAGATTCTGCCCTCCTTAGGGAAAGGGGTAGTTAATTCCATAAGGTAGGCAGGGGCTACGGACGCAAACGCTCTATCGCCTTTAGTTCTTTATTTCATTTTAGGAACATTAGTCACAGAACAGGTCACCTCCATATATTGAGATCTAAGGGTTTGAGGTTTGAGGTCAGATGTGGAGTTGCTGGCCGGCTCCATATACAGGTATGCAGATCTAGGTGATCTTGTATGGTTATCCAGGGTTAGATGTGGTCAGTGTCGTGATCTTCATATATGGAGATGTCCATATATGTTGGCGTGACGTGTCCAAAGGCTTGATGTCACGAAGTGTGACCATATATGGAGGCGTGGTGTCACGAGGCGTGACCATATATGGAGGCGTGATGTCACGGTGATGTCACGAGGCATGACCATATATGGAGGTGTGATGTCACAAGGCGTGACCATATATGGAGGCGTGGGCTGACTAACTGACGGACGGACGGGAGATTCAGGTTTTCATAGTAAATGCGACCTATGGTCGAAAAAATTATAATAAATATATATATATATATATATATATACAGTACACACACACACACACCATATATCATTTCCAGACAGCACCACAATGCTTTAAGACACTATCTGAAACATTTGACCTTTTATAAATTACATAATCCCTGCTGTGGAGGAGGCCCTCAGCTGATGAGAACAGACAAGACAGAAATGACCAAGCATTAGACACGCCAATTTGCTTGTGGTTGTCTTGGTCTTTAGTAAACACACAAATGGCTGTATGAGTAATACTTACTGGTGTTTATGCATGTGAATGTGTGTGCGTGTGCGGGCGGGCGTGATGCAGTGACAAGACTGAGACACAAAAATGGAGCGAGATGAGAAAGACATGGCATAAGTTTGGAGAGAGAGAGAGAGCTTGAGCGTGTGTGTGAGTCTGTGTGACCGTGGGTTTGGGAGCCACTCAAGCAGATTGCTATGTTAATTGCCTGCTGTCTGTGCAGCTGGTGAGTTGGTAAATAAGACACGTATAGATAGGGCTGCGGAAATGCGTAAGAGGGATGCCAACACGCTGGGAGATGGACACCTCCAGAGGATTAATCACACAGGTCTGGCAGCACCATGCTGACAAGAGGGCCACTGAGGTGTGTGTGTGTGTGTGTGTGTGTGTGTGTGTGTGTGTGTGTGTGTGTGTGTGTGTGTGTGTGTGTGTGTGTGTGTGTGTGTGTGTGTCTGTCTGTCTGTCTGTCTGTCTGTCTGTCTGTCTGTCTGTCTGTCTGTCTGTCTGTCTGTCTGTCTGTCTGTCTGTCTGTCTGTCTGTCTGTCTGTCTGTCTGTCTGTCTGTCTGTCTGTCTGTCTGTCTGTCTGTCTGTCCAAAGCAGGTTATTATGGTGTGCATATATCTCAACAGTATTTTCAGTATGGATATGTCAAATATAGCTGAAGCAGTGAGCAAGGTCGTGTGTACAGTCAACCAAGCAAGGTTATTATACGGTAGTTTAGAAATTTCTATTTGTTTTTATTTTTATTTCATGACCTTTTGTTTTCAATTTGAGTTATGTTTGAATTATTTTCAACTACAGTACATTTGCTGGTTTCGTTTAATGTTACTTATCTTTTGAAAAGGCTTAGTTTTAGTTTAGTTTTAAATTTAATTAGGTTTAGTTACTTTTATTGTATGGGGCAGATGTCGGGCGATTCAGAATTAAAAGATCACACCCATGTGAAGTGAGCGGTGCCTTGTATCATGATGATGATGTATGATGATATATAGACATGATATCACATAACGGTAACCACAGTAACCATGATGACCAATAGAAACCCAAACATTCAAAGTCACATGTTGGAGCGCAAAAAAACAACATTACAGTCTGAGAAAATGAATAAATAAACATAAGTAATTAATAGCGGTAGGCTGTAAGAGCCTGACATGTACAGTATTTGTGCACATGCACGGTGCTGCGGTGCATGCCTGTGTCTGCACCGTACGTATGTGCACGTGCCCTGTCCTCTCCAGCCCTTTGAGCTGCTGTGTGACATGTTGATGCTCTACAGTGGGGATTCGGTTCGTTACACATGAAAAACTGGAAAAAATACAAAAATCACGGCACTCCATCTTTAAATTTCGTTTTAACTTGATAGCTGAAGCCATATGTGTATGTAAAGCGAAGGTACTTCATTAGCTCTATCGTATTTAGCTGGGAGACCCACTGACTTAGTGGCTTACTGTTTTGCATATTCATATCGAACACGAACAAAATAATCATAGAAGGCCCCATGGATGAATTACTTCGTCTTCGTGCTTGACACAGTGTAGGTATGAATGGAGAGTATGTTTTTCAACTCTGTCAGTCCGTCCGTGTGTCCGTCCGTTTCCAGAATGGCCTGTTATAGCGCCACCAGGAGGCCGACTTTTGAAAAACACATGTTTTGATATTACTCCTCCAGATTCTGCTCGTTACACACTATCTCTATAGTCATGTGTTCAAGATGGATCTGTCCGATATTTCATATTCCATCCTAATTGGCTAACATTGGCTTTCAAAGTTGCAGGATTGGCCCTTTTGAAACAAAAAGCCTCAAATCATGAACGCAGCGTGCAATTTACGTGAAATCTTTCACAGACTTTCCTACTAGGCTGAGGAATATATTCCACCCTTTTCACATTGGCCTGTTATAGCGCCACCAACAGGTGGATTTTTGCAAAACACATTTTTGGAACAAAATGCCTCAAGTCATCCAATTGCCATCAATGGTGTACCGTGAGAACAAATGGCACCCTTTTCACATTGGCCTATTATAGCGCCACCAGGAGGCCACAACCTGACCTGGCCTGGTGGAGACCTGTGCCCCGAGGTGCACTTTTTCTAGTTTCCTCTATAGCTCGTCTGTTGCTTAAAACATCTCTCTCACTCTCCATCTTTTCCCCCTTCAGGTGACTATTTGCTTACATCCGCAGTAGGGCTACTGTTCATCACCAAATGTATTGACCAGTGTTGACTCATACAATATTTAAACAAAGTCTACAATTTCTCTCTGTCAGGAAAACTACAGTCCAATCTGCAGTTCTCCAATGATTCACTCGCAGTCTTTCTATCCTCTCCATGAGGTGGAGGACGTGAAGCTAGCAGCTGTCCAATGGAAATGTATAGAATAGTAGCTGCTCGGCTACTGCAAACTGATACTCTGGCGTGCTGGGCCTCAGCACCGTTAGACGTCTTCAAACATTATGACAAGGTGGAGATAGTACGAAAGAGAAACTCCATATGTTCTGTGCTATATGAGTGAGCGGTCCTCGTTCTCAAACTTTTCAGGCCGCAACCAGCCTCAAATAATGATATTTGAGCTGTACTGTATAGACTATAGGCTACACTGTATTTGACCCTTGAAAATGGAAACCAGCCTTCTGTACTCAGTGGGGAAATAAACAGATGCCAAACAAAAGCTAACACAAAAAGTTCAAAGGGTGTGTGGGTACTGGGCAGTGAGAGAATGAATGGTAAGAAGAGGAGGAGATTGAGAACCAGGCACTAACAAATGAGTCAGAAGAACAGTGGGTGAAATAAACAGAAGTAGAAATTATTAATAATACCGGTAGACCTACTTGTATCATGGCCCATAGCACTTACCCTACCCCCTTAGATAGCATTTCTGTAGACTTAGATATAATTTGATACAGACTTATAGCATGTTATGTAGACAGCACTATAATTGCATTGTATGTAGTCATAGCACATCATAGTACATATGTATAGCATAGTATAGCATATATGTATAGTTTATATGTATAGTTTCATTATATAGATATTCCACTGTTACATTCTTAGCTTATGGTACGCATGTTTCATGATAAATGCTTTTTTATGTGATGTATTCCCATGCTTTTTGTTCTTGCTTAATGTAAGTCGCTCTGGATTAAGAGCGTCTGCTAAATGCCTAAATTGTAAATTGTAAATTGTAAATTGTAAATTGTACTTGTAAATGTGGGCATCTAGTTGACAAGTTATCCAAGTGTGCTAGCTTTCCTTTTTGACAAATCCAGAAGTGACTGAATTTGTGTTGTCCCAGGCCTGAATGGTTTTGAAAAGGTCATAGACAAGTTGCCATCGTCCTTATGGCACTATGGTCCTGGAGGAATGCTATTTCATTCCACTGTGTACTTGCATAATAGATTATTATGGAGGATTATAAATTAAAGTCCACTCTGAAAAATGCACAATTATACATAATGCTCAATTCCCCCTTTCTTAATTCCACTTATTGCAAAGTGCATGGTAACTACTTTTAGCAGATGGACATTGTTAAACCAAAAGTTTTCCCCTTTTTTTCTTTTCCCCCCTGCTTTGTCTTGCCATAGCAAGTCTTAATGCAGCTGCATGCTCCAAGGCTGCCCTCTCCTGGCCATCTGTCAGAATGTAGCATAGCTCCTAATATGAAAGGTAAATATTATTAGTAGGCCTATGTATTCCTTTTTTGTACTTGATTGGGTTTTTTAAAGTGTTACTGTATTTTTAGAAAAGTCTCCTGTGGGCAGGTGGTGAAAATTCCATATCAAATAAATAAACATAAACATAAAGCCTCCACATCCAGGGATACTTGGCCCTATGGAGCCTAAATGATGAATTGAACAAGGTGGACCCTCTTGTAAACAAGTGTAATGCTTAATTGGGTCGTCCACTCACAGTTAACAGTCTTTGTATTGAGTTTGTGCTTGAAATGTACTGTAATTCTGTAAACTGTTAATACATATTTCAATCAATCAATCAATCAAAACACAGGAGGGCCACTGGTTGAGGTAAGGATTTCCTCCTTAAATAGTGATTGATTTATTGATTGAAGTATTTATTATCATTTTGCAGACTTACAGTACATTTCAAGCACAACTGTGGACGACACTATAAAGCATTACACTTGTTTACAATAGGGTCCACCATTTTCAATTCATCAGAACATTTAGAGATATACACTTCTATATAGCCAAAAACAGGAAATCATTGTAAAAGGAGGGGAAAAGGGGAAAAAAACATGGGGATTCAGATTTTACGGGGGCCAATTTCGAATTGCAGCCGTCCGTAGGTGCCCTTTGAGAGTGGTTTTGAAGGAGTCAAGTCTTAATGACTGTTGGTAGGGCGTTCCACATTTTGGTGGCATAGGAGCGAAATGAATTTAGTCGCTTGTTTGTGCCGAATCTGAGTTGCACATGGTTTGTTGCACTCCCTCTGGTGTTGATGTTGCACTTTATTACGGAAGTATTTAGACAGGTACATACATGGGTATCTTGGTGGTGTAGCGAATCTTGTGGACCAGACCCATTGCAAGATGCTGTACTCTGTCATCAACCCTAAGCCATTCCAGCCTGTCAAAGTGGGCAGGGGTGAGGTGGGTTCAGGGAGTGAGGCCAAGTAGTAGCCTGACCAGTTTGTTTTGGGAAGTCTGACTGGAGCCTTGTTTTAAGACAGTGACCACTCACTTAATTGTCCAGGTGTAACTTGCATTGCAGCATTCGTTTGACTTCTCTTGCAAAAGACACTCTGACTCCAATCATTGAAGGAATCATCATTTATGCCTTATTATAACTTTCACAAAACACAGCCATGGTCTTATAAACTAAATACAATATTCAACTTTGATGTGCTCAAGTTAATGCGTAGAACAGTGGTTCTTAAAGTGGTGTCGCTTAGATCTTGAAATAGATCTGGAATATTTTTGTTTTCATATTTTAACACCCCACATCTTGTATGGAGAGGTCCATAGACCATATAGAACAAAATATTTTCAGATGGGGTCTACAGTACAATCAAATACATTATTATTTTGGGGGGTCCTTCCATGACATGAAAAAACACTGGTGTATATACTCAATACTGCCTACTAGTGCCTAAGTGACTATAGGTTGGTTCTGTCTGTGTCAGACTACTCCTTTTCGCGCCACTCCTCATAAACAAGGCAGAAGTTTGTTAAGTCACGTGACTATGCTTTTGACGCAACCTTCGCGCCATACCAAAGCCACGCCCCCAGGAGCGGAAAGACTCGCTTTGATTGGCGGAGCAGAACGTCAGACTCGCGCCAGTTTTTGCACAACGTCCGGGAGACCTTAAAGTTTGGAGTGAGCGAGAGAAGAATAATACTATTCGGCAGTGTTTGTGAAAGGAAAAAAAGACGTGTATTTTAGATCTAGAAAAGATTCAGTCGGGATTCTGAACCGTTGTTGTGTCAACCTCAACATCATTCTGCACGCAGCATGGCTCCCAAGGATTATCTCGCAGAAAAAGGTAATGTCGAGTGAGTCTACTTTAAATTCCATGACTAGCCGCTGCTGCTGCATGGCAAGAAGCAACAGGCTGGAGAAGCCTGGAGCTGGACTAGTAGCTTAGAATGAATGCCACTAACTTTAACCGAGCCTTTTAGACCAACGTATGAATAAATGGCGTTTGTTAAAGTTTAAACGCGATAACGTTCAAAGGGAGGGGGATTTTACATGTAACATGACCGTAAAGAAACAATAGCCGTGTGTGTGATCTAAACATTATGCATCGATGCTGTCCCTCTCTTCCCTTTAAGTTATGTAGACGTTTACTCAAAACTACATAGTAGGCTACACGCTAATAGATGCACAGCACCCGTAAATAAACGTTGTTTTATAGTTTGAAGGGGGAAGTGGCTGTGGCTCACTTTATTATGTGAAACTAGTCGCCATGCAATGCATGCGGATTGCGGGCTCTCCTCTGTCTCTGTGACTGACGGAGTGACCCGGATGGAACTCGTCAAACAAAGGAGAAGGCGCCAGTGTGCACATGGCCCCTAGATATACACGCACTGCTCGTTATGTTAGCTGCAGTGTTAGCTTCACTCTGGCCTGGGAGTCGCATTGCATTACAAGTTGGGCATTAAGCAGATGCTCGTATCCAGGGCGAGAGGGCGACAGAATGGCGTGAGCGACATTACTACCTAGTCCCTAGACACAAACGACGGGGTAAATGACCATAATAAAGTGCAAATACAACTTCGATGTAAGAAACCAGGGAAACATCGGTCTAAACACTGACATTATTAGCATATTTTAATCGAGGAAAACTAATCAAAATGACAAGAACGGGTGTTAACATAATCTGCCATCTACGAAAAATGGGCAACAGAATTAAGGAAGGGTTCATACAACTATTCCAAGTAACATATTACCCTAAAACTACCACTAAACATGTACCACCTGCAGGGTGTTGCCCAGGCATTCCATCATTATTTTATTTATTTTTGTTTATAGCATGAACTCGCTGAACAACACAATATTGTTACTTTGTGAATCCTTGCAAATGTTACATGCATACACTCTGGGTATTCGGTAGCACTATATACGTATTTAGTTGCCGCGGGGTTGCATTGTAATGTGTGTTTGGTTTAACTGCATCTGTCTGGTTCGTGGTGTGTGGAGATAACAATCGGGACTATTTTTACGAGCGCAGCCATCGCGGAGGGTTTCACGGAGTGACGAGGCACAAAAGCCATGTGCTGCTTTGTTTACAAAAACATCCTAGATCATAGAAATAATCTACCGCAGATGGACGTTTTTTACCGTCGTTTCCAAGTAAGTTGCGTGCGTTCCTCGTTGTACGCATGGTTCGCTTAGTTTCTGGTACGTTTGAATTAATTATTAGTGGTAGTTTGGTGGTGGTTCTTCCGAGAAGTGGGGGGGATATTTTTTTCCCCTAAAAATGGACACTGAGCGCGCCTGTTGTGATGTTTACATTTGTGTTGCCCTATGGCTACAAACCACACATCTGTTGATTAGCATTTGTCCATATTTTCCATATTTTCGGTAGTAAATCAAATATGTGCACAGATAAAATCTTGGTGCGCCCAATGTGTCCGCTTGCATGTAGTTTTACTGCGTACGGAATAGTGACTCATCGAGATTACAGGATGCCATGTTACTTAACAAAGGGGGTCGTCGTAGGACAACAAATGAGCTCCCAGTGTGTAGGCCCACGACTCGAGCGGTGGTTGTTTTTCTTGAATCTGTTGACTTGAATACTTTCAAACTGAGGGGGGCGTTTTGACGTTGCCATCTAAAATATTAAATGATAGTCAGAAATAATAATAAATGGGCTACAACCGGGTATGGTGGCTGGTGAAAAACTTAATTAATAATTATAATACACTGACTATCGATTTATAGTTCAGAACATGGAATGTGCAATGGATAAACAAATATTAATCTTTGTAATTATCAGTCCAGAAAGTCTGTATCCACTATCTGGGCACTTTTTTGCTCCTGTAATGCTGACTTCCCCTCTTTTCTTTCTTTCAGAAAAGTGCAAGCAGTTCCTGCAGGAGTTTTATTCCGAGGATGACAATGGGAAGAAAGTGTTCAAATATGGAGCTCAGCTGGTGGGTATAATTGTGGGACTTTATCTAGGACTATATAAACACTAAATTAAGATTAATTATGAAATACACCTGCTGATACAGCCACTGTACGGGTAGCAGAATGGAACTGGAAAGTTTCTAGTTTCACTTTTACATACTGTGTAGTCTACTTTATGTACTTGGTACAATGTTAGCCTAGATACATTATAAATGTCTAGGATTCAAAAGCACATACCTATATTTGGAATGCTCTGTCTGGAATCTTTGCTTTCTGCTGCCAACTGTGAAATTAAATTTATATTTTAAATGTAACATAAGAGTCTGACTCTGGCCTGTACTTATTTATACAGATCTTGGTTGAGTTTACTGGGGTGAGCTGTGTGGCTGTAGTGTATTTAATGTGGCTGTTGGTAGGCTAATGTTACAATTTAGGCATTTAGCAGACGCTCTTAATTCAGAGCGTTACAGTAAGCAAGAACAACACAAGGTAATGCATAAAAAGTCATCAAGAATCATACGTAAGCTAAGAACCTAACATCTGTCTAACGGTGGAATATCTATAATGAAACTATGCGTATACACTATAGGGTTAAGAGTTCTAGGTCTACATAAAATGCTATTTAAATTACATATTAAGTTGAGCGTTTGCATACGCCTATAAGGTCGCTAGTGCTACGGGCTTAAGATGGAGTCTGAAGAGGTGGGTTTTCAGACTAGGACGGATGATTGTGTGAGTCTGCTGTTCTGATTGCAATGGTCAGTGCATTCCATAGTTTTGGAGCCAGAAGGGAGAAGTGCTTTGGATGTGTGGAGCGTTGTCCCCAATGTCCCCGGGTTTTTTTTAGTGAATGTACTTCCAGCTTCCCTACGTTTGCTGATCTGAGCACACGGGAGGGTTTGTGCCATACCTTTGGTTGCTTTGTGTTACGCAGGGAAAGACGATGGAATAAAACGTGTGTATAGTGGGTTACGCAGGGAAGCTGTTAAGATATGTTGAGATGCCATTCCCCCCCCCCCCCCCCTCCATATTACTGGTACAATCAGAACAACACTATTTTTAGTAACATAAAGAGGCAATCGGTGGCACTGGCATGTATCAGAAGAGAAATTTGAGTACCTAGAACTGTACATGAACCCGATGATGGCCCAGCCGCTGCATACACTGCTTTGTCGCTGTAACTGTTTCCAATCCATTCTGAAGTGATCGTCTTTCACCACGTTGAGAACACCTGTGTGACTGCTAGTGTGTGTGTGTGTGTGTGTGTGTGTGCGCACACTCACTCGTGTACTGGAACTAGATGGCCACTTTGGCCAGAAGTCCTCATTGAGGAAAGTGGATGGTAGGATAGAATAATTAACACCATGGATTCTTCTGTGGCATCAGAACAAAGTGTCCTTTAGCGGTGATGCTTCAGCTGTAAACATTTATTTGAACAAATATGTTTAAGTTAATTCTATGCACAAGCTTTTTTTGTGTGCTATGCAAAGGCATCATGCTCGAGGGTTTACAACGTGTAAGTACGTAATGGTCTATTGTCCCATGTGTTTATCTGTGTGCAGGTGGCTTTGGCCCACAGGGAGCAAGTGTCTGTGCAGGTGGACCTTGATGATGTGGATGTGGAGGACCCAGAGCTGGTGATGAGCATCTGTGAGAATGCCACGCGCTATGTGGGCATTTTCGCAGACGCCATCCACGAACTGCTGCCTGAATACCGTGAAAAAGATGTAAGCCATGGTATACATCTTGCATTTTGAGTACATTTTAACCATGGCTTGAGCTCTTCTCCAGTACACAGCAATAACAAAAACAATGGTTATTTTTCAATTTAGTCTTAGTCCAGTTTCAACTTTCAATCACCGTTAGTTTTTATCATTTCGTGGAACTCATCCTTTTTTTTGTCGTTTTAGTCGACTAAAAGTCGAGCATTTTAGTCTTTATCTTAGTCCAAGAAACCGTACATTTGTCTACTTTTAGTCAACGAAAACTGTTGACATTTTAGTCTGACAATTATTTTAGCCATTTACTTTTTTGTCAGCCGATATGTTTCCATCTAATCTAAAACATATTTCACATATCATTTTCTCATCCTTTTGATGAAAATTGAACAATTAGTTAATAAGTAAGGAATACATCCAGGAATGGAACATGTTTTGATTGAATCTGCACACATCGATGCTTGCATAAAAATAAAACTATTCAACAAACTGAAGCCAGTACAGTACAACAAGACAACATCAAATGATTGAACCAGTTGAAACAACTGAACCCAGTAAAGCCTAACAAGGTTATAGAACCAATATCCAGTTCAACCAACGGATCCCAGTACAGTAGCCTACTTCCAGGGGGGTTGGTTTACCAGGCTAGTAGCCTACACCCTAACAAGACAACAGCTGGTTATATAACCATATCCAGTTCAACCACACTGAACCCAGTACAGCCTAACATTACTAAACACTGTGCGTACAAAATTGCATAATTGCATAACGTGTTGCAGTATGATGCGTTGAGCTTTTAGATCATTTAGAAGTAATTTAGAAACGTAATAAATGACTTGTCTTTTAGTTCTACTGGATCTCTTCTCCCCTAGTCCCTCCATGACATTTTAGTCTAGTTTTTATTTGTTGACAATTATTGTCAGTATATTTAGTCATCGTAGCTTAGTTTTAGTCAGTAAAAAGTTAGTCGACAAACATTGTTTGTCATAGTCGACAAACAATACTGCACTTAACACGGAGTGAGCAGGTAGCGGTTTGGGTGTCTTACTCGAGGACATTTGGCACTGCAGTGTGATCCTTATTTTCTTACTTTGTGATCATTATATGAGACAAAGGGTCCTTTCTGAAATATATTTGTTGTCTGAGATGAACACTTCTATCCTCTGCTCCAGGTGGTGGCAAAGGATTCGCTGGATGTGTACATTGAACATCGGCTCATGATGGAGCAGAGAGGTCGTGACCCTGCAGACACGCGCGATCCTCGCAACCAGTACCCACCTGAGCTCATGAGGAGATTGTAAGTTGGATCAGAATCATTTCAGTGTTGAGACATTGCCTGAAGATGCAAATTAAATTGCAAGTCCAAATGGGGCAGAATTCAAGTCAAAATGGGACGCCATTGTATCTGAACACTAGTCTGTCACACTCCAGCAAGGACACAGTAGTGATCACAACCGGCAATATAAAAACCATGCTATTGTTTAAAATTGTACTTTTTGGCCACTGTGGTCTTTACTGATGGAATGGCTCACCTATCCAAATCCAGAATGGTTTTCATATGGAGACTGTCTCCAACCTCCACAGCGAGCTGTACTTCAAACCCCCCAGCACGGCCAAGCCCAAGGTGGTGCGTGACGTTCGTGCTGACAGCATCGGTCATCTGGTGACGGTGAGGGGAATTGTGACCAGAGCCTCCGATGTCAAACCCATGATGGCCGTTGCAACATACACCTGTGAT
Source organism: Electrona antarctica (assembly GCF_951216825.1). NCBI lineage: Eukaryota > Metazoa > Chordata > Actinopteri > Myctophiformes > Myctophidae > Electrona > Electrona antarctica. The sequence goes on from NC_136806.1 coordinate 36,332,560, forward strand.
CAGTGTGGTGCAGAGACTTACCAGCCAGTAAGTTTGGTTAATTTACTTATTTTCTTCACTGTCATACAAGTCGTACATTTTCATAACAGTTTGAGAACCACTGTCCTCACTGCTTGACCACTGGTTAATAATACCCTCCTGTCCCAGATCCAGTCTCCTACCTTCATGCCGCTGATCATGTGTCCCAGCCAGGAGTGTACCACCAACAAGTCAGGAGGTCGCCTCTACATCCAGACCCGCGGCTCAAAGTTCGTCAAGTTCCAGGAAGTTCGCATACAAGAGCATGTAAGGAAATTAAGGGGGCTTTATGTAGGGCACATATCTGCTTTTAACATGGTGCATAACTATTGGTAAATCACATTCTTGTGGTGAAAACATTTATAGCAGTCCTGTCATTCAGGAATGTGATTTATCAATAATTATGCACCATGTTGGAGTGATGACAAGAGGAGATCTTGTAATGCCATTGCCCCAAAACCATTGACAAAAAATGAAATTGAGTCATGTCACAGTTGGAACACCGTTTGCTTACATCCCAAACACCCCCCCCCCCCCCCCCCCCCCCCCCCACACCCTATTTCTGTGTGCAGAGTGACCAGGTGCCCGTTGGGAACATTCCAAGGAGCATGACGATATACGTGCGGGGTGAGAACACAAGGCATACCCAACCAGGTGACCATGTCGGCATCGCAGGAGTTTTCCTCCCTCTGCTACGTACAGGCTTCAAGCAGGCCACCCAGGTAAAATATGTAACGCACCTGCAGTGGTTGGAGGTGGTCTGGTATTGTGTAGCTAAAAGCTCAGCATCTCCCCGGCCCATACCAAGTGGTCTTAGCTCAGTGGTAGACAATTCGTAGTGGGAGGCCTGTGTTTGAATCCCAGGAAGCACATGTATCTTATGGAGTTAAGAAAATAATTGCTTTGCTTTTTATTGTTGGTATAATTTAGATATAATTTAGATTTAACAATTGTGATGACTAGCAAAAGATGATGTATGGTCATGTTTAATGATGGAGCCATAGCTTGAGATGCTGATTCAGTCCTTAGCTGCTCACAGTATGTATTCAGATGTCAATTTGGGAGCGAAGGAGAACTATTTTCAATTCGTAACAGTCATGACATACAAAAGCACACTGCATGAGGTTCTAATGGTGTCCGTTTGTATCCTCTCCAGGGTCTTCTTTCAGAGACATACCTGGAGGCCCACAGCATAACCCTCATGAACAAGACTGAGGATGACGAATTGGGAACCGAAGACCTCACAGAGGAAGAGCTGAGTGAGATCAAAGGCAAGTGTCTGCTGATGCTGAGGCGTGCGCAGAGCTGGCTTAGCAGCAGGGCACCGACCTTTGGGGGGGGGGGGGGGACTCGACTATTGCCGCAAAAGCGCCAACATTTTGAAACTAAGGCTGCACAACTTATCTGCTTCTAACCACGTTTGTCTTTATGTCCCCTCTCAACACAGAGGATAACTTTTATGATAAGCTTGCGGGGTCCATTGCTCCAGAGATCTTTGGCCATGAGGATGTGAAGAAGGCACTACTGTTGCTGTTGGTGGGAGGAGTAAAGCAGACCCCTAAAGGAATGAAGATTAGAGGTGGGTGCTAAATACCCCTTCCAACTATCCAGGGTGTAGTGGTTATGCACCCCTGCCACCCTTGGTTCATAATATCCCTCCACCATCCTCATTCTTGTGCTTCCCCCATACCTTTACCCTCTCAAAATGTGGGGCAGAGTGTACTTTTTTTGTGTGCGTAAATCTACACTGTATTTATTGGAAGCATACCAACAGAGCTGTCAGTGATTCTATTCCATATAGTATGTAATCCACAGGTTGTATGTACACCGCAATGTGTTAGTGGTTGACAAAATGTTGTGTTCTCTCTTTAGGAACCATCAACATCTGTCTGATGGGTGATCCAGGAGTAGCAAAGTCTCAGCTGCTGTCCTACATTGACCGCCTGGCTCCCCGAAGTAAGTGACATGCTGTGAAAAAAATAAATAATACTCTTTCAAATGGCAGACCTACAAGCAGTGTTGTTGAGCGTGTACATTGCCATATGATGGTGTCGCACAGCGAATCAATCTTAAGTGGTTAATGAATTGTAAATGTTTCAGACAGATGTAAATGTTTCAGACAGATGTAATGGCTCTAAAGCAAATTGTAAGATATCCTGTAGCGGCTCCCCTTATTAATTCCTGAGAGTTCATGGAAAAAGGTGGATCTGTGCACTGACTAGCTTCGCACTGATGTAAGAAGAGCCCACTTTTGCTTTTGAGGCCCTCATAGTACCTACTTTCATCATCTCCTCAGTGTAATGCATGTTTCAATAAAGTCATAATCACAATTTGGCAAATGACTTTTTATTTTATTTCAACACGTAAGCTCTCCATTCCAAATGTTCATGTCCTGTGTTTCCCTCAGGCCAGTACACAACGGGCCGTGGCTCTTCCGGTGTCGGTCTGACGGCAGCGGTGATGCGCGACCCTGTGACCGGAGAGATGACCCTGGAGGGTGGCGCCCTGGTGCTGGCCGACCTGGGGGTGTGCTGCATTGATGAGTTTGACAAGATGGCGGACACCGACCGCACAGCCATCCATGAAGTCATGGAGCAGCAGACTATCTCCATTGCCAAGGTTTGGGGCTGCAGAAATGGGAGCACTGACTTGTGAACCTGTAAGGGTGCATTTGGACCCCACTTTGAGAACCACTGGTCTAACCCAATATATAGACGTTGGTCTCACATGCCAATGCCTACTTTTCTTTTTTTACATAGCTTCTCAACATGTCCTGACCCCAAACCGGCATGGCATGTTATAGGTTAAGCATTATGCACAGAGTGCCGCGCTACGAGCTTGTAGATCTGCTATTTTTGAAAATGTGGTGCAAATTTGGAATATATATATATATATATATATATATATATATATATATATATATATATATATATTTTTTTTTTTCTGAGCGAATATTTTTTACTCAAAACTTTGCTTCGTGCTCCCTGGAACAACATATTTTGAGATGGGGGTTGGCAGCCAATTGCATATCATTTTGGCGGTCCTTGACATGAAAATACTGACATAGAAACATAGGTTTTTCAGAAAACTGTCAGGATTTTGTAGAATCGTCCTCGGGTCTTAACATCCACCACCCCCATGTCTCTCCTCCCCAGGCTGGCATCATGACGTCCCTCAACGCCCGCTGCTCCATCCTGGCGGCAGCCAACCCCGCCTACGGCCGCTACAACCCCCGCAAGAGTCTGGAGCAGAACATCCAGCTGCCGGCGGCCCTGCTGTCCCGTTTCGACCTGCTGTGGCTGATCCAGGACAAGCCAGACGCCGAGGCAGACCTTCGGTTGGCGCAGCACATCACCTACGTCCACCAGCACTGCCGTCAGCCGCCCATGCACTTCACCCCCATAGACATGAAAGTGATGAGGTCAGTAGGGCATTTGTAGGGTATTCGTGTTTTTTTTGTTATCCCATTCTGAACGGGAACCCCTTTTTTGGTTATACTTTAGCTGTTGAAAAATAGATCTACAAGCTCGTAGTGCGGCACCGAGTGCCGTGCTATGAGCTTGTAGATCTGCTATTGTTTTTAGAAAAATCGTGAAAATGTGGCACAAATCTTTGAATATACTTTCAGAGCGAATGTTTTTAACTCAAATCTTTGCTTCTGGGGGGTCCCTGGAACAACATATTTTCAGATGGGGGTCGGCGGCCAAATACAAATATCATTCTGGGGCTCCTTGACATGAAATAGTTTGAGCCACTGATATGGAGACGTAGTTTTCTTTTTCTTCAAAAAACTCGTGATTTACGAATCGGCCTCTTATTTGTCTTACATTATCTAATGTAATTGTAACCCCGTGGCCCTGCAGGCGTTACATCGGCCTGTGTAAGAAGAAGCACCCAGCGGTACCGGAGGAGCTGGCGGACTATATCACAGCTGCCTACGTAGAGATGAGGAAGGAAGCGCGTGTCAGCAAGGACACCACCTTCACCTCGGCCCGAACCCTGCTCTCCATTCTGCGCCTCTCCACAGCCCTGGTGAGAGTTGCATCAAGACTATATGCTCCTCCTGGGGATGAGAATAATGGTCTTATATTGGTATTCAGCCATCAAAATCTAATTCTTAGACCAACATCTTGGTTATGCGTTTTGTGTGCGCCTGTGTCTACAGTTGTCGAGTGTGTGTTAAAGTGCTTACAGTGCAGGTAGTGACAATGCCTAGCCTACCCGCAGTGTGAGCACTTCTCTCACACGCCTGACACAAGCCCTCGGTACACCTTAGTGTGATTGCCAGTTTTCATGAAATGTATCCATGATCTAAACTATCACAGCATACCTATTCTGGGGGGTGGAAATGGCATCTACAAGCTCATGTAGATGGCAGTTTTCAGCTAAGAGGAAACGAGTAAGGGGCCTACTATATCCAATCAATGAAGTATGGTTTATGTGCTTAAACTTTTGGTAAAAATTCTGAATTACATGGTGAGCCATAATTTCTCATGTGAGTGGTCAGGACCCCCTCTTCCTAGCCCCTGGGTGCTAAAAGTGCTGTTTGTGCAGGTAGCAGTCATAAGACCTACTGCAAAGCCAGCACTTGAGCCACACAGGCAGGCGGTGTGCTACAAGAATCGACCACTAGGGGATGGAAGACTGTTATGTCTGTATTGTTTTTAGTGCCACATGAAGCTAGATCAAGGTTGTTTGAATTTAAACTGTTGCCTGAGAGCTATTGGAGTCTAATAATTGATCCTGATGAGGGGTTCGCAAATAAATCGCCTCAAGGCCCAAAAGAGACTTGGTTTACACATTATGTTATGTATTTTAATCACATTTAAGCCGCAAATTAAAAAATGGAAGATCTGTAGGTCACAACTTTTGAATTATTTCTCACTATCTTTGAAAATTCTCTAGACATTTAGAGAATTCTTCTTAAGTTTTGAAATGCGATGTGTGGTATTTCTTGACCAGTGAGTTGGCAGTGGGCCTGCCAAATGTGGATAGCAAGATGTTCTGAAATTGTAACAAATCTCTGCTATTTAAACTGTCAATAATATTAGAATGGTCAAAGCCTGCCCAATTGTGTTTTCAACTTGAAACTGGTCACTACTCTGCTTTTCCACAATAACTGGGAGACTATGTACAATATATGTATCCTAATGTTATGGAGACTATGTATCCTAATGTTATATCTGCGAAGGCCTTTTCTGGTCCTGGCCAGCTTTGCAGGGTTGGCAGTCAGCCTGTGTGCGTAGGAGCAGCTGTGCAAACCCATGCAAAACTGACCATGTCTGGATCAATCACCATGTTCTGTGTGGGAACGTAGAACAAAACTGTCCACCCTGTGCCAGCGTGCCCATTTCTGCTGAAATGTTTAGTATTACATGTCTGCAAGTAGTCCATGTTTACATGTCCAGGTGTAATTTCTTTTTATCGAGTAATGGAGAGACTAGCTGGTGTTGGGAGGCGGAGACCTGGGCAATTGCCGACCTTCCCAGAAGGCATTGCACTTGTCTCGGTCTGACAGTGCCGGCACAACGCAGCCTACAGTGTTGGCCTACACAGCCGTAGATGTGTTTGAGTGAATGACTACTTTTTTTTTTTTAAATCTTCATCTGATCTGAGGTGGACCTTAACCTTCCATTTCCTCTACATCCAACCTCTTTATCCCCTCTGCAGGCTCGTCTTCGCATGCAGGAGACCGTGGAGAAGGAAGATGTGAACGAGGCCATGAGACTGATGGAGATGTCCAAGGATTCGCTACAAGCAGACAAGTCAAACAACACCAGGTCAGTGCAGACGGTAGCACTCAAAATGGACACTTATTTGCAGCTACAAGGCACCCTTGTGCCGTGAAGTTGACATGTCCGTCCCAGTGGGGACATGGGGAGGAGATTCTGTTACAGCCGACAAGCGTACCACCATTTAATGTCTTTATTAACACATTGACTGCGTTATAAATCTCTAACTCCCGTTCCCTGCCGGTGTTTTCACTAACATTTTGAAGAATCACGGCGTCGCAATTGTACCTCCATTTCATGAAAATCCGCCTGAAAATAGTTGAAAAGTCCACCACCGCGGCGATCCGAAACAACACAGAATGGAGCGAGATGGATGCAGCAATTACGCACCGTAAGCAATGCATTGTGCCTCAATTTCCCCAAAGCCCTAGGAATCGAGCATCGAGTTTTCACGTGATCCTGACGTGTCACGGATATCCGACGGAAACCCTGTATGTCTTAAAAGTTATCTCAAACAATCGATAAAACTAAAGTCGGGAATAGCGTGATCCGAAGTTAATGTGTTATGTTGTTGTCAGACTCTAAATAACATTGTTGACCGGATCCATGTGTATATTAGGGGTTTATACTATGAAGAGGTGTGAGGGTCTGATTCAGGGTCCTTTTTTATGAGTGTCTCAGGGCTCCGTAATAGAAGTGTGTGTGTGTGTGTGCATTCCTTGGAGGAAGCTATAAAGGTCCTCTGTTTTAATGGTGCCATTTTCACACGGCAGTAGCGTGCTCATTGAAACAGGCGCCAGGGAGTCAGGGACCGTGTTATTGCCGTGTTATATGGCATGTCAACCACACTAACGCTTCAACTATTTCTAAATGCCACTTAAAATGTACAAAATGTCTAAATGGACAACCTTGTAGACCTGCAATTTTTCTGACATTGTTGATCCATATTACAATAATTAACACTAAAATGAATAAACTAAAGTAGAAAATCCACATTAAGAACAAATCACAACCAAACCCAAATTCTGTAAAAATATTTAAAATAAAAAAGCATGCAATGCAAAACTATAATTACCTTGCTCTCTACACCCCACCCCAGAGCTCAACGCCCAGCTGACGTGATCTTCTCTCTGCTGCGAGAACTGGCCTCCGAGGGCCGTGGCGGTGCCAAGGCCGGAGGAATCGTGCGCATGGCTGATGCAGAACAGAGGTGTGTGACCCGTGGCTTCACCCCCGCCCAGTTCCAGGAGGCGCTGGAGGAATATGAGGAGCTCAATGTGTGGCAGATCAACCAGGGCCGATCCCGCATCACCTTTGTCTGAAGACTGGCGACACCGTGCACTGCACATCCAGCAAAACTCTCCCTTACGAATGCTATGTAGCGGCTAACTGCCACATTGTTTTCACAGAAATGAATGGAACTGTTGTGATGTTTTTCATCATCCAGTTCAGTTGGGACAGAAATGCAAGTAGAACTTGTCAGCAGAATATGGGCTCTGTGTTTTTTTTTCTCTTTTTGCCCATTTTTGCAATGTTGCCCAATTTGGAGGATGCCTAATTATGTGTTTTAGGCCAAGTTCACACAAATGACTATTGTAAATATGTATTTTTATAAAGCAGTATTTGGCGATTCGGCATATGTATGGGGATCCATCTGCATTACCGAGTTGAAATCGAGTGTTTCTGTATGTACTCTTTTAGTCTAATGTATGGCTTATCACTATATTTTGTATGTATGGAGATTGGTATTGGGATGACTTAATTTGTCAGAAATTGTCAAATTGATGTATCCCCATACTGCCATGGAAACATGTTATGACAAAATTCCAATAAAAAAACCTAAACCTTACTTCCCAAAATGCATTTCCTGTGTAGTGATGTGTCTCTCAACAATATTTGCCAATAGGTAAACCTGTCAATGACATGCATCTAGCTGTATTTGCTGTTGATTTAATGGTTGATAATGTGACATGCATCTAGCTGAATTTGCTGTTGATTTAATGGTTGTTAATGAGAAATGTGGTATATAAACTACTTCTGCTACACCACTACATGTAGAAAGTTCTGTATAAAAATGTAATCCCATAACTCTAGTTCAGACTGGTGTTGGTGTCTTGTATAGGAAGCTGGATGCTATCACGTTAACACCTGGTTTGTTAACGGCCTGGCTGTGCAGACAGTAATTGCTGCTTTAAGTAGCATCTTTATGTCTTCCTCGTAAACCATGCTGACGTTTGGGCAAAACTAGTGGATAAATTGTAGTTTTCAAGACCTCAAACATGGTAGAATGAAACTTTTAATACTTTGACAATTGACAGTATTGAACACAACGCCGTGAAGCCTTGTACTTATCCTTTGACACTTCAACAAAATTACACACCTTTAAAAAGCTGGGTCATGAAAGTCCATTTAATATGGATATAAAATGAGAACCTTGTCCAGGTGAATGGATAGTATTATATACTCATTTTTTGCGTTCCAGAATTTTATAGCAAACATGCCATGGCATATATGCTATTCCTGTGGGTTGCTGTATAATATTTATAAGGCTGCCCTGCGTAGACGAGAATGAGCAATAAAGCAGGTGTTCAGTGCGTAAAGAAATTACTATGTAATACAAGAATCACACCCGTGTGAACTGAGTGGTGTAAGGTCTTATATAGACTGATCAGATAGGTCTGACGTAATGTCTGACTTAATGAAATCACACCCGTGTGAACTGGGTGACCATAGTAACCATGCTCATTTTTTACGAACAGACAGACAGACACGTAAACTAACAAAGCCAGTCGTAGGAGTGGTTTACACCACTCAAAAATAAATGTGTATACAGTACATATAATACACACAAGACATGGAAGTTTAGGCCGTTGAGGTTATTTGAGAGTCCTCTCCCCCCCTCTTTTTTTCTGGCATAGATCCTGCCTGCGTCTGCAGCATTTTCCCCTGGGATGCAATTCTTTTCCTCCCCCCAGCAGGTGATGCTTTCCTTCTCAGACTTAATGGGGAGTTTCCATTTGAAGTCTGGTCTCTTTATGGTCTTGCTGCTCATATCCAGGACGTTTTATTCTTAATTGGCGCCAGAAGCCTCATATTAAATGGTATTAAAAAGCGAGGCGGGGCAGATGTTACAGTTTTAGGAGATTGAGCAGTGCTATTGGATAGGAGGGTGTGAGTCACGTTGACCCCAACTGGGGCCTGTATTTAAAGCACCTCCTGCTGCTGCTGCTGCTGAGGACAGCATCCTATGACCAGGTGAGAGATGTGTTACCGGTACTCAGGCAAATCATGTTACTAGATTAAATAAACCAGGCCATTTTTCCATTAGCATTAGTTGGATTGGGCCTATAGACTTTGAGACCTGCAAATATATTAAAAAATATATATATTTATATTACTTTAGAGTAGATTCAATTTAACTTTATTTAATGTAGATGAGCATATATGCATGTAAAATGCTACTAAACTGTTTCTGATGGCTGATGGATAACTTGAATAACTGATGGATAACTTGCAATACAAATGGTACTATCTGGATTTCAGGTGGTGATCAACATGTCTCAATTGTGGCTGGCAGGGGCTCTGTGCTGCATGGTGTGGCTCCCAGGTTAGTTCTAATTTATACATTTAATTTGTTAACTTTTCGGAAAAGTTCCAAAGTGCTTCATATGCTTAAAAGTTGACAATTAGGCCTAAGTGTATTCTTTGTGATAAAATATAGAAAAGAGAAAAAGTTGATGATGAGAAGAATAAATCGATCAAATGATTTGAATCCTGCAGGTCTGCCTGAAGCGAAATCTTTGCTGAATGCTATCAAGATGGAAGGTAAGGATCAAGACGTTTTACGCATACGTATTTATTATAGATGTTAAGTGACACTGACTACTCTTACTGTAGGTATTGCATCCTTTTCTCTGTTGCAATTTGTAAGGTGGATAGATGTAGGTGTGCTATTTGTATTTGATAAATATATTAATTCTATTTGAATGTTATTTTTTGTTTTGTTTTGAAGTCGTTTTTCTTACCATCTTAAGCCTTATTTTAACAGAGATGGTTCCTGCCGGCAGTGTGAACATTAACTCCATGAAAGCAAATTACTTTCTGAGTCACTCCAGACCAAAGCGCAATGTGGAACCCCGGTGGTACATGGGAAACCCAGACTTCCAATCCTACTACCGCTACTACAGCAGCATAGGACACACCGAAGGGGTGAGTGAAGAAAAATAGACATATTGTTCATGTTATAACAAGACACCACATCCACATGTGGATGTGATTAAATTACCTGAGTTCTACTCCTTGTATGTGCAAACCTACTTTGATTTTTTTTTAATCACACCCGTGTGAAGTGAGGGGCGCTCTTGCTGTCGTACATCATCCAATAAAAAATGAATATAGTTAATTTGTAATTAATTTGTCAACTTATGTTATTATAACCTTTAACTGTCATACATTAAAAAAAACTAATCTTTTCACCATCATGTAAGATGACAACTGAATTTGTGTTTCCTCAAAATGCCGATTTGTTTATCACATTTATGTACCTTTTTTATTATGTATTGTATGTCACTTAATTACTCATTATCTGTCAATGATATTCTGAAGTTGTCATAATACAAAAAGCCTAATAAAAACTATTTAAAAAAAAAATGCCGATTTGTTCAGAAACATGACATAAATTCTCCTTTCATTGTCAATGACAAATGTGACAAGAGTTCAGGACAAAAAGCTGTATACTCAAAAAAGAAAATGTGATTGTGATTTTGTTCATTCTAACTCACAGCTGTATGAGATCGACAAGCTGAGAATGCAGTACCAACAGATGAGAGCATTGGAGCACACCTATGGCCCTGATGCCCCCTATTTCCAGAACAAACTGGGAGTGCCACTGCCGCCGGCACCGATGAAAGGGGCCCCGAAGCCAACAGAGCCCCCACCCCCGGCTATTTCCTCTCCAGCCCTCGCTCAGGCTGATGTGCTCTACTTGTGTAACCCCAAGGACCCACTCTGTAAGCCCCACATTGTCTATCTCCCCAGCGGTGCTGTGCCCGTGTTGTGTGACCCTCGCCACCATCCACACTGCAAGCTCCATAAAGTCCCTGTGCCGATCGTTGTGCCCCAGCCCCCACCACCTCCACCCAAGAAGTATATTCCACTTCCACCGCCAATGCTTGTCATGAAAAAATCCCCCCCACCCCCAGTCGCCATCCGTAGCTTCAAGGGCATGGAGTATGACTGTGACCCTTACTGGGACCCCGACTGCCTGGTCGACAACCCACCCAGGCCAATCAAGGGCAAGATTATTGTGCCCCCGCCACCACCTCCGCCCGTGGAGGAGGTAGAGGAGGAGAAAGAAGCCTCCGTGGATGAGCCGGCGCCACCCGCTCCCTTTGTGAAGAAAGTGGGTCTCTACCCCTACGGTTATTACTACCACCCTTACCCATATGACCCCAGGGATGAGCTTTATGACCAAGCCCGCTTCAAGTACCCCCAGCTGGCGGACGCTGCTGATGAACCGGCTGAAAGCAGCGAGTAAAGCCCAAACCGCACCAATGCAACTAGTCGCCAGTGCTTGCAACAAAACACTTTTAAGGTCAAACGCACCAAAGCAACTCCTTGCAACTGCCATTGGGGATAATGGTTGCAAGTAGTGCATTGTGAGTCATTGGTGCGGTTTGGATGTGCCTTTCCTGCATCACCTGGGCAACCAGAACTAACGGTTATTTGCATCGCTAAAGCAACAAGCTCCAACATGAACCGTGGAGGACTGAGAGTGCATGCAGGCTTTCATTCCCACTACTGACACTAGTTGATTTCACTCTGTGGTCTGTCGCCTTAGTTAAAGGTTTGTTAACATCTTTAGACCTGGTGTCCCTATAATACTTTGGCCATGTCATAGGTGAAAATAGCCGATCTACAAGCCCACACCGTACCGCCGCTATTCATTGTACAATAAAGTATATAGGGCATAAGTAGTTAATAGTGAAATAACCTAGTGTCAGTGGACTGGTAGGAGTGAAAGCCTGGCATTTCTGAACTACAGATCGAAAACTGTCTAAGCTGTACCTTTAGGATTTTAATATGTATCTTTGTAGAACAAAACGTGCCCTTAATATTGTGACAGCAGGTATGACATGTTGTGTGCTGCACTAAAGATTTTATCTGCTGCCATTGTTTTTCATTACATTGTCTGAGAGGGTTTTATATAGCTTTTCATTAAATCGTCTATCCACAGTGCATTATGTTCAATCTGCATATGAAAAAAAGCTGTATTCTGCAACACGTGTAACACTACAGTTGGGACTGATGGGACAATAAAAAATGTTCTCTTCTTGTAAGGGAAACCATTCAAGTTTCAAATATTTTACCAAGAGCTATAAGCCAATGCAAGGGAAAGGGCATCTCTGCCCAGCGCCACATGGCAAGTAAAAGCAAAAAAAAAAGTGCCAATGTACAGACTAGGGGTTCATTATGTCTACTTCCGCTGTATACTTTAAAGCTGTATTAAAAATGCTGAGTCCTGTAAGACTTGAGACTCCAAAGCTGTAACTTTGTCTCACACACAGCCACCTACAGTATGCCTACCTATACCTCCAAAGGCAATGAACAGCAGGACCACAACTTCAAAAGGTAAGCGAACTGTAAACACAGCCTTGGCCAATAAACCTGCAGCTCTGTTCCGTCCACACGGCAGGTGTTCCTATTATGCTCACTGAGAGGCGTGGGAGTGCATTTTTATTGTTTTTGCTTTGTAGAGGAAGAATTCTTTCCCTTCAAAAACAAAATCTAGTAACCAGCTTTTGTGTGTGTGCAAAATTACATTCAAAAGAAAGATTTGCTTTAAAGTATAGTCTTCATCTTGTGGTGTCCAGTTGAATGTTTGAACTTTATCAACTCGACATTCATTTATAAAAGTGAGAAATCGGAGATCTCAAGTGCCACAAGAACAAAGGAAAAAAAATCAGCAGATCATTTATTACATAGTAAACATGAAATAAAGCAAAGGGGATAAAATAACATTCTGGTTCATGTACATTGTATCCTTCCTGACTGAGGGGTATAAATCAAGTGCTCTCCGAGAAACTCCAAAGATTTTTTGAGTCAATAAAAAAATACCCCCCCATCCCCAAAAAAACAAAAAACAAAACAGAGAGAAAAGAATATCCTAAGCAAATAAAACATTTGCAGTGTTTGTGACCTCTTTTTGTCTTCTTCTATCTCATCCCCCCTTTAATTCCCCTTTAACTCAAAAGAAAAGTCCTCTCATCCTTCGACCAATGCCCTGTCTGTCGTACAGGACGTTGAACTTGTTGATGAACTGGTTCATACTGTTGCAGGTCTTGGTGATGGTGCCCAGGTAGGCCATGAGGCCCACGTCATTGCATTGCTATGGGGGAGAGGATGCAAATGTTACACAGCAACCTCTCTGTCTCAGAGTGTAGAGTAGGAGAGTAGCGACACGCTTTGATCTCGCCACAAAGCGGGTCCCTATGGGCTATAGTTCCAAACATTGCTCATATGGCTGGAACTATCCCATTGAGATAAAATGAGCACTTCCACATTCCATTGTTACAATGGGAGTCAACGCTAGTGTCGCCACTCTCTTACTATATTACTCTGATCTGAATAAACTGGCCTGAAATATGGTCAGACTGTAAAATGCATTGTGATTTAGCGCTATGATCTATTCAGTGTGGATTTTCTTGTGTGTGTGTGTGTGTGTGTGTGTGTGTAAGATGGAGAGAACTTACATCATAGAAGTCAGTCTTGAATTTGAGAGTGCTGAGAACAGGCAGTCTATGGCACAGGGCATTGGCTTCTCGCAGGATCTCATGATTATATGGCACCTCACCTGTTTTGCACAGAGCGGGATGAGAAAGCAAAATGACTAAATAAGTCATGAACAAATATGACATGGCAATTTCATTTCCAGTTAACAATCGTAGAATCCAGTCAGGAAAAGGTGCAATAAAATACTTTGGTTGGCCGAGTCAACACTCATGGCCACATTATCCGTCACAAAACATTTCAGATGGGGGGTCCGCGGCCAAATGCATATCAATTTGGGGGTCCATGGCACGAAAAAGGTTTGAGAACTACAGATTTAGAAGGCATTTGTAGAATCAACACTTAGCCAGCATTTTTCCCAGTTGAGCTCTCATTTTGAAAAGCCACATTTCCAGACTTCCGGAAGTAGACATATCCTAGTAAGTTTAATGGGTCTCGTTCAACTGTTTACAAGATGGGTCTATGCCGGGGCACTGGAGGGCTCCTCATCACCGGCTCTGTGCCATCAAAGAAACTTTGTTTTGACCAAAAATGCCATCTGGGACAAGGAATAGGAGATAAAGGCGATTGAAAGAAACAGAACGGATTATTATGGCGAGAACGATCTAAGATTAGCGATCCATTGTCATGACAACAATAGGTAGCTACCAGATGCTAACACAAGTAGCATTATGGCTTGATCGATCGAAAGTGCTATAAAAGCGCAATTGCCATTGATCTACGGCAATGGCGTTAAGCGTAGTATTAAATCTGGCAATGGCGCGGAGGGTGTTAATAATGGCATCAAAGTGAGGACAACTCCTTTTGCCAGAACACCCGTTTTTCAGGAATATTTCAACATACTTCCCTGAAGTTCATGTCATCACACCATATCTCACCTGCTTCCACTGCTTTGACGTATTCCAGAATGATCCTCACCCTGCTGTGAAGCATCTTGATTGCACTATGTTGGGCTATGAGGTGTTCAGCCACTAACAGATATGGAAAGGGGGAGGAAGGCATCACATACCAAGTCCATCTGAAATCATTTAACTATTACGGCAAGTTAGTAATTGTTCTTGTGAAGATATTTTGTTCTTATTGGTTAAATGTTTATAAAAATAGAAATGTCTAATTGGCTAAAGGAGCCGCAGACTGTCACCAGACTAGGACAAGCACACACACACACACACACATAGCCCAGCCTGTACAGTGTAGATTACTAGATTCACCACTAATGTGATTTGTGTAGCTTCATTCACTAACTACACAGATTTTAACTTAATATTTATA